>NC_063053.1:14867050-15178122 GCF_018812025.1 Megalobrama amblycephala
TCCCCCTGAAATCAAAATGTAAGTTTTTTAGCTTTTATTATGAATATGTTAGCCTTAAGGTTATGAATAAGCTGGTGTGTTCCAAAACAATGACAAAATTCACATTTAGGAGATATAAGCATTCAAAACTTACAGTCTCTCACTTCCACTAAAATGCATCACAGATTTTCATGACATCACCACGCACCTCAGTTTCTCATCGAATCTTCTGTCCAATCAAATGCTCTCTAGAATCTAAAGCATCCCGTCCCCTACATTAGAAATAAACGCTGAAGCTGCGGCTGAAATCGGTCACTTGTTCACACTATATAGGGAACAGGGAACGATTAAGACAGTGTAAATATGCTTTCTATTGAGGCCAATGTAGTCTGGTTTCACTTTAGTGTCACGCAAACTCCAGCAGTGCGCACAGTCTGTTCCTGGTCCAGAGACATGAGAGCACAGAGCTGATCATAACCACGCATCAGCGCGCATAACCTGATTTTGCTGAGTTCAACATGTTCCTGGGTCAACATTTTTGTTGATCCTGGAACAACATTCAAATCAACCAATCAGATTTGAGGGACAAGTTTACAGATTATGTCAAGTTTAGGCTTAACCCTCAGGGGTCTGAGGATTTTTGGGACCCTGGAGAAGTTTTGACATGCCCTGACATTTGTGCTTTTTTCAGTTGTTCATAAACATATTAATGGAAAAAGTGTCATTACACTGTATTCAGCACAAACTAGGCTACAATAATATGTGAGGAACATGTATGTACATGTTTGTGTTTTTGAAGGAATAACGTTTATGCGTGGTTATTGAAAAAACAAAAAACTTAAGTCACTGAAATAAAGCCAAAAAATATATATTAAATCTTTGTTCACAAGACTTCTGGGTATTGGAGGTTGTAGACTAGAGTTTTTGCTTCAAAATGAGGTAAAAAATTATGCTGCCTGCTTGTTCATATAAAACAATAGAGAGATTTAAATTTTCTAAAACATCTTTGGTCAAGAAACACAATATGCGTGGAGGCGTGAATCCTCATGTATAATGGGTGATTCTCACCTGAGAAGACAAAAGAATCACATAATAATGACCTGAAATGACTTGCATATTAATGAGGCCTTTCAGTCAGGTAGGCTGTGAAAAAACCCTCTGTGATCATGATTCAAATCTCATCATGGTGTAAATCAAACATACAGAAAAAACAGCAATACTGTGAAATATTATTACAATATAAAATAATGGTATTCTATATACTTTAAAATATAATGTATTTCTGTGATGCAAAGTGTCTGAACAATTATGTTACCTCTATGGCATTTCATATAGGCTTTTAGCTTAAAAGCATGCACATTTGGAGAAATATTGATGGATTCTCATATGTTTGTCAATTTTCTATACAGAAGAGTAATATTTATTCAGGATTTACTGTCATTACTATGAGTGCTGGATACTGTCAATTCATACTTGCAGCCGGAGGGCGCTCTGTACACCTTTAGTCCACAAATGCCTGAGCACTAAAGAAGAATAGGCAATCCAGGAACTAACCGAACTAACAGAGGACAGAGATCGCTAACTATGGCTATTCAAAATACTTTTCAAGACAATAAATACACGATTGAGACGATGAATGCATGTATTGACTGAATAGCGCTGACTCCGTGGGCGTGGCCGCATTAGCGGATAATGAGCTGAATCACGGATTTCTGACATGGCTCTCTTTTCATACAGATTACATAAACACAGAATGTTTGTTTTCGATTTGACTTACATGATTTAAAACCTGACATTTCAACGTTTTTTTAGACATAAATCAAATTTTTTTGTGATTAGTATTCACTAAGTTACAATTCATTTTCTGAGAACTATCAGATTGGACTTCCTTCAGAGGGAGACGAGAGATCATGCATCATGTTAGTTTTCTTTATTTTACAAAAAGCACAACATTTTGTTTTTACTCTGAGTGTACACAAATAAAAGAAGATATTCCACAGATTAAAATGGTGGATAACTCTTAATTGTATGTGCAACATTAACAGAGTATTTTGAGTCTCTTTCACACTGGTAAGAAAAAAAAAACGCAGACCTCAGACCTCATTAAAATCATGAATTGGTGCTTCTACATCAGTGTTATTCATCTATCATTTCCCTCTGATTTTTGGGATAACTTAGGGGTAGGGTTAGGTTTAGGGGTAGGAATAGGTTGACCCAGGAAAGCATCAAAATATGTTGACACAGGAACGCATCTAACTCAGCAAAATCAGGATGTGCCATCGGCGCACCACAAAACTTATCGGACCCTTTTGAATGAGAATGCTGTCATTTTATATGGAGGAGAAACGGTTAGAGATTCATAAGAAACTGAGGCTTTACCAAGCTTAGTGGCTCTGGCTGAGCTGTGATATAAACAAAACGCTATTGGCTATTGTAAAAAAAAAAAGGGGAGGGGCTGTTCGATATGTCCCGCCCCATCTTCCTGTTTCAGATGAAATTGTCAACACATTGAATAATGCTGCGTGTTCCAAAGCACTTCTGTGGGCATTTAAATCTCTGTAATATACATCACAGTTTTTGTATGACTTTTAATTTAGAGCATGAGACAAATTTGATTAAAAAAAATCTGCAAGTAAATGAAATAAGTTATCAAAATCTCGAAAAAATAGGCAGTGCTCTCTGCTCTCAAACGCTGGGGGCGTGTCCGCTGTCGGAGCTGAAACCACACCCACTCGCGAGAGCTGCCGTCTCAACTTACTTGTCTAATGAGTCAAACATACTGATGCATATAAACAAAAGAATCACGTTAGAGGGTTGCACTTTTTAGTAGTTACTGTGGACCACCTACTAATTATAACATAATTAGGTTGCGAGGTCTGTTCAGTCACATTCACCAAAAACAGCGGATTATCTGTGAATCCCAGCTGTCTGATGAAAGTTTGTAAAATTATCCGGTGTTGAACGATCACTTTAGAATCCTTCATGTCATCGTTTTAGGAAATTTAAATAAGGAGACCGAGCATATTGTATATTATAACAACCATGTAATATGCATTTGCGTGACGAAGGCATTACTAGCTAAATGTACAAAGGGCTGTATAACTGTAATGACACTCGAGATTGAGCGAGAGAACCGCTGTAGAGGCGGCGCCACGCTCGGTGCGTCATCGACAGTTATATAGTGTTAGGGGAGGGGTTATGCTTGGGGGACGATGTGCGTCATCAGACCCCCGTTATAGCTCCGCCCAAAAAATCCTGAGCAGAGACTTGGTGAAAAACTGTTTAACGCTCTAACTTCACAATTAAGCATTACACAATTCACAGACTTTGCTATGCGTTTCAGGAATACATTTGTAACATTTATAAAGTGTTTACAAATAATTCTCAGAATTGACTTTACAGGGACTTTAAAAGACATGGTCACTATGATCAATCATACTGTATATTAAAGCTACTGTATAATACAAGCTTTCGTATTCAACAGATAATATAAAAGGAAAAGGATTTGGAACATCTCCTCTAAGAAAATAATGACAGATACTATTCCTTTAATGTGAAGAGTCAAGTAGGCTTAAGTCTGTAGAGGCACATTTCAGATTAAGATATTTGACCGAAGCATCAAAAAACTGTGATTTAAGTGTGAGATTTGGGTGCATGCACCCTTCAACAAGCCATGCCCTCACCAAAACTACTGTTTCAGTGACAGCTACTGTGGAGCTGCTCTCAACATTTCAACATTGTCATAGCTAAAAGTGTGTTACACCATAACTGGGTTTGATCCTAAAGCTTATGGACTGCTGTGTCAAAACATAGAGGGCAAATGAATTCATGAGATATGTAGAAGGGTAAAAATAATGATTTTATGGGGTCTTTATAATGAAGGTCGTGCGCTTTTTCCCTCTGCAGCACAGCGTCACACACTTGAGTTCTGGCTAGAGGGATCAAAACACATGACAGCATGATGTATACCCCCATGTCACACCGCAGAGAGTTCATGATCCATCACAGTGATGTGTCCTCTGATACACCACCCTTTGCTTACGGTTTGACAGGTGGGATTGTTGGATTCCTACACTGAATCGGCTTCGGAGGCAACACTTTTTACTGAACAATCAATGACCAACCAAAAAATAAGAGAAAAGTTTGAATGATATTCCTACACATTCATTATCATTTAGTTACAATTACACCTTGAGGCAGTTGTGGCCTAATGGTTAGAGAGTCGGACTTACCGGCAGGAAATGTAGGTGGGGAGGAATGAACAGTGCTCTCTTTCACTCTCATTACCCACAAATGAGGTGCCCTTGAGCAAGGCACCTAACCCCCAACCAATCCCCAGGCGCCGCAGCAAAAATGGCTGCCCACTGCTCCCGAAGTGTGTTCACAGTGTGTGTTCAATACTCCCTGCTGTGTGTGTGTGTGTATTTTAATATAATCCTTTTAAATGGCACCAACACTGCTGAATAGAAGCAAGTAAATGGGTCATGAACAACAAAGCTGATTTGACACACGTCAGTAGTCATTACAAATGTTGACATGTCATTTAGGTTCACTTTGAGTTATTTGTGTACACACATTAGTTTAATTTGCTTCGACACTACAGCACTTTGAATACGACATGAAGCAGTATAGAAACTGAGAAAAGAATAGAATAGAATACTGAAACGAAACACATAGAAACTGAAAAGAGCACCCATGCCAGTCAGAACCGCAACTACAGACATTTCAACTGCAATTATGGAAAGAATATAGTTATATTTAAGCAGAAATGCATTTCCAGAGAGTTTCAAAAAGATGAAGACAAAGGCCTCAGAGTATTGATAAATTACTTAAAGCACTCTTCTCTTTTTTAGAAGGGATTTGTTTGGAAACCATTTCAGAAAGCCGCTGGCGATGGTAGTCCCATGCCACAGTCCAGATATCAGCAGATTATTACTTGCTCCGCCGAGCTGCTTTTGTTGATATGTGGAAATTCCCAGAGGGCAAGCGCCATAAGCTGTTGAAGTCGATTATGAGCTTGCATTGACCTCACCTTATCAATGTGGCAAGCCCTGCAGCCGTGTTTGCTTGGCTTTTGTCTCTTGTGAAAACACTGCACCTCAATTTCTGCAAGGAACAGAAGTGAAATCTCAGGGACTTCCAAAAAGAGACACTTTGACATTTTCTAACATCTCTCCTTTCCATTTGCTCATGGACTTCAGATCTCAAAAACACATTTACTCTGATATTTTTAGCATTATATAAATGAGCAAGAGGTCAGGGAGTTTTCTTTGAGTGATGAAACTATGTGGTTGGCCATTTGGTGAAGTAGTTGTCCTTCATGAATCTCTCAGATTTTAAATTAAAAATCTAACCTGAAGAGTAACGCTTTCAAGTCAAATATTTGTCACAAAACTGATGTTATGATGGCTGAATTCACCTTAAAATGAAGTGGAATTCCAGTGAACGCACTGGAAATAACTTTATTGAAACCATGTCCTTGATTTTATAAGTAGCTGTTTAGGCAAGTTAGACTTCAGATATGCCTGTCTAAAAACTGGCCTGAAACAGTCCTTACAGATTGCACTCTTATTCTGTTGCATATATATATATATTATTAAATTTATTTTAAACTTGGAATAAATGACATAGAGAAATTTTTCCTTAAAAACTAAAAGAACACCTGCAAGGATGAACAATTAGCTCCTTTGGGGGGCTCGTTTTGTGAAGGAACTCGAGAGTCGTGCGAGATCCAGCCACGGGAATAATTGACTCATTTTGAACCGAGCGAATGGAACTCAATTGACCGGTAATCTTTTCTGCTTGAACTATCTTCTTGACATTACCAATATTATTCATCTAGCAATGTCAAGAGGACAATTACCAGCATGAGTGAAACTGGGCTCTGTTATCCAAACCGCCAATGAGGACTTTTCAAAAAAAAAAAAAAATTGAACATATGCTATATGCAAATTGCAAAATCACAATCAGAGATTCTGAAAGAAAGGGGGATGTGGATAAGTGCAGAAAAATATACAGATGTAAGGCTATTTTCTGTCCAAAAAGATAATGATATAAAAGGTTTTTCTTAGCTGTTATTCATTTTTATCTGCTCAATATAAAGTGTTACCCAGGAGAATGAGCTTTTCTTTAGCTAGCCAAGTTCCTCATTATAATTCTCCATACCAGCACCGCTTGTGTCCTTGTATAGACACAGAACACATGTCAGGAGAGGAGTGATAAAGGCCACCTCCCAGAGAACATGAGCATGAGATCCAGGGAGAGAAAATGTTCATTTCCGCATATACCCCACAGACGGTGCACAGGAAAATTTTTGCTGTTTAACAAAACATATGAATGACTCGCTGATATTTGATACGCTAGACTCAATTCTTCAAGTGTGACTCCTGTGCTTTATTCAGAGCATATTTAAGGACTTCCATGAGATCTCTCAACAAGATTTAATGCGAAAAGATTTATTCACTATATGTCTTCATATTTCAAACTACACACAAGATTGTCTGCACAAGTTCCCATGGTAACGAGAAAGGGATAATGAAGGAAAACAATTCAGATACAGCTACTGATATTTTAAATTATAGGCAAGAATAAAGAAATAGGTTTTCTTCATATGACAATTGTCATTCCCACATGGCAGTTATAAAGATGAGCTCATTTCAATCAACAGACAGTTCAGTTACATAAAGCAGTGAGGTTATTTAGGAACCGCGTTCGTAGGTGTATTAGCACTAGTTTGTAGACTGAGGTGCATTAATACAGTTCACAATTTAATTAGTGAGTCTGTCAATCAACCTAAAATAATATGGAATCAGTCAATCTAGTGCTATTTTAATGATGCTAGTTGCTAGTTGATACAATTTGTCATGTGTTATTGATACTAATTGTTAAGATTCTTTTTTTTATTTTTGTAGTGTTTTCTGTTTGCTTTTTTATTTTGTCATTTACTTCGGCGTCTAGATGGGGCACATTTCTCCGAGACGAGGAGACAAAATCCAAATGTCGTTATTTATCTTGTTAATTGGAGCGCTGGCACTCTTGTGCAGTGTCTGTAATGCTGCTTTAATTGGTTGTTGTAAAGGTCATGAAGGTGATGTTCTCCATCTGTAATGTTAGCAATGCAGCTTTTAAATCACCAGCAGTTAGTGAAGATTTGGTGTATATTACAATATACTTGCTCAAGTATTCCTCACCCTCACAATGTCCGTTTCCAAAACTTTTCTCAAAACTTCTTGTACTTATTTGTTTGAAACTGTAGAATTAAACAGTGAACTTAAAAAAACAGTCTGGTGTGATACAACATCTTAATTTGTGTCAACATTTGTGGGATAATGTTGATTACCTTGTAAAAATAAACTGGACTCACCCCTCATTTTCTTTGAATAATAAAAAAGCAAAAATTAAGGTTGTTGTGAGGCACTTACAATTGAACAAAATGGGGCAATTTTTGGAGTTGCAGTGCTTATTCACCTGTTAAAAGTCTTTTAGGCATTATATTATCATGTCAACAAAATTGTAAGTCTGATAAAACTAAAATCATGCGTATTGTTTACGTTTGGTTGCTATACTGTTGAAACAGTATTTTAATGTTTACCAATTACCCACATTCACTTCTGCAAAGCCCTGGGTATACTTAGTTTTTGTACACATACGCTAGTGTACGCACACAATCGAACGCACAGCCTTGGAATGTATACTTAAAGGATTAGTTCACATTTAAATAAACTTTTCCTGATAAATTACTCACCCCCATGTCATCCAAGATGTTCATGTCTTTCTTTCATCAGTCGAAAAGAAGTTAAGGTTTTTGATGAAAACATTCCAGGATTATTCTTCTTATAGTGGACTTCAATGGAGCCCAAACAGTTGAAGGTCAAAATTACAGTTTCAGTGCAGCTTCAAAGGGCTTTAAACGATACCAGATGAGAAATAAGGGTCTTATCTAGCGAAACAATCGGTCATTTTCGAAAAAAATACAACTGTATATGCTTTATAAACACAAAATATCGCCTTGCACGTACTTCCGCTTTCCACATTCTTCAAATGCTTCAAATTCGTTTAAAGCCCTTTGAAGCTGCACCACGAGTTACAACCCATGTAAACATCTTTGTATTCTTTCACGCTAGAGTTGTACTCTAACCTCTTCGCACAATCTCTCGTCTATGTAGGCCTCCAATGTTGCATGCGTTCCTGTCTGTTCTGTTTATGCGGTTTTTCTTTGACTACCTTGTGAATCGATGCCCCAGAGCACAGTTGCCAACTTGTGGGTAAACGAATTACTGAAAAAAAAAAAAAAGTAATGCATGTGCGACCTGCGCGTAGAAGTATGTGCGGTTACGTGCGATACGTGCGCGTACTCTTCTGATGACAAAATTTGCGTCATTGTATGCTGACCCTCGTGTACGCATAAAAAATGAACTATACTTTGGGCTTTAGGGACTCACTTTAACCCAGACTTGGCTTCTTTTTTTTTTTTAAAGGTGCCCTAGAATTAAAAATTTAATTTATCTTGGTATAGTTAAATAACAAGAGTTCAGTACATGGAAATGTACAAACACCATTGTTTCCTCCTTCTTATATAAATCTCATTTGTTTAAAAGACCTCTGGAAAACAGGCGAATCTCAAAATAAGTTACGTAACAGTCAGGGTGTACGCCCCCAATATTTGCATATGCCAGCCCATGTTCAAGCATTAGACAAGGGCAGGATGTCTGGATGTGCACAGCTGAATCATCAGACTAGGTAAGCAAGCAAGAACAACAGCGAAAAATGGCAGATGGAGCAATAATAACTGACATGATCCATGATAACATGATATTTTTAGTGATATTTGTAAATTGTCTTTCTAAATGTTTCGTTAGCATGTTGCTAAAGTACTGTGGTTAAAGTTACCATCGTTTATTACTGTATTCACGGAGACAAGAGAGCCGGCGTTATTTTCATTATTAAACACTTGCAGTCTGTATAATTCATAAACACAACTTCATTCTTTATAAATCTCTCCAACAGTGTGTAATGTTAGCTTTAGCCATGGAGCACTATCAAACTCATTCAGAATCAAATGTAAACATCCAAATAAATACCATACTTACGCGATTAGACATGCTGCATGACGAACACTTTGTAAAAATCCATTTTGAGGGTTATATTAGCTGTGTGAACTTTGTTTATGCTGTTAAAGGCAAGCGCGAGCTCTGTGGGCGTGGAGCACGAGAATTTAAAGGGGCCGCAGCCTAAATCAGCTCATATTTAATGATGCCCCAAAATAGGCAGTTAAAAAAATTAATTAAAAAAAATCTATGGGGTATTTTGAGCTGAAACTTCACAGACACATTCAGGGGACACCTTAGACTTATATTACATCTTCTAAAAAGATGTTCTACGGCACCTTTAAGAAAAGGAAGAACACATCAATCAGTGCTGTGGATTGATCTTAACTTGTATTGAACTCTTTATTAATATTTCTTTAATGTATCGGGTTATAAAAGAGTTATAGAGGGGAAGGTAGAATTAGGTTGATATAGTAGCAGAAATCATTTTAGTATCTCTATACCGGTTGGTTTTTACATGGGCAAATTACAGTTTTATTTAAATATGAAAACATCAAGAGGAACATACCATACCTGTGATATATCACAACAGATGCTCTCAGATGACACCTACGTTAAAGCTGTTAGTTTCAACATTTTCAACAAGTAAATAAACCTTACAGATATCTACATATTTGCAGTACTGTGTCCTGTAATTATAATATCAAAGCTGACAGTAGGATGTCTGGTAACCTTCATTTAACTGGGGATTTGGACATGTTTATGAGCGTTCCATCATGTTTTACATGTCATAACAAAATTAGCTGGAGATGGGTTTTTTTCTTTTTTTAATGAGGCATCTATTCAGATATGCAGTGGATGTGACGTTTATTGAAAAAGCTGAATGTTTGCAATGTGCACTGCAATCAGATTCCTTCACAGAGATAAACAAGTACCCAGAAAGGAAAAGCGATTTTAAATCCGTTGTTTACTTTGTTAAAGGTGCAAGGTCTGAGAGGAAGAAAAAAAGCAATCACACCTCCATCAGACAGAGCTGTGACGGTTGCTATCTTGCCATGGAACTTTTTTTTTAAAGACTTATGTTGTGATGTATTAATTCGCAGCCACAACAAGCTCAGCGTTGAGCTCTGAACATATGAGCACTGATTTCCTTTTTTTTCTTTTAATCTATCAATGTCACAGGGCGGTCTGTGGGATTATGGGTAACTGGGTCTCCACACGGCCTCCTGGTGCTTATCTCTGCTCCACTTAAGTCGAGCTGACTCCCCGGCTCTGTGTCGGGTTCAAACAGACACAGACACAGGCATCCCCCAAATCCCAGCCGATGAAAAGAGAACGAGGAAGGCACTCAGCCAGTTGATTGTCAGTGCCATTATGTCTTCCCAGCATCCTCTGAGGACTCCACTCTTGAAATTCACTCTATTAAAAAGAACCTTTCCGCCCTCCATTTTCTTCCTTTTGATATGTCACACTCTGATTTAATACATGTGACGGTATTCAAAAAGGGAAATCAAATTTTCTATACTGGTGTTTTGGATGGCAACGTTATGTGGAGAGAAAGCATCTACTCTGTGTACAGTTGTTTGAACTGGGCTAAATGGTTTTAAAAGCAGATCATCATCAGGGTGGGAATAATTCAAATGAACATGCATCACACACGGCTAAGAAAAGGGGACAGACAGGCCGCCGCCACCGCCGCCGCTAGATCGCCCGCTCTTCCACTGCTATTTCTGTGTGCATCACATCACATTCCAATTAAAATTAATTACATGCCCAAAAGTGAATCTTTAGGGAAAGGAGCCAGTAACGGGAAAATGGAATCAATTTCACATGTCCTTTCTTGAGCTGTGGAACTCCAGCGGCTACAAAGTGAAAGGAACTTTCCTTTGTGCAGCTTTGTATTGCTGACAGACTGTTACAAATTAACGTATTTTCATTCGGTTTCATGATGTAAAAATATGGCAAAGGCAAAAGAAGAAAAAAGCAGTTCATTTGAATCTAATGTCTGCAAACACTGGAGAGCAATATGGCACAGGGGAGCAAAAATAGAAAGGATTTAATGGACAAAAAACTATTCTGAGGTAGAAAATTAATTTCACTTTTGGGTTATAATTTGATTTGAGATTAATGGATGTTAAAGGACCGATCTGGTATCACCTGAATCAGCAGATTCTCTTGTTTAATGTGATATATAGCCTAACATGTACTTACTACTTTGGAGGCCCGTTTGCTTCCAGTTTACTGGGCCCACAAAGACTAAATAAAAAGGGAACAGTGTAAGCCAGTTTTGGCATAACTGTGACAACACACACACACACACACACACACACACACCCTTCTGTTATGTTTTTAGTACTCAGCCCATGTTTTATGTATTTGTTCAGTTAATTTTAAAACTTGTTTGCTGTTTTAGAGTAATATATATAGTTATTTTCAATATTTTTGCCTTTTTGAATTAAAATTCTTAGGGGGTTGGTATAAAAATAAGTACTTTTTATCAAGAAAATTTAAACTGGTATCCATGTTTTCTATAGTGTTACAACTGACGTTGATAGGTTGTAACAATAGCGCTCTTTGTCCATGGCATTGTGGATTTCAAACCAACTGACACCAGAAGCAAGAAACAATCGGCTGTGTCCGTTCTTACATTAAAAATAAGGTGGATATAGTGGATATAAACTGTTGTGTTTTTCCTAATAATGAAAATAAATTAAACCTTTCCTTTAAGTTTGATTCCTCTCAAATCTCTATTCCAGATGTCGTCTCCTTCTGCAGGTTTAATGGGTTCTGACAGCAGCGCTGCAGGTGAGGCTTACTGAAATGAGAGAGTTAGGGAGTGAAGTTAATCAAATGTGCTGTGGAGGTCATATGGTTGAGAGGTTAATGAAGTGAACCCCAGCGGAATAATGAACAGTTTACATACAGCCTCGAGAAGTCCACTCCCACTTTTACTACCAGCAGGTTTTTTTTTTTGTCTCTAATTTTGTCAAGACGACTTCAGTGCTATGAGCGTTTCATGCAATTTGATAGTGACAATGACATTTTTGGTCCTTGGACTGTTATCAATCAATTATTACTTAGCTCAATTTAGCAGACAGAGAAGGAAGACAGCCGTACTGCACTGTGGGAAAACCTGTGCTACATGAAGATGGTCCTGCAGTCCTGTTTATGAAACAGATTCCAGGTGGGTGGGCAGGTTGGTAGGTAGGTTGGGTAGGCGGGTAGAGGTGGGTGGGTAGGAAGGTGGGCTTTGGCAGGTGGGTGGGTAGGTAGGGTTAGGCAGGTGGGTAGGTAGGTAGGTTGGGCGGGTAGGCTGGTGAGTAGGTAGGTTGGGTAGGTGGGTGGGCAGGTTGATAGGTTGTGTAGGTGGGTGGGTGGGGTTTGGGGAGGTAGGTTGGGGAGGTGGGTAGGTAGGTTAGGTAGGTAAGTTGTTTGGTTGGGTAGGTGGGTAGGTAGGTTGGGTGGGTGAGTGGGTGGGAGGTTGGGTAAGGTTAGGTAGGTTGTGTAGGTGTGTGGGTGGGGTTTGGGGAGGTAGGTTGGGGAGGTGGGTAGGTAGGTTAGGTAGGTAGGTTGGTTGGTTGGTTGGGTGGGTGGGTGGTTGGTTGGTTGGTTGGGTAGGTGGGTAGGTGGGTGGGGGTTGGGGAGGTGGGTAGGTAGGTTAGGTAGGTAGGTAGGTAGGTTGGTTGGTTGGTTGGGTGGGTGGTTGGTTGGGTAGGTGGGTAGGTTGGGTAGGTTGGGAAGGTGGGAAGGTGTGTAGGTTGGGAAGGTGTGTAGGTTGGGGAGGTTGGGTAGGTGGGTGAGTCGGTGGTTAGGTAGGTTGGGTAGGTAGGTAGGTTGGGTAGGTGGGTGGGTGGGTGGGTGGGTAGTTAGGTTGGGTAGGTAGGTAGGTCGGTTGGGTGGGTGGGTGGGTGGGTAGGTAGGGTGGGTGGGTAGGTTGGGTAGGTAGGTAGGGTAGGTGGGTGGGTTGGGTAGGTAGGGTGGGAGGGTAGGTTGGGTAGGTAGGGTGGGTGGGTAGGTAGTGTGGGTGGGTGGGAGTGTAGGTTGGGTAGGTGGGAGGGTAGGTTGGGTAGGTAGGTAGGGTGGGTGGTTGGGTAGGTAGGGTGGGTGGTTGGGTAGGTTGGGTAGGTAGGGAGGGTAGGTTGGATAGGTAGGGTGGGTGGGTAGGTTGGGTAGGTAGGGTGGGTGGGTGGGAGGGTAGGTAGGTTGGATAGGTAGGTTGGGTAGGTTGGGTAGGTAGGGTGGGTGGGAGGGTAGGTTGGGTAGGTAGGGTGGGTGGGAGGGTAGGTTGGATAGGTAGGTTGGGTGGGTGTGTGGGTAGGTTGGTTGGGTAGGTAGGGTAGGTAGGTTGGGTAGGTGGGAAGGTGTGTAGGTTGGGTAGGTGGGTGGGAGGTTGGGTAGGTGGGTGAGTTGGTGGTTAGGTAGGTTGGGTAGATGGGTGGGTGGGTAGGTAGGTTGGGTAGGTAGGTTGGGTAGGTGGGTGGGTAGTTAGGTTGGGTAGGTAGGTTGGGTAGGTAGGTAGGGTGGGTGGGTGGGTAGGTTGGGTAGGTAGGTAGGGTAGGTGGGTGGGTTGGGTAGGTAGGGTGGGTGGGTGGGAGGGTAGGTTGGGTAGGTAGGGTGGGTGGGAGGGTAGGTAGGTTGGATAGGTAGGTAGGGTGGGTGGGTAGGTGGGAGGGTAGGTTGGGTAGGTAGGTAGGGTGGGTGGGAGGGTATGTTGGGTAGGTGGGAGGGTAGGTTGGGTAGGTAGGTTGGATAGGTAGGTAGGGTGGGTGGTTGGGTAGGTAGGGTGGGTGGGAGGGTAGGTTGGGTAGGTAGGGTGGGTGGGAGGGTAGGTTGGGTAGGTAGGGTGGGTGGGAGGGTAGGTTGGATAGGTAGGGTGGGTGGGTGGGTGGGTAGGTTGGGTAGGTAGGGTGGGTGGGAGGGTAGGTTGGATAGGTAGGGTGGGTGGGTGGGTAGGTTGGGTAGGTAGGGTGGGTGGGAGGGTAGGTTGGGTAGGTAGATTGGATAGGTAGGTTGGGTAGGTAGGGTGGGTGGGAGGGTAGGTTGGATAGGTAGGTTGGGTGGGTGGGTGTGTGGGTAGGTTGGGTAGGTAGGGTAGGTAGGTTGGGTAGGTAGGTTGGGTAGGTAGGGTAGGTAGGGTGGGTGGTTGGGTAGGGTGGGTAGGTAGGTAGGTATGGTGGGTTGGTTTGTAGGTTGGGTTGGGTAGGTAGGTTGGGTAGGCAGGTGGGTGGTTAGGTTGGTACATAGGTGGGTGGATGGGTAGGCAGGTTGGGTAGGTGGGTGGATAGGTAGGTAGGTACAGTAGGAAGGAAGGAAAGAAGGAAGGAACATCACCGCTGATCACATGTCACCTAATGTATGGTTATGAGTACATCAGAGGACCACACCTCCCCCTCTTAGTTTGGGGCACCAGTCAAGGACTTTTAACCTGGCAGTATGAGAACACTCCCAACAGGGGGCTGTTCAATCATTTAGAATGAATGTAAACTGGAGGGAGTTGGTCAGCTGATTTATCAGAAAGACTGGTGAGATTTTGTTAACTTGTAGAACCTCTTCTGTGTTATCAACACAAGGAAGACACAGATGTAACAAAATATATTTTATTAACAAAAAGATAAACAATAATAACTAGCACAACTAGTAAATGAATACCATGAATGATAAAGGAATAAAGTGCATAAGAAGCATAAAATACAAGTGATTAAGCTGGGTGTGTGATAGAGTTACATTATCTTATGGAAAGATAAACTGTTGTTTCTCTGAAACTAATAAGGTGAAGAACCTTATTATGCATCAAACAAATAAAGAAAGATTATTATTAACTAGCATCAGCTATATTACATCTCATATGTAAATTAGAAAATAATATACTGTTAATATACAACAATGCCAAGGTTTCTGGAAAGAGGTTTGGTTAAGTGATATTTACGTTCCACGTGGTCAAGTGAGCAGTCCGATGGCAGTGATATCTTCCACTGGATGTGCTGGGTGAAAATGCAGTGGGGAAAGTAGCCAGAATCCATTTCAACAGCCTTGAACGTGAAGCTCTGTGGGATGCTGATCTCCTAAAGCACCAAAGGGTCCTAAAATCTGGAACATGCAGATGAGGCTCTGAAGTAGGTGCAGAAGGACCTTAACAATGTGGAACATGCAGATGAAGGAACCTTGAAATGAATATTTGCTCTCCTGAGCTTAACCTTGTTGCAAATGTATGTTTGTCTTCTGCCTTTCTGGGCCAGACACTCAGAACTTGGTCAATCCGCTTTTGTTTCTCTGACACAAAGACTCAGGACTTGCTGTAGTCATTACTGTCTTGCTGGACGAAAACATAGTGTTTGCTAATGTCTCTTTGCTCACGACACGAGGCTCAGAATGTGGTCGTATCTGTTGCTGCCTCACAAGCTGTAGACAGAACGGTGTGGTGTATCTGTGACAGTCTCACCCTTTCCCCTGTGGAAATCATTTGCATAAAGCACACAGAAGTACTTAAAGTGTCTAAATTCTTACCAATGTGCTTCTCACTTTCCAAACCACCACCAAAATACCTTTGGCAATATTCTAAACAAAGAGAGTCCAAAAAAGATGCAAAAAAAAAAAATGGAATTGTCATGCATTCAGAAAGAAAGAGTCATTTTAGAATGTGTAAAATGATTGAAAGAAAGACAATTATAGAAAACAGGAGAAATTTATAGAACAAAAGAAAAGAAATGATAGAATTAAAGTATGAATGAATGAATGAATGAATTGAATGAAAGAGACATTTTAGAAAGACAATTATAGAAAAAGTATTTATAGAACAAAAGGAAAGAAATTATAGAATTAATTTAAGTATGGAACGAATGAATTGTAACAACTGAGACAAATCAGACACAATTATTTGTCATATTGAACAAATAATCTTTAAACTCACTCTGTCATCATCCCCTGAGAAGACCAGTCTGGGCAAGGGCCTCTTGGACACAATCAGATAAGACTTTTATGATCCGAAAATATGCAGCTATGCAGAACTACAGGCATCCAAAAGTCATTTTGAGTCAGGCCCATAGAAAAGGCACACAAAGCCTGAAAACAGACCTTCCTGCCTTAATTTATAGACAGACTGTTCTATAAATTAACATGCATATCCACAGGAAATGGTATCCATTATTAGTTTGTTGTATTGTACTCAGTATTGTATTCACATGTTTTATGATACATGTACTGTAACTTCAATTATGCCATGTTTAGTGTCTATGGGTTCGTATCGAGAAGATTTAAATGCTTGTGTATACAACATGTCGATACCTGTGCAACACAACAGTATTACAAGAATCTTAGTAGATTCTAATAGTTCTTCTTCAACAACTCAGCCAGTTTAATCATGCTCGTTGTAAAAGCCCCAACAGGAGGAATGCTGTTGCCTGGAAATTCAACCTTATCATTGATCAGGTCAACCCTAAGAGGTGTGACTTTGACCAGAGGTTAAAAGCCAGTGCACAATGCCCCTCCCTCTCTCTCTTGCTTCTTGGATGGACTCAAGGAATCTCCGGTTGTGTGGCCTCAGCAGGTCACGGCCTGTAGCCCGAGGCCTGCAACCCAGCCATGTGCTCATATATGAGAGAGAGAAAGAACTCTTCCTCCACTAAGAGTCAAATTAACAGCTTAAGTTGTTTCATATTTCTTCATCCAATGCAGAAGATATTGATTACAACTTCAGACCGAATCATCAAGGATTTCTCCTCAGCCTGCAAATACGATGCTCCTCAACCTAAAGGCATTTTGCAAGTATCGTACATTTGAACACTAAACAGCGATTTAGTACTAATTTGTGAACCACCTTTGTTAGCAAAGGTGCTTCATTACTGAGAAAACTGATGGTCTTTTCCAGATTGTTTTTGACTTTTTCCCATAGCTCAATTTCCTGTCCCACTTCCGGTTCAACTCTATCATTGCTCATTTTTACCTATGTATGTGTGTGACCTGCGTGTATGTTATGTGTTTGTAAGTTTAGATATGTGTTCATGATTTAATTAATAAAACTTGTGCACAATACATATTTGGTTCTGACTCTCTGTCTGCAATAGATTGCCTCAAATGATCAGATCTTATTACCTGCTCTGTAAATGCGTATTACAAAGCACTGTAAATGCTAAGAAATAATTATTTTTCTGTGGCCATGAAAAATATCATTCTCTTAGAATTAATTAATAATCAATACTGAGTGTTCACAGGATGAACTGATTTATTGATTGTAATTTTAAGGTAGCTACGTCAAGTTAATCTGATTAACTGATTCAAATATTCACAATTGACCATAATTAATAATCATAATGAGTTATGGATAATTATTAATATTCCCTCTTTGAGTTAATTCGCTACATGAATGAAGATTAAAAGAAAGAAACAAAAAAAGAAAGACATTTTAGAAAAACAATGATAGAAAACAGAATTTATAGAACAAAAGAAATGATAGAATTAATTTAAGTATGGAATCAATGTATGACGATTAAAAAATTATAGAAAAAGAATTTATAGAACAAAAGAAGGAATAAATAAATCAAATGAATGAATGAATGAATGGAGATTTAAAAGAAGGAAGAAATACATTTTAGAAAACAGACAATTATAGACAATTAAAGAAAACAGATATAATCTATAGAACAAAAGAAAAGAAATTATAGAATTAAAGTATGGAATGAATGAATATTGAAAGAAAGAAAGAAAGAAAGAAAGATACATTTTAGAAAGACAATTATAGAAAACAAAAAATTTATAGAACAAAAGAAATGATAGAATTAATTTAAGTATGGAATGAATGATTGAAGATTAAAAAATTATAGAAAACAAAGAATTTATAGAACAAAAGAAGGAATAAATAAATCAAATGAATGAATGAATGAATGAATGGAGATTTAAAAGAAGGAAGAAATACATTTTAGAAAATAGACAATTATAGACAATTAAAGAAAACAGATATAATCTATAGAACAAAAGAAAAGAAATTATAGAATTTAAGTATTGAATGAATGAATATTGAAAGAAAGAAAGAAAGAAAGAAAGAAAGAAAGAAAGAAAGAAAGAAACATTTTAGAAAGACAATTATAGAAAACAAAGAATTTATAGAACAAAAGAAATGATAGAATTAATTTAAGAATGGAATAAATAAATCAGATGAATGAATGGAGATTTAAAAGAAGGAAGAACTACATTTTAGAAAGACAATTAAAGAAAACAGATATAATCTATAGAACAAAAGAAAAGAAATTATAGAATTAAAGTATGGAATGAATGAATATTAAGAAAGAAAGAAAGAAAGAAAGAAAGAAAGAAAGAAAGAAAGAAAGGTAGATTTCTCAGGTGAACTGTGCTGCTCTTATTGAGGTAACAGCAGATGATCTTGCAGTAGGACGTACAGTAACGGTCATTAATCTGAATGCAGCACAAACATCTGTTTTGCTAGTGAGGATTATGGCTGTGCTCTTTGGCTGGAGCAGTTATTCATTTCTTTATCCTTTGTGTTAAATCACAGCAGTCTGTCTCTACAGCCCAGAGCAGTGTCTAAAGGTGAGCAGAATGTATGAGAAATGTTATTGGTCCATTGGGCTTGAAGAGATCATCTTCAGAGCGGCTCACAGGCACTGTTTACTCTGCGTCACTGAAGAGTTTCACTGCCTTAGTTATATGCATGCACAATTGCTGATGCTAGTAAAACACTATTTTAGTAAAACATTATATTGCTGTGTGTTTATTACTTGTGATATAAAAGTCTCTGCTAGTTGCTTTTTAGTATGAGCAAAAAAAAAAAAAAAAAAAAAAAGTATGATCAAAACATAATTGAATAATTTTTGCTTTTAGGCTACTTTAGTTCTTCAAATACTTTTCTATCTCCCTCCATGACCTCCTCTTACTTTGCTTCACAGCTACTGACATGTAGTATATTCTTTGCAGTATACTGACAGCTTGATCTATTTTTGAAACATGCATGAAATTTTGTTAAACACACCACAGTCCCTGGAAATTGTGCTGTCAAATGAGAGGTGTTTAAAACAACACCACCAGCTCCTATAATGAACGATACAGAGATGTCGATTAGCAGACAATCATACATAAATCAGCATGAGCAAGTGTACTTTACCACATCAAATCAAGGGCAGAGATAATTAACCTTTAACAATGAAATAAAGTGAAGCTCAGCAAAAAAATGTTTTTTTTTTTAGGTGGATTAGATTCATATCAGACCTCTGCTCTTATCTGGTACTGAAATAATCGTTCAGTGCCGTTCAGTTGTCTTTTATTCAGTTGGACTGTGTTGGAATTGTTTGATTTGAATGCTTTTGAGCATTGTGAATAGGGTTGGGAAATCATTTTTACATATATAATATATACAGTGGGTACGGAAAGTATTCAGACCCCCTTAAATTTTTCACTCTTTGTTATATTGTAGCCATTTGCTAAAATCATTTAAGTTCATTTTTTTCCCTCATTAATGTATACACAACACCCCATATTGACAGAAAAACACAGAATTGTTGACATTTTTGCAGATTTATTAAAAAAGAAAAACTGAAAAGTCACATGGTCCTAAGTATTCAGACCCTGTGCTCAGTATTTAGTAGAAGCACCCTTTTGATCTAATACAGTCATGAGTCTTTTTGGGAAAGATGCAACAAGTTTTTAACACCTGGATTTGGGGATCCTCTGCCATTCCTCCTTGCAGATCCTCTCCAGTTCTGTCAGGTTGGATGGTAAACGTTGGTGGACAGCCATTTTTAGGTCTCTCCAGAGATGCTCAATTGGGTTTAATTCAGGGCTATGGCTGAGCCATTCAAGAACAGACACAGAGTTGTTGTGAAGCCACTCCTTCGTTATTTTAGCTGTGTGCTTAGGGTCATTGTCTTGTTGGAAGGTAAACCTTCAGCCCAGTCTGAGGTCCTGAGCACTCTGGAGAAGGTTTTCGTCCAGGATATCCCTGTACTTGGCCGCATTCATCTTTCCCTCGATTTCCCTCATCGTCCTGTCCCTGCAGCTGAAAAACACCCCCACAGCATGATGCTGCCACCACCATGCTTCACTGTTGGGACTGTATTGGACAGGTGATGAGCAGTGCCTGGTTTTCTCCACACATACCGCTTAGAATTAAGGCCAAAAAGTTCTATCTTGGTCTCATCAGACCAGAGAATCTTATTTCTCACCATCTTGGCAAACTCCATGCGGGCTTTCATGTGTCTTGCACTGAGGAAAGGCTTCCGTCGGGCCACTCTGCCATGAAGCCCCGACTGGTGGAGGGCTGCAGTGATGGTTGACTTTCTACAACTTTCTCCCATCTCCCGACTGCATCTCTGGAGCTCAGCCACAGTGATCTTTGGGTTCTTCTTTACCTCTCTCACCAAGGCTCTTCTCCGCCGATAGCTCAGTTTGGCCGGACGGCCAGCTCTAGGAAGGGTTCTGGTCATCCCAAACGTCTTCAAATTTAAAGATTATGGAGGCCACTGTGCTCTTAGGAACCTTAAGTGAATCTTCAGGCAGTTCCTTTGACCTCATGATTCTCATTTGCTCTGACATGCACTGTGAGCTGTAAGGTCTTATATAGACAGGTGTGTGGCTTTCCTAATCAAGTCCAAATCAGTATAATCAAACACAGCTGGACTCAAATGAAGGTGTAGAACCATCTCAAGGATGATCAGAAGAAATTGACAGCACCTGAGTTAAATATATGAGTGTCACAGCAAAGGGTCTGAATACTTAGGACCATGTGATATTTCAGTTTTTCTTTTTTAAGAAATCTGCAAAAATGTCAAAAATTCTGTGTTTTTCTGTCAATATGGGGTGCTGTGTGTACATTAATGAGGGAAAAAATGAACTTAAATGATTTTAGCAAATGGCTGCAATATAACAAAGAGTGAAAAATTTAAGGGGGTCTGAATACTTTCCATACCCACTCAATTCATGATTTGGAATTTGAATTGAACTGGCCACAAACCATAAGAAGTTGAATTGGAATTTGAATTTAAATGACATCTATAACATGAATGCTTCAAATTCAGTAATTAATCAGAATTAAAAGCATTCACATTTTAGGCCGTGCATGGACATGATACGTTTAGCCATTTTTTTCAGCACTTGTGCCGCAATTAGTGTGTTTTATTTAAGATGTTGTTTCAATTTAAAACTGTGTAAAAAAAAATGTGCTTCTTTGAGGTCTGAATTAAACTGGCCTCAAAGTGAAGATGTTCATTGCTTTGTTTCCAAAATGACATTGTTGGTAGCTGGGTCTGATTTTGCCTGGAATATCCTTGGCGTAATTTGAAAGTGATGAATAAGTACAACCTTGGTGGGTTGCAAAATGTGTATATCTCTAGTACTCTATTAAAAGTCAATTTTATCAGACATTACATCTTCACCTGAGGCCAACCTTTGAATTGATGCAGAGAACAATACATGAAGGCATTGACACATTAATGCGAGCAAAACCAGTTAGATGAAAATTTAAAGTGCCCCTAAAATGCTTTTTCGAATTCATGCAGTGTGTAAAATAGCTGTTTGTGAATGCACAACAAATAAAGTTATTGTCTTCTAAAAGAAAGAATCAATTCTGAACTGCTGAAACAAGAAAAGAGGTGATGCCACAATGTATTTGATAAAATTAAAACGGATGCATGTAAAGCTATTGTAGGAGACCTCCAAAACAAAATAAGGAGCCAATAAAATAGCATTGGCTCACTTAAAATCATATAGGTTGTGTGATTGTAATTTCAGTTTAAAGCAAGCTAATGTTTGTTTGGTTTATTGGACCAGAACCGCAGGAAACGTGCGGAAAAAGTCTGTTTGTGCCACTGAATAAAAAATTGTTTTAAGTCTCCCATGGGAGAAGTGTGTCTGGGCAGAGCTGGTTTTGAGATGATGTGTAAACCAAACCCCATGAGAAAGAAAGATGAGGGAAAGAAAGACAAACACAGAGAGAACAGAAATGCACATGTTCCTGATGAATGGGGGAACACCGAGTAGCTCATTTGTTTTCTTGTTCCTGCAGCCACAGCAGGACATCTTTGGGGATTCAGGCCCATCGCAGAAACCCCCTACTCTCAACTTAACGTCGCAGTGATACTGGCACACAACTTATTAAGAGGTATTTGAGGCATGTACAACTGGCATAATGATGCTAGTCTGCGATGAATTGCCAGTGCCTATCTCTGAGCCTGCAAGACGAATTGAGAAAGAAACGTGTGGGAGGATAGAGAGAGGAGACCACTGCCAGCCTGATGCATTGTGGGTGCCGGGGGGTTATGGTGGATGCGTGGCTGTTTGTTTTCATTCCTAAGAATACACTCTGTGCCCTACTGACCTCTGCTCATGCCACTCTGCACAAAATATGCCACAAGTTCTGCACAAAATGTGCAGAACATTAATGCTTATGGATGAGGAAATCTAATTACATCCCTTGATTATTTTATTGCAGGAGTAATTTCAGACATAAATCTCACTGGAAAACTTTGAAATGTACCTCTGAGGATGAAATGAGAGTCTTTTATGTTTCTGAAATCTGCACTATCATTAAGAAACAAACTGCCGCCAGAATCCGGATCGTTCCGTTCAACTTGTCCTGTGAATTTACGACTTCCCTGTCATTTTGAAACTAATTATTTCATCATTAGCATATCTGAGCCTATAATTGAGCGTTAGCTGCCTATTAAATGTTGCACATGAACATTATCTGTGATGAAAAATAACTGCTAAATATCTTTTCATCACTCATTGCGCAAAATAATATCAAATTTTTATGCTGCTCATTGTCAGGAATGCCTGTTATGCCTGGAATGCAATGCTAATTAATGCAATTAAGAATTCAAAACACAAGCTATAGAAAGTAAATTTGACACTGTACATCATAACACTGCAGACATTTTCAGACCTAAATGCTGCATTATATAAAATTACATTTTACATGCATTTTTGTGAAATGATCTTGTTTTTCTTTGAACTAGTCTAACAGAAAACCCGTTGCATTTCTAATTAACCTTAGATTCTGACCAAAATGAAAGCAATAAGACATAGTAACAAGACATTCTGTTTAGTATGCAAGCAAATATAGTGTATGCATGTAATGACACTCTCAATGAGTTTATTCAGATAAACACATTTTCAAATTGACAGCAGAAGCTGCATGCAATAAAGGTAATTGCAAAGGTCTCAATAGTTAAAAATAATTTGAAGTAGGAATAATGATATAGACGTATAGAAAGAACACTGTGAACCCAGACATCAAACTAGTCTAAAAAAAGATCACACTAGCCCAGAAGCCTATGACCCCTGCTGAACAGGACAATCACTTCCTGTCCACTGGCACCATTTCTTAAAGGTCTGAACAGGACAGGTAAGAGATTGCCTTCTCAAATTGGTATTTTCTTATTTGGAAGTTGTTAGTCAGTCGTTCTTATTTCTGAAACAGTGAATCTTAGCATTTTAGCTCAAGTTATAACAACAATGAATATTCATCGATAGCCAAAAAATGTGGACTTATTTTCTTCTTCAAATATTCTCTTCACAAAAGGCAAGAGTGCCAAAAACAGCCTAGTTAAAAGAGGTAATATTGAGGAAATGTCCCATTTAAAACTGATGAACTCATCGTCCCGGATGTCATGAAAAATTGAGTGTGTTACTCGGAGGTGCCGGGAGGGAGTTGGAAGGAACGAGGCAGTAGCTCAGAGCTCTCCCATTAGACGTATAAGTGACTCATTTACAGCAGTACAGGTTACTGACACTCTCCTCTTCTGTCCGAACCACTCATTTGTATCCTCTGAGACATAAAAGGGGGGGAAAAAAATCCAGGGCGTTAATAAGTTCCCAATGCCCCTGTCTCCCAAGTTCATTTGCATTTTTGGAACGAAAAAAAAGAAAAGAAAAAAAAAAAAAAAAAAACCATGTGCTGTGATACACAAAGAGGACTGAAGTATTACCAAGGCTTCAAACTCCCACTGGCTTTTCTTTGTCAGGGAAAAAAAGCTAGCCACCATAATGGCCTACTTCCTACTTGAGTGCATGTTGTTCATTCACTTCACAAAGTAGAAGCAAGTGCAGCTGGGAGTCAAAAAATGCTCAGGTTGACATTGACTGGTCTCTTGTTAAGTCATTTAGTTTTGTTTAGTACAATTGTTTGTAGTTGGAGAAGGATTTTGCTAAAGTTTGGATGACCATAATGTATTTGTAATTTTTTTTTTCTTGAAGTCCTCCTGAAGTCAATAATTTTATCTCTTAAAACTAGGGCTGTACTCAAGTCCACCTTTGTCGAGTCCAAGTCAAGTCTAAGTCCAAAAGGTTCGAGTCCAAGTCAAGTCCGAGTCCAAATGAGACAGTCAAGACAGAGACAGGACAAAAAAAAGAATCCTCTTCGAGACCACATACATAACTATTGATAATTTATGTGATGCAAGAGACAGCATATCTTCTATTCTAAGATAATCATTTTGCATTATTATTTGTAATGATCAAAAAGCATGTGCAGAGTATCAACAGAGTGATCAAATAAGGCTATTTTATTTACTTTAGGTATAGCAATTTCACTAAAGTGACATAAAGCTGAAATGCAACTTCACATTTTCAGTGGCGTAAGTCACTGTCTTAATGAGTGAGTCATCGAGTCATTCATTCAGTAACGAAGCAAGTGTTTTTTATTTTTTTAAAGGGTAATTGAATCATTGACTCTCATGGTTTTTTCACAGCCACAGATTCGTTCACAAAACAGAGTTAGTTGGAACTAGAGATGCGCCGACTGCAATTTTCTTGGCCGATTCCGATTTCCGATTTTTTGATAGTGTTATCTGCCTATAGCTATTTTTACCGATTCCAATTTTCTTTCTAAGAACTATAATTGACAGCATATACAAACAAAAATCTATTTTTCTTCAACGCAAAGTTTTATTTTCATTAAAAAAGTAAAACTCAGTAATAAAATAAAAAATAAAATAAAAAAAATGCAAACAACAGCACAAATAAATGCAATAGAATAGAGAGCTATGAAACTAAGTTTTTCAGGTTAAGTAGGTTTTTATTCAGGTAAGAAATACTACAGAAATTAAAGTAATCAAATGTAAAATAACACATCCAGTGTTATTTTACATACCTTAATTTCTGTATTCTTTATTGTAAATATTAAATACAGATTTATTATTACCATTAAAGTTAAAAACGTATTCAGTCAAGAGCAGAAAGTGATTTTATTTGTCTTTTGTTCTTTAAATAACATGAAAAACAGCAGCAGGAATATTGGACTGCTGTCCCTTTAAGAGTTTATGAACTGACCCAATACCATTACACAACATGCGTTCTCTTTCTATTTAACGATCCAAAACTGACGGTGTTTATCTGAATAATCGCCAAGACGGGCATTTTTGACCTTTTAAGCGCAGTAAGTCACTTATTTTGTTCGCTTCACTAATATAGATCAGTGGTGCGCGCGCTTTTGGTGTGAGCGCGAAACCTGTGGGAACCGGAGCGAATGAGACGAGTGTGAGAGAGGAGGCGCCCGCGCGGGTGTGTGTCACTTCACCGTCGGAGAAAAGAGAGCAAGAACGCGCGGCTGACTTTATTGCCTGTGCGTCGCCGCTGGTAACAACGGATCGGCTTGGAATTGGAAAGAAGTGAGACTGACCTGCTGGACTCGGTCGAGACCAACTAGAACTTTTGGCGAGACCAATGACCAAGTCCGAGACAAGTCCGAGTGCAAATACCAACGAGTCCGAGACAAGTCCGAGACAACAGAAAAACGAGTCCGGACCCGAGTACTACAGCACTACTTAAAACTCATCTTTGATCACCAAAATGACAAAAAAATTGCCTTAAAATAGCTTGAATGTAACTCTTGCCTCATTTAATATACATGAAGACCAATGAATATGCAAATTAGCCCCGCCTCCACTCGTTCATGCCAGCTCAGAAATCCGCTCAGTCAACTTACTGAGGTAAATGCACAACTATATCGGTCTTTACAACATCGAACACATAACGGTAATTAATATGATTAGCCTTTTTCTTGATTATGGTATCAAACAGCTAATAATGTGTTGCTAATGTTACACAAACCATGTTCCCGTTCGCCATGTCAAAGTCAGATGGCTTCTAACAATCAGTACCCTTACAAATGCTTTAACAACTCAGTATGTCAGTGGAGAAAGGCATATAGTTCGTCATAACATAATATACATCATGCATGCACAATATTGCTAAATCTACACAATTTTGTTTTCTCATCAACAGAAAAATATACCGGTATAACCTGGCTTCTCTCGAGACTCCCCTGCAAGTTCGCTGTTAATAATATGCTAAAGCACGCCGGCACATTGATGTGATTGGTTACAAGGTAGTTTGTGACGTCAGAGATTTCAAACCGTGGGATTGAGATTTATTTCACTGCAGTTTTAAGGAGAAAATACTCAGCAATGGTGTTGACATGAATTTGCACATGGTTTGTCTTAAAGCATATTAAAAACACCACATAGGCCTATAAACAACATTAAAAACTTGATTTTTACCACAGGGGGTCTTTAATTTTAAGATTAAAATTCTGGGTCTAGCTTTCTAGGGTAAAACAAAATCTATACATAAAAGGCATTTGAAAGGTGGCAGATTTAATGTGATCATACAACAAAAATAAAACATCTTGAAATCTTTTAGCTTTAATAAAAATCAACTCCTGATATATAAAAGAGCACAAAGTTAAAGAAACGCCCAAATATTCTTTTACAGTATATGTAAACAACACACTTCAAATCACAAGAGGAAAAGGAGATCTAAGGATGGTTGGTTTTGTATGAAATCTTCAGTTGCGCTTCATTTGATGGAGGTCACATATCTTGAAGTCTGGCCTTGTGAAATCTACTCCTCCTTTATTCCATAATTCATTATAATTTCAGCAATATTTTTCAAAGACAAGGAGTGCCATGGGAGATGGTGAACTTTGCTATTGGCACGCATCTCCGCCCTTCTAAACAAACACACTACCCCCTTTCTTGGCAGGCAGTGCAATAATCTATCAGTCCAGGCCTAGATTAAAAAAGAAACACATGACAAGGTCAAAAACTAATTTTCAGACACAGTTGGGGTCCAAATAGAGATGCGTAATCTGTCCGTGCTGCGCTAAAGTTTTGGCTGCCGTTTGTCCGTTGAGCTGAAGTGCGCTTTAAGGGGAAAAGGTCATGACATTGTACAATTAATAAATTGGGGCGACTGTAAATTTGCACTTTTCTCCCTCATGAGAGTTTGAACTGCCCATCCGGTGGGATGGCGCCACATTAGCACGAGCTAGCGTGATTAATGAGTATGGATGGCTACGGCACTGTGGTTTTGAGAGACATGGTTTTTGAAAAACTACCTCTACCTCTCACCAACATCTTGGCACTCATTTTAAATGGAATGTTTAAATACGGGTGAACGCAATCACGCATTTGTTGACATACTTGGACAGGGACTTGGACATAATTGCAAAGCATGTTTGAGAGCTAGTTGGCATGCGAGAGAATCAAGTCCCCAAGCTCTAGTCTGACAAATTCAATTCATGAAGAGCATCTCAATGCACTATATTTAGCAGACCATCTCCCATGTGTTATGGGGGTCTAATCAACGTCTTTGGGTCAAAGGCGTCAAGTAAACTTTATGGACCATTCAATTTGTGTAAGACTAGTCAGTCAGATAATGCAATTTTAAAACAACGCACATCAAAAAAATTAAACCAATACCTACGGTCGAAAGTAGAAATTTTCAGAAGCTGCAGCAAAGCCTTGTCCATATTATAGACTTGATGAAAAATGACCCCCTCTGGGCTGCTATTCAGCATAAGAAATCCAAAGGAAATCACTACAATAGCTTGTCTTCATGGAAGACTGAGACTTCGAAATGAATAAATGGGTTTTGATTCACCTTCTGTTTGGATTTTGTTAAGCAGGACAATACCTTCTGAAATCAACATGCTTGTAAATAGAATGTTATCACTTCCCCAGTTTACTAATGGAAAGATCATACATTTTGTGCTTGGAGGAACCCATTAATCTCCTTGCATGGATTTTGCAATCTAACTTTCTTTAAGACCTCAGATGGAATAAGCTGATATGGTAAGTAGAAAAAACAATTACTCCTCTTTGACATTAATTTAAAGTGTTTTCACACTATCTTAACATTAAATGTACAATCAGCTTTATATATATATATATATATATATATATATATATATATATATATATATATATATATATAAATAATGGGACAGAACTCAGGAATCACAGATGAATGAGTAATGATGGAAAAGATCCTAAAATGATTGTTTCTATGCTTGCATTTCATTCAGTTCGATTCAGTCTCTCAATGTGTGTTCTTATTTAAGCACACATTGAGCAAGTTTCTGTTTTTCAGCTACTGTACACAGCTGCTTATTACGATACCTGCATCTCTTCCCAATAACTGGTAATGGAAATGCGTGTGCATCCATGGATAATGACATCAAACAACACTGCATTAAAATTCATAATGCGCTTCATACAGTAAATCAAAGTAAATGGGATATTCTTTGGGCATGTATTTGTTTTGAGGCAGTGAGATGATGCTGCTACTATTGAAAGAAAGAAGAGGCCATGGACTGATCTCTCTTCAGGAGGAAACAGATTAGAGAGAAGCGTGTAATATGCAGCTTAGTAAGAGCATGTAATTTAAACTCCTCCATTGTAGTCACGTAGCTGGAAAGTTTGGATTCAGACTTTGAATGGATTCCTCTATTGCTGGACTTTGATATCCGTTGTTTATTCTACAGCTCTCTGGAATACTGATTGACCAAGTGTGGAATTCATGGTCAGATGCTCACACTCATGGTAGTTCATAACTATTTGACATTTTGGTGAATTTGTACAATCTCATTCGTATGTATTTTTTTTCCCCTTAAAATCATGTCTTCAAACAAATTGCCATTTAAAATACCTCATAAGATGGAGTTGGTCAGATATCAATATAGATATCTAATATTCGCTGTTGTCTATGGGAATGCTGTATAACACAATCCTTGTGGGCCCAAAAAAAAAAGAAAAAAAAAAGTGACTACTTTCATGTCTCTTCTATCACATCAC
Source organism: Megalobrama amblycephala (assembly GCF_018812025.1). Taxonomy (NCBI): domain Eukaryota; kingdom Metazoa; phylum Chordata; class Actinopteri; order Cypriniformes; family Xenocyprididae; genus Megalobrama; species Megalobrama amblycephala. Next base: position 14,896,155 of record NC_063053.1, read on the forward strand.
TGCCTCGCTCTGACTTGTTGCATAGAAACAAAACTGGCACCATCTTGCATCTCAGTTATCTATTGTAGTGAAAATAACTTCAGTTAATATTACTGTAATATTGTTGCAAAGCCAATTTTGTACATGATGGATTATATTTTTGTGGAGATTATCAAACAGGTAAAACTATAAAACAATTTAAACTCAAATCAATATTTCATGTCCATGAATTTATTTCTTTGATAAGTAGACACATTAAGTGTGATTCGCTTCAGGGTCTGTATTTATTTTGCATTATAAAACGGGCTGGATAGTTCCGGCCTTTGATTCTGATTGGTTGAGCCGCGTTCGAAGCCTTTGTAAAATTCCTGAAAACATACAGCTGACCGCATTACATAAGTATCGCTGCGCCACTGAATGTGTATGTTGCTGCGTCAGTCTTAGCAACCACTCTTGATTTAGTTCATTGAAACTTATGTAGAAGAGTATTGTGAAAGAGATATAGTGTATTACCTGCATTCAAATTTAGCATTTTCCTTCAGGTCAGTCCTATGTTCATAATAAAAATCCGTTTGAATGTCCGCTGCGATATCTTGTCCTTTTAACAGTCAATGGGTTTCCCCGTGCCCTGCTGACACTGACAGCGCTAGTCAAAGCATTTGTCATTTGCGTTGTTCCGTGTTCACAAGTCTCAATATAAAAGTCTTTGCGACTGTGTGCCTCGCTCATAAAGACAATCGCTGCATCTGAAATCGAATACTACTCTACTATATAGCGTGCGAAAAATAGTATGTGAACAGAGTAGTATGTCCGAACGTACTCCGAACTATATAGAACGTACTTTTCCAACGGTTGTGAAGTAAATTTAAATTCAAATGTAGTAACTACTCAACAGTACGCGATTTTGGATGCAGCCAATCTTTGCCGCCATCCTAATGGCGTAATAATGTAACTTCTGTTGCTGTTAACAGTCAGGGACTATTTTTCCAGCGGAAGGAAGGCTTTTAATGATTATTTTTCATGACATTGCATTGATACATGTTTTTTTGGAGTTTATATTTGTATTGTGTGGTAACCGTTTTATTATAAAAGCAATAAGCCCAGTGAAGCTGTGGTTTACAGTGAATTTATAACAGCTAAGGGGCGTTGTTAAGCACGACACAGAGCGGAGTTCACTGTAAACCACGGTTTCTTGGGGCTTATTGCTTTAATAATGGCTGACTTGCATTTCATTGCTATATAGCGTGGAAAAATATGAAATTTGGTCATACTCTAGTGGTGGTACTGTAAATAAGATGTTCTAAAAGTAGAAAAGATGAACAACTGGACTGCAGCACAAGAATTTCTTGTTCATATTGGATTGTATTACTTCCAGCAGCTATAACTTGCTCAAGGCCATCTACAGTGGTTCAGATGTAACCTTCAGCTCTTTAATGCCTACTCAACGGCTGGTTAAGACTTCAGCGCGGCTGAGGAAATGGGCTACAGTACATTTAAGCTCGTTCCAAAGATTTAGACTCATCATCCATGTGCTGTGCAGATCAGAGCATCACGCCTAACCCACCACCCCCACCGCCAGCAACGAGAACTGCTGGCAGAGGCTCTAGTCAGAGTGGCTTTTCCACCAGCAGTGCAGGCTGTCACTGTCACAGGCATTGTCAAAGACATGATCAAATACTCTTCCACTCTGCTGCCTGAAACACACACACGCACGCACGAGCACACACACTTCTCTTCCTAGCTCCCACATACATTGAGACAAACTGTCAAAGAACCAAAGATTAGTAGATGCAACTCACAGCACACTTATTGTTATGCATGGATTCTGAGCAGAGAAAAGGTGAATAAATTTATGGGCAACCACAGGAAGAGAAAGAACATCAGCGGGATGCGTACAATTCATTCATGACCGGAAAATGCACCGGAGGCCTGTGCTAATTAGTCAATGTCCAGACAGATTAGGTACAAGGTGGAGTGTAGAAGTGGCTGCAGGATATTTCACATCAGCGTAATAGATTTTTTCCCCTCCAAAATCTAACACTATATACAGCATATATGGATATATTTGGCCTCAGATCCGACAAGGCAGGATTCGTCTATAAATTTCATGCACCAGTAAAAGCAATTTAGCTGTGAAAATACACCGATGTAATGAGGGGAAAAAAATGGGCCTGAATCTGTCATCTGAAAATTCCTTTGTTTGTTCGTTGTTTTTTTTTCTCCTTCCATACCCTGAAACTGTAGATAAGGAAAACAGGGCCAAATATCTTCCAGCCCATTCCAATTCGGAAATATTTACACACCCATATTTATTATTCATAGATCTAGGACGGTTTCTTTTGAAAGACAAAAACACAAAAACCTACATGATAAACTGCTGTACCCTTTTCCGAATATCCTATACTTGAGCACGGCTAAAGAAGTGAATCAAAACACTTCTGTACAAATGCCGGCGTCTATACTTCATCTCTAACACCAAGGTGGAATGCCTGAGAATACCAAATTATTCCCTCTAGGCCACAAACAACTTCCAAAAAGTGCTTATCTATGACATTCAAGCTTACTTTCGGCAAGATTAGAGGTGGAGAAATTACACTTCGAGTCGATAAAAGCTAACACAAAGAGTCCTACACATCAAGATAAGGGAGGTTGCTGCTGGCAGAGCTCAGGAAACCATAGAGGGCTTTGTCCATGTATACAACAGAATGCAAAATAATATTTCAAATGATTGAGCCACAGTTAGAGGCTCGAGGTCAAAGTAAACAACTGCACAGGCAGGTTTAATCATTACAGTTTCACACCCCTTCTTGAGCTGGAGAAAAGAAAAAGGTATTTAAAAAAACAACAAAAACAAAAGCCTTTTAAAATGATATAACATGGGATTGTACTAAATTAATATTTAAACATTTCCAAACTTGACAAAACCCCTGAGGCTTGAACAGAGATGTTTTTTCCGACCTTTTGTCTCATGTAACACCACAGTCCTGTCAGTATAGCTCAAGTACCCCACCATCAACAGAAATCTCTTAACTGATCTCATGCAATTAATTTTATTCATTTTGATGGTTTTGAACAAAACAAGCACAACTGTGTCTCACCAAGTACATTCCTTTCCTTTTGATAAGACACCTAAACTAGTTTGTCTAATCACAAGTTTTGACAGTTTTGGATGGAACAGAGATAAACTTTTTTTTTTTTTTATGTTTTGTTTTTATTCACAGTTATTTCTGTTCAAAATATTCAAAAGAAAGCAAAACAAAATTCTTGGTAAGTATCGCCACATACTTTGATACTTTGGGACAGTGCCCCCAAAAATCTGTCATCATTTACATAATTTAATTTCCAATTTCTACTGGAGAAAGAAAGTCATATAGGTTTGGAATGACATGAGAGTGAGTAAATGATGACAGAATTTTCATTTTGGGGTAAATTATCCTTTTAAAGCAACCGAGATAAAGGTTAAAGAAACATATCAAAGATCCAGATTTGGTAACTTGTGTTCTAAATGTGTAAGGCTAGGGTAAGTACTTCTGTTACCCCATGCAGCCAACTGCATCTGTCCCAGTCTCAGGCTGGCCATTCTCAGATATTAACCTCATGAAAGACTGACAAATGGAACTAATTACCATCCTGTGGCATGAGACCTCTTGGTGTCCACAGAGGAGGACCGCACGCTCTGCACCCTTCAACTCATCAAGGTCATGTTTTATATAAACCACTGGGTGGGGTTCATTATAGAAAGTTCCCTATCAAATACTGCACGTCCGTTGCACCGATTTATTCAAATGAGTGAAAATTTGCACCGATTTATTCAAATTAGTGAAAATTGACTTAAATACCTATACCTAAAAAATGTGAAAGCATAGCAGAAAGACTGTGCTTCTATAAAAATTACATTTCATTCTATACACTACATAGTAAATACATGTAAACCAACGAAACCCATTAATCTCACTTACCCAAGATAAATGGACAGAAATTATCCTTACACACAGGAAGGTAAAAAGCATCATCGCTTCTAAGCACGGACAGGCATGTCATTGAATACATTAGGTTTTCTCTTCCTCCACCAAATGCACTATCCTCAACTGGCCTCACTTCCACAAAGCAGCTGAAGCATATTATGTGCAGAATTTATGCTTGATAATACAGAGTTCAGGGTACGTTCACCATTCAGAAATAAAACTAAGAATGCCTTTTAAATTTGAATTAAGTTGAGGTTGCAAACAGGATGTAAAAATGAATTCATATACACTGCTGTAACTATTTTCTTTTTCTATAAACATGTTAAAAAATGTGTCCACTTTCAAATGAAAATTACCCCAAGCTTTACTCACCCTCAAGCCATCAGGTGTATATGACTTTGTTCTGTCTGATGAACACAATCTGAGATATATTAATAAATATCCTAAAGCATCCAAGCTTTATAATGGCACTGAGTGGGATCAACGAGTATGAGCTGAAGAAAGCGCCTCCATCCACATCCATCCATCATAAACATACTCCACACAGCTCCGGGGGGTTAATAAAGGCCTTTTGAAGTGAAGCGATGCATTTGTGTAAAAAAAAAAAAAAAAAAAAAAAAAAAAAAATCCATATTTAGCAAGTTATGAAGTAAAATATTTAGCATCCGTATTCAACTTAAGAAGAAAGTGTAAAACTCTTGCAGTTCAAAAAGCTTACGCTACATCCTACGCCTTCAATATTCAACTTACGGAAAAATTTTAAGTGACGCGACGCCAGTTCCGTTAATTCCATAATTTGAATACCGAAGGTGATCTGGGGGAATCTATTTACTTCATAACTTGTTAAATATGGATTTTTTTCTTACACAAATACATCGCTTCACTTCAGAAGGCCTTTATTGACCCCCCCGGAGCTATGATGGTACCGGAGTACGTTTATGATGGACAGATGTGGATGGAGGTACTTTCTTTAGCTCATACTCAGTGATCCCGCTCACTGCCATTGTAAAGCTTGAATGCGTCAGGATATATCTCAGATTGTGTTCATCGTAAAGAAGAAAGTCATATACACCTAGGATGGCTTGAGGGTGAGTAAAGCTTGGGCTAATTTTCATTTGAAAGTGAACTAATCCTTTAAGGGTGAGTAAATTATGATAGAATTTTCAGTTTTGGGTGAACTATCCCTTAAAATTGCCCAAAAGTGAAAGTAAATAAATTTATATGGTTACAACATCTTTCAAATAAATGCTGTTCTTCTTTTGAACTTTCTATTCAAAGAATCCTGAAAAAAAGATGCATCATGGATTCAACAATAACATTAAGCATGCAGCTTAAAGGTGCCCTAGAATCAAAAATTGAATTTACCTTGGCATAGTTGAATAACAAGAGAATAACAACAGTACATGGAAAAGACATACATTGAGTTTCAAACTCCATTGCTTCCTCCTTATGCAACTCTCATTTGTTTAAAAGACCTCCGAAAAACAGGCGAATCTCAACATAACACCGACTGTTACATAACAGTTGGGATCATTAATATGTACACCCCCAATATTTGCATATGCCAGCTCATGTTCAAGGCATTAGACAAGTATTAACGTCTGGATCTGCACAGATGAATCAACAGACTAGGTAAGCAAGCAAGAACAATAGCGAAAAATGGCAGATGGAGCAATAATAAATGACATGATCCAATTGTCTTTCTAAATATTTCGTTAGCATGTTGCTAATGTACTGTTAAATGTGTTACCATCGTTTATTACTGTATTCACGGAGACAAGAGCCGTCGCTATTTTCATTTTTAAACACTTGCAGTCTGTATAATGCATAAACACAACTTCATTCTTTATAAATCTCTCCAACAGTGTGTAATGTTAGCTTTAGCCACAGAGCACTATCAAACTTGTACAGAATCAAATGTAAACATCCAAATAAATACTATACTCACATGATCCGACGCATGCATGCAGTATGCATGACTAACATCTTGTAGAGATCCATTTGAGTGTTATATTAGCTGTGTGAACTTTGTTTATGCTGTTTAAGGCAAGGGCGAGCTCCTGGGGCAGGGAGTGCGCGATTTAAAGGGGCCGCAGCCAGAATCGGTGCATAGTTAATGATGCCCCAAAATAGGCAGTTAAAAAAATTAATTAAAAAAAATCTATGGGGTATTTTGAGCTGAAACTTCACAGAAATGTTCAGGGGACACCTTAGACTTATATTACATCTTGTAAAAACTGGTTCTAGGGCACCTTTAAAAGAAAAAATCTTATCGATGTTGTGAACGTACAGAAATACAATAGATTGAAATAAACTGATAACATTTCGATGTCAATATTTATCTAAACGCAATATGGTGGACAGTTTCATAGCAAAATAATTGTTCAGAATTTTTATTGTTATTATTATTATTTTTATTTTTTTTACAAAACTTATGTTGAACTAATTAGACTTCTGGTGTGTGACTGTTGAATTCTATGGCAAATTCCAACACATCAATGAACAAGAAATGCATATTTAAATTTTGAATTTAGGTCAAACTTGCTGTAATATGGCTAAGGACAGCAACCTCATCGGCTGAAAGCAACACCAGTACACTGGTGTAAGGAGGGTATAGCTTTGTCAAACGCAGTCAAGCTCAACCAAATATAAAACATGAAGGTCTCTTGCTGTCAATACCCCAGCTGTGCACTGCTTATATCCAGATGCATATTATTTTGCACTAATCCCTTGTCTGCCAAGCTCCATTTTTAAACTCCAAAGCCAATTTAATTCCGCTAGTGTGACGTGGTGAAGGATTGAAGCAAAGCCGGCAGTGCAGTTCCACTGTCAAAACATGCTTCATAGCCCAACACTATGGCCTGAGGTCGAAGAAAATGAACCTCATATCCAGTCAGTTTGTCATCAAGCATGGAAATGAAATTTCTTTTGCTTCCTCCATTCAACATCATTAATGTTGTCTAAGACTGAACGCAGCAATACAAAGTTTTCAATGCTTGAGCTTTTGTATTGCCTGCAATTCAAAATGAAAGAGGTAAAGATGTTACAACATTAATCATTATGCTTTGAGATGCATTGAACTAGAGGGGGGTTATTCTTTTGAAATCAGAGCGTTAGTCTCACCTAAGAGACCATTACTTCAGGATGGAGAAACCACGGGACGTTTTAGTGATTCATATATATATTAACTCAGAATAACAAAAGTAGTGCGCGCACATTTGGAGAATAACAATTGGGCTGAAACCATATGCACACTCAAAGGCAAGAGCATTCATTAAATTTGTCCCTTAATGGTACTATTACTTGTCTTTGCCCTACCAAGGGGACATATTTGCATTCACAATGCAGGTCTAACTCCACGGTGCCTCTAATTGCCTCTAAATTTAGCATGTTGGCTTGTCCAGGGTACACGGTAAGAAAGAGAAGGCAAGAACTAAACCATTACGGAGGGAGGGAGAAGTAAGGCAACATGAGGAGGAGGGTTTTGATCATGCGAAGGGCGTATTTCAATGTTCAAGGACATTTTTAGAAAAAAAAAAAAAAATGTGACACTGCATAGCAATGGCACTACCACAACAGACATTTAGAAACATCGTTTGTGGCATACAAAGAACAAATGCTGCTCCACTTAATGATGCTTGACATTCAAAATAAATGTTCATTTCAAGCGCAATTATGTTTAAGAGTCAGAAGTGAGGATGAAGGGTTTACAGATAGCTTTAATGTGAGCGCTGAATGGAAAGCACCTCCTGTGAGGCCAAAATCAACATCCTTCATGTCCTTGAGGATTTTGCTGTAATAGAATATAACTCTGCTTTACTTCTTCCTCTGGCATGATGAGCAAGAAAGAGGATTTCAAGGTTTTTCCATTCCCAAAATAATCTATTTTACATTCAGATTTGTCATTTAAATGAAAAAGTGCAGCTGGTTCAGTCTGAAAATCCCAAAGTATTGGCACCTAAATTTTCGACCGCCTAATGTATTGTGTTTATTTTCTATATGTACGGTCAAATGCAGCAGTACCTTGTGGCCAAATGAGTGGCTGCATACTTTTGACACTCTAGATCAATTTCTGCCGCTGCAGCTTAACTGGTACAGCAGAATGCGAACAACATCAAGGTCATGGCTTTGATTCTCAGGGAATGCATCCTGATAAAATGTATAGATACACAAAGTAACATCTGATTAAAGCATCTGCAAAATAAATAGAAGGTAAATGTAAATTCTGAGGTTCACTTTTGGAGAAATACAATACAATTCAAAAGTTTGGGATCTGTGCATTTTTTTTAATGTTTTAGAAAGAAGTCTATTATGCTCACCAAGGCTGCATTTATTTGATCAAACATACAGTAGAACAGCAATATTGTTAAATATTACAATTTAAAATAACTATTCTCTATTTCAATATATTTTTTAAAATGTAATTTATTCCTGTGATGGCAAAGCAGAAATTTCAACATCATTATTCCGGTCTTCAGTGTCACATAATCTTTCAGAAATCTTTTATATGGTGATTTGCTGCTCAAAAAACATTTTTTATTATTATCAATGTTGAAACAGTTGTTCAGGATTTTTTTTTTTTTATTAATTGAGAGTTAAAAAGAACAGCATTTATTTATTATAAATGTTTTTACTACCAGGTTTAATTAATATAATACGTCCTGGATAAATACAAGTATTAATTTATTAAAAACAAAAAAGTTCTTACTAAATCCCAAACTTTTGAGTGATAATGTATGTCAAGACAAAACTGTACCAGCAGGAAGAAAGAGACTGATCAGATGATCATTACACTAATTACTAAATAAGCTGAGGTGAGTTATCAGTTCTGGTTATAACTAAAATAAACAGAAAATGCTTTTATGAAAAATGAAATTTTATTCTATTTATTTTTTATAAAAACACAATTTGAAAAAGATCTCATCACCGAAAAGATAAGGAAAGCACAACCAGATTTAAGTTTCTGAATACTGAAAACACAATTTGTATTAAATACAGTGAATGCAATTAATGGCCCTATATGGTCTATTAATCCCAGATTTAAAGTTTTGCAAAATCATTCATCCTGGAAGAAGGAATCTAAATCCCCCATCTCCTCATGGGCCTGTTTAGTGTTTGCCTGAGATGGACGGGAAATGTTTGGTGGATTTTCTTGGCTTCTTTGTGACATCTCAACTTCTTTCTTGATGTCCCGGCCTCCACCCAGAAGCTTCTGACTCTCAGTGAAGTACTGGTTAGGATGATTAAGAGAAAACCCAGCATCCTCTACCTGTAACAAGCAAAAGAGTTTAGTAAGCAAATGACTATAGTTGCTTGCTTTTGAAATAATGTGCATTTGTTTTTAAGCCAAGTTTAAATAACCACATTGAACCTGGAACATTTAAAGGGTACACAGGGAAATTTAGGCTATTTAATCTCTCCTTTGTTTCAGCCTTGTTTATGGCAAAGCCTCTCACTGATGGATCCCTGAAAGCTGCACTGCATTCAGAGCGCTGCACAATCCATTTGTTTCTAAGTGCAGAGGATATGGCTGTTTAATTATGCTTCAATCACAGCACGCCCCTGATACTCCTCATGAATCAAAGTTTCAAACCCATCTCTCTGAATCGAGTGCACAGGGGTCCCTGCGGTAGTTAAGCTGCGGACAGAAAGATCCATTACACGGATCCATCTCAGAGTTAACACATTACAGTGGACTACTCTTGCCCAGCGACTCTGTGCCAAATGAAATATGCATAAACATGAAACAATCCCATCCGAGGCCTAGAGACGGATCAATCCGGTGGATGCGCAACAAGCTCTCCTCTTTCCAAAGTCCGCCTCTCTCAGCTCCCCTCCTCCTTTTCATTATTCTCTCTATTGTTTGATTTATTGCGGTTGTGTAAATATTTCATCAGAGAAGTATTACATTTTGACCTTTAAATAAATGCTGCCAGGGAGGGAGGAATGCAAGCTTCTATTTGTTATGTGTCACGGATGTGAAAGCGGAGGGCACATATGGCAGTGATTAAAGTCTCCTACGCTTGAGTACAACAAGCGTGTTTTTGCGGCTAAGAAGGTTGTGGCGTCGCGTATCAGATGTAGGGAAGGTGAGGTGGTGCGGACCCACTGATGCTCCAACAAGAATGTTTTATTGTGCCTGTTAACGTCAGAGGTTTCTTCATTCACCTACTCTAAAATATGAGTCATGAATTTCAGAGATGTGATTTTCATTGGGGTGGTGGGGGGGGGGCAGTTTATCTTTCAGATCCTGTTATTGCAGGCTGTTCATCAGGGAAGCCATCTTATTCATTTTCCCGCATCATAAGCCGTTCGCACTGTTTGGCTCGGGGCTATTAGTCATCAGCAATGACCCCAGTCCCGAGCGCCCCGGGGCCACGAGCTAAATGATGCCCTTGGACTGCAAAGGCGCTGCCGTTTCACCGGGAGCCATTAAAAGCCATTATATCCTATCAATGACACTTTGAGTGCATTACGGCATTAAAAGAGGGGTGGCGCAGACACAAACACTGTTATAAAGCTTTCTTATTGAGGGAATAAATCTAGACGTGCAAGAGATTAGAAATTTATACACGCGCTCTTTGATTTACTCATCTCGACGTTGAGCAAAAGCATCAACAACAAGCATGAACATCAGCAGATTCAAAGTGCTTGCAGAGATCTGTGTGAGACTTTTACTACACAGTGTTATTATTAATGAAAACTAAAACAGAAACAAAAATTCAGCTTTGCCATTACAGGAATAAATGAAAATGTTAAAATATATTAAAGGGATAGTTCACCCAAAAATGAAAATTTGATGTTTATCTGCTTACCCCCAGGGCATCCAAGATGGAGGTGACTTTCTTCAGTAGAACACAAATGATGATTTTTAACTCCAACCGTTGCCGTCTGTCGGTCGTATAATGCATGTCAATGGGAATTCCATCTATAAGAGTCAAAAAAAAAAACATGCACAGACAAATCCAAATTAAACCCCGCGGCTCGTGACGACACATTGATGTCCTAAGACATGAAACGATCGGTTTGTGCGAGAAACTGAACAGTATTTATATAATTTTTTTTAACCAACCAACTAGTTGGTGAGGTCTAAAAATCGCGCTCTGATGCCGGATAGTGGTGTATTAGAGGTAAAAAATGATATAAATACTGTTCAGTTTCTCGAACAAACCGATCGATTCATGTCTTAGGACATCAATGTGTCGTCAAGAGCCGCGGGGTTTAATTTGGATTTGTCTGTGCATGTATTTTTGACTCTTATAGATGGAATTCCCATTGACATGCATTATACGACTGACAGACGGCAATGGTTGGAGTTAAAAATCATCATTTGTATTCTACTGAAGAAACAAAGTCACCTACATCTTGGATGCCCTGGGGGTAAGCAGATAAACATCAAATTTTCATTTTTGGGTGAACTATCCCTTTAAAATAGAAAACAGTTACTTTAAATCATAATAGACCATTTGGGTGTTTGCAAACAGCGATGGCATTTTGTGGATGGAGCAGTAGTGGAAGCCACAGAATAAAAAGGTATTCGAGCTTTTACGCAAAAAGAGTTTATATCTCACAATTCTGAGAAGAAAAGTCAAAATTGCGGTATATAAGCTCGCAATTCTGACTTTTCCCCCCTCAGAATTGTGAAATAAACTCGCATTTGAAAGTTAAAGTCTAAATTAGGAGATATAAATGTTATATTTTTAAATGTTATCTATGTAAAATGCTATAGGCTTAAATATTATTTAATGCTGTAACTGTAGGGCTAATACATTATGCCCCCAATGAACTGCATATATGAATATCATCTTGATCTATTATTTACATTAAATTCATGCTTTAATAGTAGTCTAATCAATGCAATTTTCATCAGTCCATTCTGTTGCTTTCAACCATAAATTTCTGCGTTTAGCTTCAAAGAGAGTCTTTGATGATGGTATTCTATAAGAATGAAGATTATCTTTTTTTGCATTCCAATTCTGACATTCAAAGACAAGACATTTTTCTCTTATTCTGTGGATTTTGCCTGTTTTCCCACACTTTTTTTCTGCCACCACAATGCGCAGGTGCAAGAGACATAACTGTGATGTCAGCTCCCAAATAATCTATAATACTCTATATTCTATCTATAATATCTAGGAGTTAGAAAACTAAAATAAATAAATAAATGATCAATTAAAAACTACTGAAAATGAAACTAAAGTGAATAAATGAAACAAATTAAATAAACTATGAACTAAATTAGTGAAAAGTAAAAATTAGTATAAAAACCTATAAAATTGCTTTTGCTAGAAAGTGAGAAATGGCTTCATCAGGGCAGAGCTTGCCCGTTTAAAAACCATCTAGTAAACACACTGCCGACAAACATCTGAAAGGTTTACCAATCTCTCTCATATCCAAGACTGTCTCTTCACCCTCTTCATATTAACCTGTCACCTAGCAGATACCGTCTGTTTGCGTGGCGTTGGTGTGTGCACATTTTCATTCTCAACCTGACAGCTGGGCTGCTTTTTTAGCAGAGGGACAGGGCACAGGTGTCACATAGGTAATCTTGACTGACATGGCTCTGAAATATTTCTTTCTGCTCGGCAAAAAAATAAATAAAAATACAGAAAGGTTGCCGCCAGAGTCATATCCACCCCCTCCAATTTAAAAATAGGAAGAAATAAGAAGAAATCCATTAGATAACCATTTAAATAGAGCTGTAATCATTTGCTTTCTCAACCAGCTCTGACACACAAATCCAATGCTATTACGCCCCTGTCAAAAGAAAGCATATTGGAACTGCAAAGCCCAAAGTCCTATCTGAAATGGCAATCCAAATAGAAAAAGCAAAGATTCAGCACATTTATCACTTAAATTTTCCACTACCTTGAAAATATGACTATAATATTAGCCTTAAACATGCAGGGAAAATATTAATGACCTTGAATGGACAATGTTGATCTAGTCTTTACCAAAATGTTTTAGATGATAAAATTTGTACATGTATTGAAGTCATAACTCTTTGATGCATGATTTATTAAAATCAGGAAAAAAGGAGAGAGAGAGAATTACACATCTGTCCATTGCAGTAAAATACAACTGTAGATATTCCAGAGATACTTGGTGCATCACCACTTCCATCAGCCATGCTGAATTGATGTTATAAATACAGGAACACTATGACATAAAGGTCCCAAATGCCACTCTAAGCCCTCAAATGTCAAATGGGACACCCTACGGGATTATGGACTTCACTGACACAAACAGCGGTCGTCGCAAGTCTGCAAATTCACATCAAGCGCACCATTTGGGACAGAGCCAAAAAGGACAGTCATACAGAATTATGGCTAAGGATCAAATGTAATCACCCATGTGGCTCATAAATAAATAATAATAAAAAAAGGTCTGTCCATTGTAGTGGACACCACGTATCAGAGGGATAATGAACCTTGAAATCACTTTGCAAAACATTACAAATTAAGATTCTATTGGAGGTCAGATAATGGCAGATGTGACTACAATGGTCATGTTCTGTAAAGACTTTTCAGGGCTGTCCCTGAGCTGACAAAAGCAGGCCCAATTACAGCAGGCCAAAATGAAAAGCATCCTTACACTGTGTGTCAGCTCAAAGTACTTCTGGCAGGCCAGCTGATAGTGCATTCCCTTGACCAGCTCCAGAACCTGTGAAAAAAAAACCAGAGAGAGAGGAAAGTGGTGAGCGGTTGGGAGACCGCAAGTAATAGGAAGACAAATACGGGGAAAAAAAGTTGGCAAAGGCCAGAGTGATGATGAAAAAAAGGGTCCTAATTATTCATAATAATATTAATTTACATGTACGCTCCAAAAAGGTATCTGCTTACATTATTAAAGAAAATATTAAGAAATAAACACTTATTGGTTCCACACAACAGTGAAAAGCATCAGATGTCAAAAGCACCTTAAACTTGCCATTAACTTGCGTTTCATATCCAGAGAGTATCTAGATGTTTTTTAACTAAGATTTTTTTATTTACACCTTCATTCTAATGTGTCTCTAGCATGATTAGATAGAGGTCAGCAGAAAATGGAAAACGCCACTTACATATTGCACCGCAGATGTTATGTAAACCAAATTATTGATGGAGAACTCGAAATGCATTTTGCCATTCTGACAGATAAAAAATATATCTGGTCTAATGTGCTTCCATACTTTAGAAACATCCTCAAAGGAAACGAGCTGTGCGGCAAGCTTTATGCGTGCGCAGAATAGGCTATATCACTCCTATATATATTCATTATGGTTTAGTATTCTCTTCAGTTATACATTTAAGTAATTAAATTAATATAAGCGTGTGATTAGTCGACTAATGGCTTAAATGAACAACTAATAGTCAACTAAAAAATCTTTAGTCGAGGAAAGCCTGAGTAGTTTGATAACACAAATACATTAGTATTTATGGTTTGCTGAATGTGGTCAGAAACTGTGCATTAACCACTTCTGAATCCAATCACGAGTCTGGAGTCGCATTCACATCAGGCTTTTAATGTGGCCATGTGTCATCCAACCGTGCGACAAAGGGGGCCAAAATGCCAAATCAATATCTAAGCAGTCGTTGATGAGCAATAAAGATGAATAACACTTAACAATGCATTGTTCTATTTTTGCTGAGACAGCACACATTTATGAGGTTTCAGGTGAGAGACAGAGGCAAAATGCCATCAAAGAGATGGAGAAGTGGTTACAATATGCTTCTCTTTCCTTTTCTTTTTTGCTCAGACCTCCCCCTCAGGTGATGCTTTTAACACCATGTATTCCCTATAGAAAGTATGGCATTCCATCATGGCTAACATCAGCAAGAGCAGATATGCATAATACATGGATTTAAAGGTGAGAGACAACACCATCCAACACCTAACTCGAAGCTCGAGAGACGAACGCTACTGGGAAGCAATGGTAAAATATACAGTAAGACACCAACAAGGGGTTCAACGTATACTGTGAAAAACAAGATAAAATCACTGGTTTACATATTGCCTGCGGATAACATAGCCAAGAACAGCTAATAACATGCATTACACATTTACAACTGCACACTTTTACACTTGTAGCAATTTGTGTCTTAAAATATTTTTTTTAGGTAGCTAAAGATATTCTTTGCATGACAACATTTTCAGACTTTTAACTAATTTAAAATATCAGAATAAACATCATTTAAAAATAGAGCTTGTTACTAATTAGATTTAAAATGATTAATGAAAAGAATTAAAACAGTAAAACTCTGGAGAAATTGTGTTTTCCACATGGTTTTTCACTAAAATTGGCATCAATTTAACTCAATTCAATACATAATAATTAACAGCAACATTTTACATTTTAAACATTATAATATAAATGGCATATGGAGAATTTCTAGAACATTTCTTAGTGATGATGCAAATGAGTCGCTGAATAAGAGTTTTGAACTGGACAATATTTGTCCCAGATACAACAATTTGAAAATCTGGAATCTGAGGATGGGAAAAAAAAAAAAAAAAAAAAAATGCAGCTTCAAGTTCTGCATTTTGAGAAAATCGCCTTTAAAGTTGTCCAAATGAAGTCCTTAGCAATACATATCCACTCACAAAAATATATATATTTTTAAATATTTAATTTTTTGATATATTTACGTTAGGAAATTTACAAAATATCTCCATGGAACATGACAATAATTTTGACTCATACAATATATTGTTGGCTATTTCTACAAATGGTATGTAACATATTGTAACATTTTAACACTTCATTTGTGTGGTGTCAATGAAAGATCATGAAAGGATTTTCAATGGCCAAAAAAGCACATTAAATTTGCACATATTCATGATGTTGCTTAATTTGTTAATATAATGTGAATATTCAATTCATCGCCAATATATCATCCTACTACCTAGTAATGATCACGCTACAAATGCAATTCCTCTATGTAAACCTTGGAACTTGAAGCTGCATCGTACACACATTGACTTTGTTCTGACTGCTTTATCATACCCGTCACTTAGTAACTTAATGGCAAACAATCAAACAGCCACAACATAAGACTGTAATTTCAGAAGATTTTTAAGTATTAGGAGGTGGCATGAAAAATGTTGAGATTAAATCCATAACATGCATGCTACACATGAACTCTACATGTTCTCGCTGCTTCTTGCACTGTTTGAACTGTGAACCAAGCATGCAATCCTTTAATCTGCACTTCCCATGGTAGGAGCCACGCTGTGAAGAGCTCTGTGAGTGAGAGAGGTGAGCCGAGTTTTCTACAGTAGCTCTCCTCCAGACTGGAGTCTCGCCCTTTTGACTGTAATGTCACTTTGTCAATAGACAGGTTGACTGAGAAGGTTGACGTTCTGCATTTTAATCACCCTACTGCCCGGGCTTTTCACATTTTCTGAGGTGAGAGTCTCTGCAGCGAGAGTGCCACGTGCTGCGAGAGCTCCTGGGGTGAACATCAAGCTGTTGCTTCACACGCCCACAGGTCTAAGACTCTGAACACTGAGAGTGTATAAGGACACTGCTTGGGGTCTCCAATGAAATTATGAATTTAATTGGATTGGAAATGTGCTACCCTTGGGCTGGCATGTCGGACTGCATTAGGCAGCCATCAGCCATTTCCCTCAACTGCACGATGGGTGGTAGTGGATGAGCCATGTGAAACAAAAAAAAAAACCCCAGCACACCTTACACTGGGAACATGCTAACGATTCTCAAATAGCTAAGAATGATTTTCATGCACTATGCACTTTATATAATGAATTTCAAAATAATTATTTTTAGAAGCACATCCACATTGTGTTCAGTAACTATTATTGTAATAGTTTTCAGTTCTTCAAACGCATCCCCCCCCCCCCACCCCCACAAATAAATAAATGAATAAATAAATAAAGAAACAATGTAAAAATATAATAATTCTATTGTATTTATATGATATATTAAAGCTAGGGTATCACTTTGTTATACTGTTTGAAACTCTCTTCATAGCCTGACAGCAATCAATTATAGAAGTGGTCTAAATATTAAGACATGAACATTGTGGAAGTCTTAGAACCAGAAAAATGTTTATCCAATCATTGCATTCGGACCAAATGCAATGATACGATGTCGTACCTGCCTGTCAACATATGTATTTCCATACCTCAGATGCAGATTTATGCGTTGCTCTGGCAACACTATCAACTCCAAAATGAATCTGCAGCAGTCAGGTAAGACCTCTGTCAGTTGTTTACGTTCATTATTATTGTAATGTTTTGTGCTTTGAGACAATAATATTTAGGTAATTTAGGTAATTTAACTCGTCTCATGATGCTTTGCAGACTTCTGTGTGCATTCATGTGTTTTGAAGGAGGCATGGCTTTGAAGAGCGCTCTGAAGCAAATGCCTACCCAGCCTATAATTTTTCATAGCTACCTTCAGTCATATACACTATAAATCTTAAGAGTACAACCAGAGACAGTACACAACATTTGACTTCATGTATATATTCTTTTAAAGAGCCTTTTAACATGGAATTTAATGGCCTTATTAAAACCAGCCTGTTAATTACATTAGCGTCAAAGGATTATAACTCCATGAAAACATTACGGCGAGGCTGGTCCATCTCATTTCCTGGCCCGTTGCAGCTGCTTTAATGTGTGGGGAAAAAAGTCAGCTGAAATGACTTTTAAGAGTACTTTAAAGAACGCATCAAATCACTGGATACAGCAAAGGTCAAAGTAATCAACACAGAGAGCTGAAGCTGTCATTACACTGGAGAATCCAGAGCGTTATTTCTTTTTGTCATTAATATTCCAGAAGTACAGCAGATTCATTAATATTCCAAAAGTACTGCAGGATGGGGCTTTCAGGGATGCCTTGTTAAAAATGAATTGCACCATTTTTCTATGATTATTACACAATCGTATCATTTTAATTGTCAAGCTAATGTCCTTTCTACTCAATATATGGTAGATTTTGTTTGGTCTGTGGTTGTGTAGAGGTGAATATATGCAAATCATTTTAATGGATGCCAAATTACGTTTTAAAAAGCCCTTTACAATCTCAATGACACTTCGCTTAAAACAGACCCCCCCTTAACCAAGTGGACACCTCTCTATCTTCGCACATTGTGCTGAGCCTGCTCAAGTGTGTGTTTTAGTCGTCGGACAAACCTGATTGATCCCACTAGGGGAGATTTTATAGGACTGCAACTTCTGTTTCAGTAGCTCAGGGTCGCTGTGGCGGAATGGACAACCTGTGAGGAAGAAGGCGAAGAGAAGGAGAACATGGGTTTACAAGCATCACAAACAGTCCAAACCAATATGTTCTACCGGACAGTAGAAACACGACCCATATGTTTTTTTGTGCCCTTGAAGGCCACTGCAGGATGGGGGTATTACTTGTGGGGTTGTTTCCAAAAAAAGGGATCTAAACCTAACTAAGTGCCCTTTCACAAAGCCATAAGTGAAGGGTCCATACTGTATGATGGTTCAAATAAGTATTTTTGAAATTATATATATATATATATATATATATATATATATATATATATATATATATATATATATATATATATATATTATATATATATAAAAAAAAGAAGTATATTTGAAATAGAAATCTTTTGTAAATGACAAATGTTTAATGTTTTCACTGTCACATTTGATCAATTTAATGCATCCTTGCTGAATAAAAATATTAGCATCTTTCTCTATATATACACATATACATACACAAATATATACACAGAAGGAACATTTGAGTTTAATTGAGTTACATAATTAATAGGGGTGTGACGAGACAGGTATCTCACGAGACGAGACGAGACGAGACGAGACGAGACTCAAGATTGAGTTCACGAGACGAGACAAGATTTTTACACACACCGAAATCCTCAATGGCGAAATACATGACTAGAAAAAATATTCTGCAGGTGTATTTGATATGTTTTAACTAATCATCTTGTAATGAATGTCATTTCAGTTCTACTGAGTATAAATTATCATATGCAGTAAAAGACAACAATACTCAAGTACTGTAAAAGGTTTTGCTACTAACTCAACTGACTGACTTCTCTTCTGTATGATTTCTTCAGACCTTACTGTACATGATTTATGAGCTTCTACAACTTTTGACCTACTGACTGAACTCCTTTCCACAAACTGATCATAGAAATACAAACAGTATAAATAAAAATGATAACACTTTACAATAAGGTCTCATTTTTTAACATTAATTAACCAACATCAACTAACAATGACCAATATACGTGCTACAGTATTTATTAATCTTTGTTTATGTTAGTTAATAAAAATAGTCATTCATTGTTAGTTCATGATAGTTCACAGTGCAGTAACTAATGTTAACAAATGAAACCTTATTGTTTGTGCATAATAAGATTAAGAGAAACTGTTATTCATTTTTATGGTAACACTTTACAATAAGTGCAACCATAATCGCACTCTCTCAATATTCAAAGTGTAAATAAGACCAAATTTTTCTTTGATACAGAGCTAAGAGATGGTTACAACTAAACTGCCCAGCCTAAAATAGCTTTCATATTGAGAGATATTTGTGTAAGACTGATTCCGGAGTGCCCGGACCAAGAAAGGGCTACTCTTTGAGAAAACAAAAGGAAATTAACATTTGAACTCTCTCTTGCAAAATTAGCATCCCCACCCGAGATGCAATCACACCTCAGCATTGCCTTAATCTACATTTCCCTTCCATGTCTCATCTACATGGAAGTAAACCAAAGGTATTAAAGATTTTAAGAGTTTAGGGATACTTTGGTTGCAACCATGGGTGTGCCTCTTTCCCAGGGTCTTTCATCTAAATTACCTCCTGTTCCACAGCAAGGTGCGAACCGCCGAGGTCTGTGACCCTAGTCAATGCAAATTCTGATTGTAAGTTCATGCCCCACATTGGGGGACGTTTTGTCTTGGTCTGAGTATTTAAGGAAATGTTGCAAAAGGCTCGGGGCGACCCTGTGTCCAGGACACTCAGCAATGTGTATTTTTATAATGTCAGGTATGCATCTTACTCTGTTTCTGAGAATTTAATGTTTTGTATTGATCATCTTTGAATTGATTATGTAATTGGCACAATACATTTACCTGACTAATAAACTGTCACATTTGATTTTATTCTGACTTACTCTGAAATTATTGACTTCAGAAGATTACGATGTATCCATTGTTACCGCAAATCTGCGTCAGGTTAGTAACGGACTAAAGTCCAGTTTTGAGTGGAGCATTGGGGCACACCAACTGTGATTGTAGAGCTCCGACTAACGCTTGGCATTAGTTCAAGTGTACTTAGACTGTAAAGGCTAAAGGGAATTTCCGTTTAGGACAACAAAATGTTGATCGACCAACCTAAATAGAGTGAGCCTTACCTCTGTTTATTGTAATGTTACTCTAGCTAAGTGTACATGGGAAACCATGGCATAACCAAACCAAAGCTACTGTAAGAGAAGTAATATTGGTCAGCTTATCTGTAGTAGTGGTTATGACCTCTGACTAGAGTTAGTGTTACTTTAATTCAAGTGTATACAGATCTATGGGGGACTAAAACAAATACTTTTAGATAGAGCAAGCATGAAAGCGGCCTTCTAAACAGTATAGTCAATTACCTCTGTCTAGTGACCAAGACTGGCGAGTTTGTGATCGTGGGCCCGCATAATTAATGAATGGCCAGTGCGAGGACCCTGTGCAACACTGAGAACCGAATGAACGAGTACAATAAGAGTAAAGAGTTAAATAGAATATTCAAATGTAAAGCCAAATTATTATACAAATGACCAATAATCAATTGACATTCTAAACTAAATTTGAGGCCATAACATGGAGTCAGATAAAAGATTTTTTAATTTGGAATTAAACTACTTTGCCACGCTGAAAAGACCGAACACGCAAGAAACCTTCCCCGTCCTGTGGGAAACCTCTGTTGGGCCGACTGGGCGGGCCTTACATTTGCATTCATCAGGGAGCCGCTTTCAAAATGCGGGGTATTGAATTCGCGTTTGAACGTGCCGTCGCGTTTACTTTCACTTCCGCGATCACATGTACTCTTTAAATATGGAGCGGCGGCGACCGTTATCCAACTGAATTAAATGTTTTTTATTAAAAAACAAAGCAAAATGACAGTGGAGGCGTAATGTAAACGTAGCGGTGGCATATTTTTTCCTAATCATCCTAACACTCTGTCATGGCTCTGTCGTGACACGAGATCTCGTCACACCCCTAATAATTAAACATGTCACGTTTTTGTCATTTTTAAACATGACATGGAAGTTCACAAGTTGAAATAAGACAATATTTGGCATTAAAAAAGGACAAAATTCAAGCAGTCTTAACAGCTATAAACATTTTTTTTGTTACAAACAAAAAATTTTATGCTATGTTATCAATGCAACATTTCACTTTTAAACAGTGCCAGTAATATAGCTTTGTGACGGTGTACTGACCCCGCACATATCAGACATTAATGCCCTCCTCCATTTGGCATACTCAGTTTTAAGCTCTCTGGCCTTCAACAGAACAGTGATGCTCAATTTCGAATAGATTTCACCTATCATGTGCATTGCGAAAAGCAGGTGTTATCAATTAGACAGAGTGGACTTGGTATGTTTTTTATAAGTAATTCAAGACCACCTGCGTACTAAACAGTCTTTTAATTCTCTTCGCTACAGAACTAAACACTGGCCTCGGGGGGCCGATCGCATATAAAACCAACAGTCTGGCTCAGTATGACTCACCATGGTAGTCGCCTTGGCTGGGTGGGTTTGACAAAATCACCTTCATGCAACTGTAGGGGGTGTAGTCAGTGCGCTTGCCTTCCTTCCCAAACATGTGGCGGACGCTGTAGGCATATGCTTTATCAAACTGCAGAGCAAGACAAAGACGAGAGAGAAAGAGAGAGACTGTGAGTTTGAGGGAGAGGACAGTAAAGCGTGCGAGAAGAGGGGTAGGAATGGTGGGGAGGTTGTGGGTGAAACTAAGACATTGTCGTACATCAAGTGGGTTGTGGCAGGGCGTTTTCCGCTATGAAATATAGAGCTATTAGCAGGGACCTGCTGTAGCAGTGTCGCCAAACCGCAGACAGCTGTGACTGGATTATGGATAATGTGGCTGCTCCCTCTCTCTCCCCTCCCCCATCTCTATTTCACTCTCTACACACAAATCTCAGGTCTCTGAGGCATCGCCATCAAACCAAATAAAAAAATTAACACATGCAAAGGAAAGCCATTCTGTTGAATAGCTACAACATCAAGCACAAATAAAAATAACAGTAAAATGTTTACAGAGCAATGGAATTATAATATTTATAACAACATACTAATGTGCAATTTTCAATATATACATCTTTTATTACAAATACACTACCGTTCAAATGTTTGGGTCAGGAAGCATTTTTTTTTTTTTTTTGGCTGAATTTATTTAATACAATAAAAATAGTAGTATCATATTATATATACACATTATGACAATTATAACATAACAATGAGTGAAAATGAATAATAAAAAAAATTATTGTCTTTGTTTTGTTCCTCTTTTGACAGCAGCACTCAAGGTGCATCAACTCCACAAGTGTCAAACCTGATGAAAATGTTCCATGATCTAAAGAGCATCTCGAATGTCAATGGAAGAAAATCTGACTGTCTGTGCAGTCACATGATCAATGTCACAAATTTGCTTATTTGATTAGTGACCTAACAATGCATAACCCTTAAACTTTATTTTTCAGGTTTAAATCAGATTTTGAGCCACAGATTTTCAATGTGGAAATATTTTTGTTTGCACAGAGCATAGGTAGGACAAGGAAGTGCAGCTATTATCATACAAATTAAAAGTGACATGAAATCTCCTTTGAGCATTACTGGGTCTTATTTGTGCTTTGCGCAGCTCTTTCTGTGCGAAAGCTGCTGTGTACATCACTGTCCACCTTGAGAAATATGGCGTATGCTTAGGAAACCATTACACTGTTTGCATTTGATGAGGGTCAGTGCATTCAATCTCAGGGCTGAACTCAATACACCAATCATGTACACTCTGGTAACTATCCAAAAGGGTAAACTAGACTCCCGAGCTGGTTATGTCTCAGCTTAGAGAGGGGGAGAGATAGAGAGAAAAAGAGCAAAGGGGGAGACAAAGAGAGAGAGCAAGTAATAATTATCCACAGCACTCAGATGCCATAAAACCTGTGAACTTGACAAGGTGACTATCTACAAGGCTGCAATTAAACAGGCCATAAAATCAACTTACCATATCACAAATTAATGACATGATGGGTCTTTAGATTGAGGCAGCCCCTTCCGTTTTGATATCTTATCCGTATCCCACAACTCTTCTTGTGATCTATTTTGTCCAAATGAAATTTGTTTTTAACCTGTGAATTTTGTCTTCGTTGACTGAGATCCCAGCCAGGTTTACCTTTCAATCTCACTACAGTCTGAGCCATGCTTGCTCTGCTCTCAATGTGAGCTCTAAATCTAATCTGCTTTTACAGAACAAAAATATTCACCATTTGCACTTAAAGTCAAACAGTAAATTACCTATACATATCTTTTACTTTATAAAATAAATAAATAAAAAAAATAAATCGATGTAAATTGCTGTTTGAAACCTGCTTTACTTATATAATGTGACGTATTTTTGAGTGAAACTTATCTGTCGGGAATGGATTTAGATGGTGAAAAGTGGCTGTTATGTCAGGGGAAAAAAAATATATATATATATTGTACCTTTATGGGTAAAATAGCTCGTCACTGGGGCAGTACCCTTAAAGAGCTCCCCCGGAGCTCGCGCTTGCCTTGAACAGCATAAACACAGTTCACACAGCTAATATAACACTCAAAATGGATCTTTACAAGATGTTCGTCATGCATGCTGCTTGCATACATCGGATCATGTAAGTATAGTATTTATTTGGATGTATTACATTTGATTCTGAATGAGTTTGATAGTGCTCAGTGGCTAAAGCATTACACACTGTTGGAGAGATTTATAAAGAATGAAGTTGTGTTTATGCATTATACAGACTGCAAGTGTTTAAAAATGAAAATAGCGACGGCTCTTGTCTCCGTGAATACAGTAATAAATGATGGTAACTTTAACCACATTTAACAGTACATTAGCAACATGCTAACAAAACATTTAGAAAGACAATTCACAAATATCACTAAAAATATCACGATATCATGGATCATGTCAGTTATTATTGCTCCATCTGCCATTTTTCGCTATTGTCCTTGCTTGCTTACCTAGTCTGATGATTCAGCTGTGCACATCCAGATGTTTTGCCCTTGTCTAATGGCTTGATCATGGGCTGGCATATGCAAATATTGGGGGCGTACACCCCGACTGTTACGTAACAGTCGGTGTTATGTTGCAATTCGCCTGTTCTTCTGAGGTCTTTTAAACAAATGAGATTTATATAAGGAGGAGGAAACAATGGCGTTTGAAACTCAGTGTATGTCTTTTCCATGTACTGAACTCTTGTTATTCAACTATGCCAATATAAATTCAATATTTAATTCTAGGGCACCTTTAATGGAGCAGTTGTGCGATAATCAATATAAAAATGTATCCATGACAATCAAAGAAAACATACTTGGTAACTAAAGGTGTGAATCTTCACTTGCCTCACGATTTGATTATGATTCAGAGGGCAACGATTATAAAGCGATTCTCAATGCCTCACGATGCATCTTTTCCTCCAACTCTTTTATAAATAATTATTATATTAATAATCAATATAGATCTTTTTGTTATTTTATCTTTGTTGTTACATAAGAACAAAGATGCAAATATCAAACAGAACTAATACAATATAAGAAATTTAACAGTGCTTTACATTTTCATTTTACATCTATTTAACAGAAGTTTCAAGTAAGAAAACATACAGAAATTGAATAATCAAATGTAAAAATAGTCACTGCATAGTCTTTTATAAAAGATACAAAAGTTATTAAGTCAAGACCAGTGATTCCCTCTTTTCTTTTGTTGTTTGATTAACATTAATGACGCAGACCTAAAGCACGGATCTAATATAATGTTACACATCAGATCCCCCTAGCTGTTTACATTTAAGACATGACCAACTATGTTTACGTGAATACTCGTCAAAGACAGATATTTTGAAATAATTCTGTGTGTATCTGACCATTCAAGTGCAATACAGCACTAAAGAGAACCGAATTCGGGATTGCATGTTGTTTGCGAGATGGGGCTTCCTGTGCGTGCGCTTCGGGTGTGTTTCAGTTAGCGCGGATAAAGCATTGAGATCTATTCCATGGCTTATTGCGCTTAACCGTTTAACATCAAGAACGTCCCGCACTTTATTTCTTCATTGATGCATGTCCAAACGGAAGCAAGTGCTTTGTTTATGAAAGACAACTCGTGATCAGGTGCGTTAATAATAATAGAGACATACAATACATGCAGAGTGGGGGGACCAGGATTGAGAACCACTGTCCTAAGTGATGTTAGTGGAAAGGTTGTATTGAACTATGCATTAAGAAAGTAAATGGGGTCAGATTTGTTTTCATGCTGACTTTAAACATTCACACGCTGGAAGACAAAACAATCATCGTATAGGGTTCCCCGCCTCACAGAACTCTGGTGATGACTCCTACTTACAGTAAACACTGTCAAGCAGTAAACTGCAGACAGTCACTGCTGTTGGCTGCACCATCAGCTCATTAGAATGCAACTAATTACTGTATTTATGTCAACCACCTCTCCTTTAATGTATGCAAATGCACATCTGAGCCATTTCATATCCGTTCCAAAGTAAACCTGGAGAAAAATCTGTACCAAAATAATGAGTTAATCAGTCATCATTTGCTGCAGATTATAAAACAGGCTCCTGCAGTGACCTGTTCCTCAATGGTTTCAGCCTCGTCTCATTCCAGATGTTTTCTGAAATTGACTGCTACATTTTTATACTTGAAAGCTCCATTGCTTCATAATGCTGTTCACTGAATGCAACAGGAAGAGGAATTTGAAATGCTTCTGTCCTGCATTTTCTTGCTAATTATCATTTGATTCCTCTGTGAAAACAACAAAATATTAATTAAATATACAGTGCATAGCATAAATGAGTACACCCCTCTGAACAAATACAAAATATGTATTTTCTTTATGATCACTAATACAATTCATGGAAAGATGGCAAAACTAATATGTATTAAACATATACATAATAAAAACTCAGAAAAATATGTCATTAACAGCCATAAAATAAGTAAATGATCCAATTTTGTTTAAATGAAGGATTGCAGAAATGAGTACACCCTAGATTTAATTCAACAAATATATAATATTCTAGCACTTAGTATGCCCTCCATAATTTTGAATATACTGCCCTGACCCTTCTTGGCACGGAGTGTACAAGTTCATGACAAATTGTCACATCTGTCCTGTTTAACTCATGGATGATGAGCTCCTTGAATACCTTGATCTTTAATGGGGAGTGTTGCTCAACTCGTCTCTACAGAATCCCCCACAGACACTCAAGAGTGTTAAGATTGAGTGCAATACATGTCCACAGAAGGTTTTTCACCTTGGGAGAATGCATATCCTCATTGTCATGTTGAAAAAAATGCCCAACAATGCAGGGAATGAGGAAAGGGTAACATCTTCGGTTTCAAGTTTGTGTATTAAATTACACAGTGGTGTGGGAATTCATGACAGCATTGATAAAGCACAACTCCCTCACACCTTCAGCACTCATACATTCCTATATAAGAGCTTTACTACCACTGAACTTTACTGTGGGAACCAGGCACTTCTCACTGTACTCCTCCTTTAGCAACACCATAACATTTTGGATGCTGTTATATCCGAAATGATTGATTTGGTCTCATGAGACCAGAGTACTGATTCCCAGAATCTATATTTTGTAAATATGGGCTTTGGAAATGGCTAACTGACTTTATTGTGCTTTGGCTACAGTAGGTAGTTCCAGTGAGAACAACAACCATGCATGTCATTTTTGCAGGCTGCATCTTACTCTGTGAGATAAACAGTGACTCTTTTCATAGCTTTTGCTGGCTCTGAGACACTCGCTTGGTATTTCTCCTGCTCTTTGTCTAACAAAAAGATCCCTCATCACTAAATGAAAGCTTAAAATGAAGGCCTGATTATTTCAGGGGCCTTGTCACAAGTCCATATGTTGCTATATTTTGCTAGATTGTCTGTGCAACAGAAACAGTAGAGTAAAAATGCAGCAAACAGTCCCTCGTGCAAGCAAACCGCGTCAAACTGCACCTCGAAGTTTGAACGCAACAACGTCCAAAAAGTGCTAACTCCAGGACCTCAAGCGGCAAACGGGAACACTCGATGATAACTTGATGTTCACAACAGAGCCCGATCGAGTGCACAGCAGACCGCAAACGGCAAGCGGGAAAACTCGACATAGAGACGCAGACATTCTGTCCATAGCATCCACACTGCAAACAACACCAGGCAGGCAGGCCGGCGGGTTCAGATGAAACACCCAACAAGCGGCATAGTGGGGCACACCACCTCTGCACACCAGCGGGAATCATAAAATGAATTGTCCAGTTAAAGTCCAGGTGAAGTGTGTAAGATATAAAAACACATTTTAACAGGACAAAACAGACAAACAGCCCGTCACAACACGTAATGTAAACGTATTATAAATACAAAAGGTTCAGGTAAATATTTCATTGTACCTCTCACATTGAAATGTATTAAGTCAATCTAAAACTGTAAAGCTACTGACTATGTACATCAATAATTATTATTTTGGTTGATCCAAAAAAATTTTAATTTTTAATTACAATTTACAAAATATATTATTAATAGTGTAAGTAAACATATTTTGATTTTGTAAAATAGTCAAGTTAAAAAAACAAAACAAAACAAAAAACTAGAAGTATGTTTGTTGTCTAACACTATTTTTCAGTTTTCCCACACCTCCACACAATCCTGGATATGGTCATAAAGGCACTGAGTTATTGCTGCCATTTTTCTACAGTCGATCAGCACCTAAAAAATGAACTGGCCAAACAAAAGGAGTTTAAGCACTTTGTGAGAAAAGGCTAGTAAAACTCAATTTAAGCTGCGATAGTCCACCCACTGTATTGAAGAGCTCAGGAGATTGTCGAGTAGGTGATTATATTAAAAAAATACAGTCTGGAAAAGCTGCTAAAACACTGCTCACTGAATTCATATTGTGTCCTGTGGGACTACAGATAACATCACAGGAAATCTCTCTCTTTTTGGCACAAGCACACAGATGTATGTGCCCCAGACAGACACAGGATTTTAGTATGACCAAAGGCAAGGCGGTTCTTTGTGACTGTAGTAAAAGTCCATGTTAAATTGATGCCATTGATGCCAAAGAGTGGCAAGAATGATAAAAGATACTGACTTGCTAATATGAGATAATCCGTGAAAATGTATCACAGTGATGACAACAGTGAAAAATGTACATAAACCTATTGAAGTCCAAAATAACTGCTCAGGGTGATACAATCAGAATTTCATATCTCTGACAAAAAGCAATGCTTTATATTCTTAAGAAATAGAGTGTGGAAAGGAGTGAAAACCACTACAATTTCTTAAGATTGCTCTATAAAAGGAACAGGAAGACAAAATGTGAGTTCAAAAGATGGATGTCTCGGCAGAAGCATTAGGCACAAACCCAGATGAAAAGAGAGGTTGGGACTAGCTCTGAATCTCAATGACAATCATGGCTAAAGTGCCATAGATATACTATTGCTGTACTTAACATACACTTGACAATTAAAGTGCACAATTGCAATTGTTTTGCTGTCCCATACAATTGTTGTTTGTCTTATTGTATGATACCGTGTGTGAGTGTGTGTGTTTCTGTTGAGCTTATGAATGTTATGGCCAATCAGAGGCGTTTAGATTAGTCATTGCTGAAAAAGCTGGGGTTTTGTTCAGTGCGTGCACAGTGAATTCTGCACTCACAAATTTTCTCATTATAAAAAACAAAGCCCAGATCCAATACAAGCAAGAGATTCATTCTGCAGTGTAGACAGCTTCAGTGATTATAATGGTAGTTTTTACATGAGTGCATAATTAGCGCTAAAGTTATAAATGCTTCAGTGATGAGAACTGTTCTGTGCTCAGTTTATGTATATAATTTATTACCATTTTGAATAACCATTTTGTTTTTAAATGCAACTAAAATGGGTGTCCAATCGTGCTCCAGTTGGGCCACATGGTTCTTGGCTTGTTTTATCTGTATAGCCAGAATATGAAATGCTGCTTTCACAAACACATGAGTCAACATTAATAATTCATTAAATATCAAAAGCAGTAATCAACAATAACCCATTTTTGTAGCCCTACCATTTAAAATATATATATAAATATATATATAAAAAAATCTTACTGCTCCCAAACTTTTCAACAGTATCAAGGCCTGTGATCTCTTGCAGGGAAAGAAAAGAATAACATCCTAACCAATAACTGTCCTTTAATGCATGCATAATTATGTGTCTTCACAGTTCCTGTCCTGCATGTTCCTCTGTTACTCAATGGCTTTTTTCTGTGTCAATTAGCGCTGTTAAAGTTATTGTTGCACGTGCAGAGTTGGCTGAGTAAACAGCATGAACAGTTAGGGGCCTGAGTGATTGAGGGGGTCTGGTTTTCTCCATACAGCGTGCGGCAGGAGTTGCGGGTCCCTTGGGGGCCCAGCACTCTAATTAAACAGGCAGCTGTTGGGGGGGGGGGGGTGGGGGGTTTCAGACAACCAGACCGGTAAACAACACAGCCATTTTTGTCACTATCACAGTTCCTTGTAGAGCAGTTGCCTTTTTGACACTAGGAAGGGGAATCAAATTTTTTCCATAAATTATGCTCCTCAGTCTCCCTGAGGGAAACATTAAGAGACGGAGGTGAGGAAAAGAATGTGAGAACATAAAGAGGCACAGAGACAGGTTTGAGAAAGATTCTCATTATTCCTTAAAAAAAAAACACCTCGATGCAAACCACAATCTGAGAGTCAATGATACCTGTGGCCACAGGATTTCTTGTGTTTTATTATTACAATAAACAGGTTTAACTCAAAAACAATACAATCAAATTTCTGCAGGATAGAAATTACCCACAAGTGTCAAAGCCAATCTGCGGCTTTGATATTGTTCCCATGTTTCACAAAAACCACAAGCTGGACTTTCTAGTACTAAGGACACTGGTGGAGAATAATAAAAATGCTTCATGGTTCAATTAAAGAGAAATAGGGAGGTGCGAAATGCCCGGCTCCCAGCATCCATCCTTCAAGCACCCCTCAGCATGGGTGAATAAGCCAAAAGTGATTCATGTGCATTAAAGGTTACTGGCAAAATGCTCAAACGTATCGTAATTACCTTTGTCTTTTCGTGGAATATTTTGAATGCTAATGTTCTTTTAAAGAAGATTATTCACCCCATGTGAATGTTAAATGATTCAGCGCTGTGTAAAGACTAAAAATTACTACGATGTACTTTAGAGAGAATCGAGATGACCTGCTATGTAATTATTTTAAATGTTACACCTCCTTAAAGCAACTCATGGCTGGATTATTCACAGCAAAAGCTTTTTGTTTTTGATTAAAGTCTATAATCAGAAGACAGAAGATGTCCAGAGAAAAACAAAAGCTCATTTTAAATCTTAAAGTTGTTCCTTACTTTTGTCCTTCCTTTTTGAAGATTGTTGAATAAAATACAAACCTACTTAAAACTTGCTAATTAGTGAGGGGATGAATATTTCAATTAGGTTACTTAATTAATTAAATAAATCCATATAATGAAGGACAGTTCTTTAATCATACTTAACAGGGGATCATTAAAACAAAAACAACATCCTTATAATAATAACTCTGTACCCTAACCAAGTTCAATGCAGTAAAGCCACGAGATTTTCGCATGTAAATCTAAGTTTCTGTCCTTTTTTTGTCAAGTTTAGACGATTTCTGTGGCATCACATGGGATAGCCCTACCCATTATGAAATCACATTAAAAACTGGACCCAAACATATATCTAGAGACCAGAAATATCACAGGAACTTGGGCTACTGAGTAACCACCCAGAATACATTACAAACCACATAGAAACACACTAAAAACACCAAGAATACCCCAGAAACTGCATAGCAACACCCTGGTAACCATTCACAACAATGTTAGCATCAGAGAGATGTTTTGCAAAGGCAAACAAATGTAAAGGCCTGTTTACACCAATACAAATGTTTATTGAGAAAAACATTTAAATTTGAATGAACAGCTGTTAATAGGTTAGTTCACCCAAAAATGAAAATTCAGTAATTAATTACACACCCTCATATCGTTCCAAACCCGTAAGATCTTCGCTCATCTTTGGAACACAAATTAAGTTATTTTTGATAAAATCCGATGGCTCAGTGAGGCCTGCATTGAGAGCAAGTTAATTTACACTTTCAAACGCCCAGAAAGGTACTGAAAGCGCTGAATGGTTCAACCTTAATGTTATGAAGCGACAAGAATAGTTTTTATGCATCGCCAGCAACGCCTGCTGAATTGCATTCAGGTCATCTGCTGTTTCATGTATTGATAGGAACAGACAAATTGCATGCAAAATTGAACCAAATTTTAATGCTGAACATCTGTGTTGGCATGAAGAGACCTTAGAAGAGACACACATTGTAAGCCAGTAAAGCCAAATAAATATGTCCAGACTCTTCCTCATGGCTGAATAGTAGAATATCTTGTGCTCAAGAAATATCCCTCGGCAGTGGAGAGTGGATATGTGTGAGCAAGCCTAATGAGCGTCACCCTGGTGCACCACATTGTGCTCACTCAATCAAAACGAGTGTTAACAGCAACCATTTAGCCAGAGAGGAGCATGGAAGGCCATAGCTGCCTGCCCTCAGCCAGCCCTGGCCCTCTGCATGAATGAGACACCAAACAAACTCCATGGCACAGATATGTAGCAGGTGCCATCAGGGTTCCATGCAGCAATCAGATGGATCAGCCGCAGGGTAAACAGTAATTTATTCATCCAAAAATCAATGACTCGTGACAATATTTTGCATGTAAACCATTTGGTGCAGCATGCAGAATGCTGTCAGGTGAATACGAAGTTGCTTGTACTATAATAATTATCCTCATCTTTATTTATTATGATTACTATTGCTTTACTGTCAACTGAAGAGCAAAGCAACATACTGCATATTATTAACCCTGGACCAAAAGGGCAAAAAAAAAAAAAAGAAAGAAAAAAAAAAGTGCTTTTTTTTTTTATTCATCAGGGTGCATAAAAGCTGAACTGCATATACAGCGTACAGCAACCGCTAACAAGAAGAGTATCTGAACATTAGGTCCTAAACGGCAGCATCCCTTTATGCACGCCAAAGCAGAATGGAACAGAAAGCTGTGAAAGGCAAAACACTGAACCAACTTCTTCATAAAGAAACGCATTGATTAGTCTTCAGGATGTTATCTGCGACCACCCACACCCACTACCAAATCAAAACAAGTGGTCCAGACTGAGATGTTGCCACGTTTATTTATTTGCTAGTGAAAGTGGAATGCTAATAGGGGGTTTGTGTCGTCTGATATCCTTGACACCTTGAATACATCACTCACAGAGCTGCGACCTGCATCCCACCGACTCCACCATCCGCTGGTTCGTAAGGAAGGCTATGTTTGTTGTGAGTGGGTGGACTGAGTTCCACCTGAGAGGGCAGACTGAGGGGGACGCAGCCACCCTGGAAATGGGGCACTTTAGCGAGTGGCGGTGCGTGACCACCAGAGAATGTGTTTGTCTGGATGCGTTCTTTTATTTATTTATTTTTTCACCTCCTGACTTCTTCCAGAGGAATGGTTGGCGGCTAAGAGAAGGAATATTTGTAAATGGACACCCTCTGACTGCTTTTGAGTCTGTGAAAGTGGCTTAGCAGTAGTAAAAGTAAAAGCACCTCTTTAAACTCAAGCATGTTTGGTGCTGGCAGTGCAGCATGGCAAATGCTTAAGAGAGCTGCTTCAAATTTAAGCAGAGGCAGCACACTGTGAAGGGTTCTTTGTTACACAAAGACCGTTTCCAAAAAGATGAACAATTTGCACCATTAAAGTAATAATATATAAAAAACAATCGACACCAATTTGTCTAAATACATAAAAAAACTAAAGCACTAAAAATCATTTAAAATGCTATGAGTGAATTTAGGCATCACAAAATAATGTATAGTGCAAAAATTTATATTTTGGACTTTGCTAAAGATTACATTTAACAGTGGTGTTATACGCTTTTTAAGTGAGCGTTAAATGACAGCAAAAATAATCTAAATAAAAAATGAAAAAATGAGATAGCACAATATCCAATATTAACAAAAAAATTAAAAATATCAACTAATAATCAATATGGTACCAATATTGTGTATTCAATTTTAAAACAAATTAAATTTGATCAAAAACAGTATTTATGAGAAAAATTATTATTATTTTTTAAATATATTAAAATAAAATAAAAAATGTACGTCATTACTCCAGTCTTCAGTGTCACACTTCAGAAATCATTCTAATATTCTGATTTGATGCTCAAGACACATTTTTATTAATATCAATGTTATGGATTTATGCATAGGCATTCTAGGCAAAACATTTTATTATTATTATTATTATAATTTTTTTTTTTTTTTTTTTCACTCTAATGCTAAAACTCTGTTAGACAATTATTTTATGAATTAGTAACATTTAAAATATCATCACTGTTGGGCAGAAACCCATCTTTTTTTTTCTTTTCCTTTTTTCATAAATCATTACTATTGGTCACCCTTTACTTCTGTCTGTGGATTTTGCAAATATTTAACCAATTAAAAGTATTAAAATGGCTTGTGACTAAATCTCGCAACTTTACTGGATCCTCAAACTATTGGTAAAACCTCATAACTACACCTGCTTCATGATTCACTTATGAAGTGCCGCATACTGTAAATAAAGGCTAATCTTTTATGTATTTGAGGAGCGGAGAAGAGTGTCTTAGTTTTGCCATTGAATCATCATAGCCAATACTGTCTCAAAATAGCCTGCGTGTAGCAGGACCTTGCAATTATGTTGCTTTCTATGGGGATAGAAAAAACCTCTCTGATTTAATCAAATTTATCTTAATTTTGGATTTTGGGTTTGGAACGACATGAGGGTGAGTAATTAGTGACAGAAATTTCATTTTTGGGTGAACTAATCTAAAAATATTTTTGTGGAAACAGTGCTATCTCGTGCTTCTTGGAAAGTTCAAAATAACATTTATTTGTAAAAATGATTTAACTTATTTTAAAAGAAAAAAATGAAAGAAATGCAAATGTCTTTTTAATGCATCCTTGCTGAATAAAAGTTCTTTTTCTATGTAGGGACACAGGGATGCTGGATCCTATCAGAGCGACTCAGGCTGCAGGCAGGGAAACATCCTGAATGGATGGACAGTCCGTCGCAGGGGTAAACTACTTTAGCATGCCCATTCAAATTTACTCATTCATTTCCATGCTCACTATATCTGTACTTGAATTTTGCTTCAGGGAACATGTTAAGAGCAAGGACAAAAACAAAGAACAAGGCACACAGGATATGAATATTAGATTTTCCCGCTCGACTGAGCACAGATATTTCAGATGGTCTTGTGCCACAGCACTTCTAATATAACAAAATTGGCCTGGATTTTGATTTTCTGAAGGCCGACGACTGCTAACCATTCTTGTCCTGCGAGTCCTATTTTAAGCTACTGCTGTGGAGGCAAGTGTGGAAGCGAAGCAGCAAGAACTGGGATAGCGCTTGAATACACAGCTCCAGGGCATTATATCAGAAGAAAATGTAATTGCTTTGCATGGGGGCACTGGTCTTTACATGTAGGGTGGCATTTGTCCACTGACTTCATCTACATACTGGAATGGGACCAAAAAAGGGTGTGTAGAGGTCAGTAAAAATGAATTTTAAAAATCTAATGAATTTAGACAGTATGTATGCAATACAGTGGGTATATGCAGCATTTGGGTTCTGGAAGTAAAAATCCCATTCATATTCTCCATAGGGGAATTGATTTTTAACAATACCAAAGATAACCTGCTATGAGCTCTGAGGTTGTTAATCAATGTCATATGCTTTTGTTGAAGCCATCAGTCTACATCATTTCTACTTTAAAAAAAAAAAATTGTTCAACAGCAGAATTCCTTGTTTATATGCAATATATTGTTTCAAAATCTAAAAATTAACATCTTAAATGAATAGTTTCATATTGCTCCATCGTTTCTAATTTGATCAAGTCATTTGCATGTCATTTGGCTTAATGAGATTGTAGTTCTTTCTTTCAATAAAGATGTTAAGTACACAGTTTTGTACTTTTCTTGTGTTTTCTTTTCAAATATTCTTTGCGTCAAATCAAAGTTTGTAATGTTGTGATTCACCTTGTAGCTGGCTGGTTTGGCTCATGGCTTATAAAGTTTTAACCAATAATGTTTCTTCCAAGGAGGCAGTGCCTCCTCAAAAATGTTTATCAAAATATAATCCACAGTACAAAAATGTAACATGATCTGTGAACCAGTAAGGACTTTGCCTCCTCTTTTTTATAATACCTCTGTAACACTTCTGTGGTTCTGGAAAAATATAACCAAGTCTGCTGAAAAAGTGGGAACTGCTGCACCCAATTACATCTTGCCAATAGAGTTAACATTTGAAGAAACTTATTTCAGTTATTTTCTAAAGTTTTCCTTTGATGATGGTATGGACACTTGAAAAAAGATTCACAGTTTTCAATAAATGCCAAAAGTCAATATGACTTGTTGACTAAATATTACCATTTAACAATTTACTCTAAATTACTAAAGTCCAGCTATATGTGGTATATTCTTTACGATTATTTGTGGTCTTTGTTTGGCAGAGGTGCTTGGTAATACATTTCCCATCTCGTCTGTCCCTCTTGATCTTCTTTCATTGCTTTTTCAAAGTAAACTGACATCTTATTTCCTCCAAAATGCAAAAAGCACCATTCTGCTGAAAATTACCCAATTTATTCTCTCGTTTTGCTATACAATTATGTCACAGAATATTGACCACCATTCATCTGCGACCAAATGAATGCAGAAATGGACAGATCCATTGTGCGGCTTAATAGTTTTAGATTTCTTCAGAAGCTGATATTCACCTAAATTGCAGACGAATCAAAAACTATCAGGTTGTCGCAAGCACTGTATTGTTCAACACACAGGCTGGGGCTGTATTTCACTCACTGTGTATCTACCCATGAATAATGCATTCATCAGAACATGGCAAAAACCATTTCAGGGTATTTGTTTGCACTCATTGTGGTGGTACAATTGGATCATCTTGCCAAAAAATGTACTGAATATTAACTGCTAATATTGAAGTATAGATGATGTATAGTATAATCTGCATCACTGAATTACATTCATAACAGAATGCTGTCCTGTAACGGTCATGGATACTTTACATTTTTCCAAAGCATCCAAACAAGCAAAGATTTAGGGAGTTTCAGGAGGTTTCCCTTGAAGTTCTGCCATTGATGCAAAAAATATGTCAGTGCTTAGCAACGCTCCGTCATTTTAAATTTCTTGGACTGTCATACACGTGCACAAAAGTAGATCAATTTTGTATTCTATATCTGAGCTGCTGACACGAATACTGTCTAATAAATCCTGTTATGGGGGGACAGAAAACATTTAGGCACAAATTCTCAATGCTCAAATTCTCAATCAAATTTAAGACCTTTTTTTACGACCTAAACAAATTAACACCACAAGAACAAGGACCCATGAGGACCAAGGACCAAGGACCATTGCTCAGTTACATAAAGCACCTTAAGGCCTGGTTTCACAGACAGGGCTTAGCCTAAGCCAGGATTAGGCCTTAGTTCAATTAGGATATTTAAGTAGCTTTTATAAACGTACACTAGAAAAAAACATCACTGGTGTGCATCTTGAGACAAAACAATGGCACTGTCATATTTTAAGATATTTTATTCCCCTTAGAATGTCTATTTTTGACTTAAGTAATCTCTTTAAAAAAATAAGTGTTGCTTAAAGCCCCTTGACTGTTTACCATAAGGCTTGAAAAACTTCACCTTAAGTGTTACGTGGAATGAGCAAGTTTAACCCAGTCTTCTACTGAGAAACGATCGGCCACTTTATATGATGGAATTAAATTTAGGCATTTATTCACATATAAACATTGACCAAATTACATATCGAATACCAAATATGGTCAACAGAAGCTCAAACGCACGTGCACCGCACAAGAACAAACCTCATTGGTTCTTGCGCATCAAACACGCATGATTGAACTTCCGAAGCAGCCTGAATCATATGGATTACTTTTATGTCTGATTATCGGTTGTTATCAGCCCAAGTGTGTCATATTGGTGCATTCCTGAAAAAAAAAAAAAAAAAGACAATATCTAAGTGACTATGATCCCAGTAGAAATAAGAGAATTGGAAGTTCTAGAACAGCAGGAGAAGCCAGAGAGAACTTCAGTGTGTAATAAGTGATTCTGAGCTAGTACTGAGCTCTCGTGAGACTGATGATTGCATCAAACGCTTGCCCAACAGGGCAGCCATTCTTAGGTAAGGACGTGAAATTCATTTGTTTCTCCTTGATTGAGCATCAGTTGGGAATAAACATTCATTTGCAGAGCACAGGGAGGAGGGAAACATCAGCTTAAGATTGGGAGTGTAATTTTCTTGTTTAATGTACCATGCGCAAAAAAATAAGATCTTGCGCGTTCCTCTAGAATTGTAATTAAAGACATGATGGAAGGGTGGCAAATTATCTCCAGCATCAGAAAGAGAGCTGAATAACTTGGCCTTCAAATATCTTCTCTCGTTCATTCGGGTGACCCTCTCAAGAGTTATTGAGGGATGAAGAAGAGAATGACATCAGCAGAATCAAAAGCACAAGAACAAAGAACTGCTACAAACACGAAAATATTGAATTAAAGTAAGCCTGTGGAAAACCAGGACAATGTGAAGTATGAGCTGAAGTTGAAGAGTTACCTTGTCTGCGTCGACTTTCCCTTTGACAAACTCTGACCTCCAGAACTGCAGGGCCTGTTCCAGAGTAAGACCAATGCCCTTGAGGAAGAGGCCGTACTGCATGCGGCCACCATGCCGCAGGTGGTGGTTCTCTCTCAGTGCCTTGTGGAGATGCCTCATACACAGAGGAAAGGACTTGCCCGAGAGCTGGTGGAAGTGAAGAAAAGAAAAATGGCTCATTTTATAAATTAACCAATTTGGATGTGCAGCTATCAATCACCTAATAGACAACAAAAACAAGGATCAAAGGTGAACACGAAACAACCGTGACACAATCGCAGTCAATCAAGAGAAACTGTCAATGTACAATTATGTGTCACAAATGATTAGGACAAAAACTCACATTTAAATGGAATGGCTTTATCGCACCTGGTTAGGAAGTACTGATATGAGGATTCATAACAGAGGCATAGATTAAAAAAAGCCAACGCAAAGGCTTTAATTACAAGATTTCAATGCAGCCGATAATGTTCAAGTAAAAGCAAAAAATGAAGGACAAAATTTGCATGTGCTGATGAGCCACTTAATTGGAACAGCAACTGGCCCTGAGATGACATACACAATACAGAAACACACACACAGAGCAGATCGTTCCACAGACAGCTCTCTTCCCTAGAAACATCTGTGCACATGCACTTCAACCACCAAAGTAGGACATGCATGTCCTAGTAACTTGAGAATTCAGGAAAAGGAAAACTTCAACATGATCACAAATCTCAAGTGCCAAATATAAAGCAAGCAGTGGTACAGGCTACTGAGACTCAATAAATCTTATGTAGCATATATATATATATATATATATATATATATATATATATATATATATATATATATATATATATATATATATACACACAGTACATACACACACACATACACATATATATTATATATATATATTATATTATATTATATTATATTATATTATATTATATTATATTAAAATGCAACTCTACCAATTACTTAAGTACTTACTGCATCAATCTGCTCCAGAGAAATTTTCCCGATGTTCTTCTGAATGCTATAGTCCTGACCCACATAGGCATGGCTACAACAAAGAATAAGTGAACAAATGTTGAGAGCCAATCACAGTGGAAATCACAAGGTCAGAGTAGAAAACTGACTAACAAACATATTCAAATGGATTCCTGTTTTGGTGAAGGAAC
This sequence comes from Megalobrama amblycephala, assembly GCF_018812025.1. Classification (NCBI taxonomy): domain Eukaryota; kingdom Metazoa; phylum Chordata; class Actinopteri; order Cypriniformes; family Xenocyprididae; genus Megalobrama; species Megalobrama amblycephala. The sequence goes on from NC_063053.1 coordinate 14,935,286, forward strand.
ATAAAACACTGCAAAGCGAAAGGCATACCTTGAAACAATACAGATTCTGCAAGACACAGACCTGGCGCTTGCTTAACAATGCTAGAAAATCTATGAATCTAAGTTGAAGGCAACTTTGTTGAAGAAACACATATATATATTTATAAACAAAACAATGTATACACACTGTAGTACATTTTGGTAAATTTGAAGTTTCCCTCAAAGATGACTGTGCCCTTATCTTACTTTCATTATACAGAAGAAAAAAGTACTAGACTTTTGAATTCCCAACACATTTAAGATCCTCTATTTAGGACCCAATGTAGTATTGATGATTTTTGTAGTATTAATAATTAATGACTTGATCAAAACAGAGATTTTATTTTGTTGTAGTATTGTAAAAGTCATTACCATTTCAAATAAATGCTATTCTTTTGAACTTTATATTAATCAAAGAATCCTGAAAAAAAACAACAATATTAAGCAGCACAACTGTTTTAACACTAATGATAACAGGGAATGTTTTTTGAACACCAAATCAGCATATTTGAATGATTTCTGAAGGATCATGTGACACTAAAGACTGGAGAAATGGCAAAGCTGAATTTTCAGCAACCATCACAGGAATAAATTACATTTTAAAATTAGAAATCTGCCTATTTTTTTTTTTTTTATAACCAATACTGATTGTTTGCATGTTTACATGCCCGATAACTGATATACTACATAACCGATACTTATTTATTTGTTTTTCATAATTATAACAGCACTGAACTGAACAAACTGGTTTGATTTAACACTTTTCTCAATACTGTAATTTCTGTAATTTCACTCCATCCTTGCATACAAAAAACACTTCTACATAAATAAATAGTAGTCTGAAAGAGTGCAAAAAATAAAAAATAAAAAGTGCACAGTCACTAAGGTGACTTCTTTAAATAAAAGCTTTGATCAGGTAAACAAACAAGTAACAAATAAAGCATGTAAAAAATAATTCTCACAATTTAAAAAAAAAACAAATAAAACTTTTAAACCACCTGAGTAAAAAAACACAAGCATACAAGGTTTATGTGTTGTTTATCAGCTAAAGAGTGAAGAGACTTCATCTGGCATGTTATCAGAATTATTAATAATGTTTTTGTTTTTTTCAGTCTATATTACGAAATACCTGCTGACAGAGTGCTGTTTTTATCTAAGCATTTACACAGAACTTCTCTAGCGAGATAACTGATTTCCACATAGCTGTAATTATTTAGATGTTTATTATAGTGCTGTCAATCGATTAAACAAATAACTAATTTATCATATATTTTTCTGCAATTAATTGTGATTCTTCACAAATAACATTAAAGTTTAATATATTTTTATTTTGTAACACTTTTACATTGAACCTCCAAAATAATGTAGAAACAACATAGACTGCATATTTTAAAAACATGTTTAATGGCATATTTTCACTAACCACTATGAATGAAGGCCAGTATCACCGATATCAGTACTGATACTGATGTCTCTATTAAATGGATTTTTTTCCTCAATTTTAGCCATTAAATAGAGCCATTCAACATTACAGTATAAATGAAAGCTATCATTTTTAACATTTAATAGGATTTAAAAATATATTTAAAAAAAATAAAAACTTTTAATTTAAGACAATTTAATACAATATTCACATAAACCCATTTTAAGAAAAGTCACTAAGGTTTTTTTTCTACTGGCCCAGTAAGGCAGATTCAGAGCTTTACCTGCCCTGCTAAAATGCACAAAAAAATATTGTTTTCGTTGTTTTTGACCCATGTAAACAGTGCTTTAAGATTTTCAGGTAGGTCTAACAGGTAAACAGAAATTGAATAATCAAACACTGCACAGTCTTCACTGCATAAATTATAAATTGAATATAGATTAATCCTTATTACAGCTACAAAGGTTATTCAGTCAAGAGCAGTGAGTGATCTTCACTTGTCTTTTGTTCTTAGATTAACAATAATGACACAGACAGCAGCAGGTTTATTAGGCTGCTGTCACTTTAAGACCTGACACATCCTATTTTCTCACAATTCTTTATGTTCATTTAACACTTTAACTAATTTAAGACTGTGCTAACAAGGATACTCAGCAAAAAGGGAATTTTTACATAATTATGTGCGTTTTTGTCCACTCAAGTGCAAAAGAAAACTCAATGCGGCACTGGCAGGCAAAGCAGCATTCTGTGCGCACATTTATCCGCTTCACAGACCGCGCCACCAGTTGAATTGAGTTCTTTATTTTTAGTCTTATCACGCTTGGTTTAATAGCACTTGAATGAATGTTAGCGTGATCATAGACTGTAGTGCAATCAAAAGATGACAGCTTTAATTGCGTTAAATATATTTAACATGTTAAAGGGTTAGTTCACCAAAAATGAAAATTATGTCATTAATGACTCACCCTCATGTCGTTCCAAACCCGTAATCTTCGGAACACAGTTTAAGATATTTTAGATTTAGTCCGCGAGCTTTCTGTCCCTCCATTGAAAATGTATGTACGGTATACTGTCCATGTCCAGAAAAGTAATAAAAACATCATCAAAGTAGTCCATGTGACATCAGTGGGTCAGTTAGAATTTTTTGAAGCATCGAAAAAACATTTTGGTCCAAAAATAACAAAAACTACGACTTTATTCAGCATTGTATTCTCTTCCGGAATCCTTTCCATTGAATTGATTCTATTGAACTGATTCCATTGAATCCTTTCATCTGTCGGCGTTGGTAATGCACTTTTACGTCGCCATGGTTGTTTTTGGTGATTAGGACATCCGCGACATGCACACTTATGCACCATTTTAAAAAATATAACAATACCAAAATAAAACGTAGAATAGCTTGAATACAGCGTGCGTCTCCCTCAGACTGTAAACGAAGCTCGGGCGCACCGTCAGCAGCGTCTCACATCAGCAGCGTCACTGCGGAGTCGTGAACCACACTCCGGAGCAGAAGGGGGTGGTAATGCACCAATAAGCTGGATGCCAACCGCCGTAAAACAGGAAAGAAGAAGAAGAAGCAGCGGTGTCAATCGTGAATGCGGATTGACAACAGACCCGGAAGAGAATACAATGCTGAATAAAGTCATAGTTTTTGTTATTTTTGGACCAAAATGTATTTTCGATGCTTCAACAAATTCTAACTAACCCACTGATGTCACATGGACTACTTTGATGATGTTTTTATTACCTTTCTGGACATAGACAGTATACCGTACATACATTTTCAATGGAGGGACAGAAAGCTCTCAGACTAAATCTAAAATATCTTAAACTGTGTTCCGAAAATAAACGGAGGTCTTACGGGTTTGTAACGACATGAGAGTGAGTCATTAATGACATAATTTTCATTTTTGGGTGAACTAACCCTTTAAACTGAAAAATACAAAATAAATAAAAAATAAATCGCAAAATAATTAATGAGTTTTAAATGAGTGGATCTTGTATATGGTGGCCATGCTGGAGAATTCCTGAGCATCATCCTGAGAATTCAATTCAAGGTTTTTATTTCCTATATGCTCATTCATGACTGTTTATTCAAGTTTTAGGGCCCTATGAAATCCATTTTATTTTTTTCCAAATTCCGTTTTTTTTTGGACTCCATTTTAATTGTTAGATGACAAAAAATTAATCTTAATTTGGAAAAAAATAAACTTTTGAACAGTAGTATTTATCTTAATATTGGGGGGCAAAAATAGTAATTAAATTACTCTCATTGATTCTCACAGTGATGCTCTTTTTAAATATGAATAGAAAAAAAGTAAATAATTATGCGACCCTGTCATTTCATAGAATGTTCTGCTGGATCCACTGAAATCCAGTAACAGACATGGTGAAATTACGATGATGGCAAATACTACACAACATTTGAAATTTATATGAGAAGCTCATTCAAAAAAGGGACTGATATAAAGAAATGGATTCCTTTAGGTCTGGTCCTACTAAACAGTGCCACATCCACTGAGGCCACGTGTGATGCCATGAATAATTAAGCATTTCCAGGCCCTGCTCTCCCATTCCTCTACATTCCCTCACTGTTCAGCTCCACGCCAGCTCTTCACACCCTCTTATCTAGCCTGCCCAGTGCTGACAAAAAGTAAAAGAGTCTACAAGCCAATCCTCCGCAGCCACAACTGTCGCCTCTAAAGACACATCCAATTAAATGCTCTCATTCAGAGTCCATCAAAAAGCAAATGAATTTACTGCTGGGAATGCTGCCATTGTTTCCCTTCACTGTGAGCAAATGGAAGGACACGGTCATCCATGCAGGCGATGTGTCCAGTGACTGAGAGGCCCAGCTTTTATCTACAATGGTATCCCCGCTAGGCTGCAGCCAAAATGCAAGCCCAGGTTCAACTGTGGAAAACACTTGGTGCATCATAATGGGACTGTGCCCAGACCATTAATGAAATAGACTGAATGGAAGTAAGCTAGAGATAAAGGAAAGCAGTCGGAGTCACTTTGGGTGCCGGATGGCCTTGAGTGGACCGTTTGATTTGTCCTCAGTAGGCCAAGGAAATTGCAAAACAACCAGTAAGGATTACTGTGTGAATGTTTTCTACGAAATTATTTTTAAAAGAAAAAAAAAAGAAAAAAAAAAAGAAAAGCTCCATGTGGATATGTTTGAATAAAGTTACTGCCTTTCATGTAGCAGCTGTAATAATCACAATGCCATAAACAATATAGTTTTATGCCAGAAGAGATGAACATTTTCTAATGATGTCAATTACCTGAGGTGGCTCAAAAGAGGCTGGAGTCGTTCATCAGACTGTACCACTGGCAGGGATCGTGCAGTCATCTACAAGAAAAATAAATAAATAAATAAATAAATAAAAAATAAATTAAGGGTCAGAGGTTAAAGTAATTTTTACAGTGGTGCAGTAAAGACAAATTCAAAAAGGTCAATAACTGGAGCATGAACTAGGAAATGATCCAATCATCATAATAGATAATATTCCTAGGGTAATAAAAAGGTATCCAATGACCCAAAAGTCTCTTAGATTGCCAAAAGATACATAAAAATATTACTTAAACCAAACGAACAAATGAAAAAAGAGAAAAAACGATCTTTAGTAGTTGAAATTGTGTCAAAACAAATCTGTTTTTTTTCCCAGTAAATGATGTTTTTAAACATGTCTACCACAAGATCATAAATCAACTTTGCAGCTAAAGTGGCAGGATATCTGTTAACTGAAGCAAAACGGAGACAATGATGAAGAGACGTGGAGGTCTGAGGATGATCAAGCTATCGAGACTGCAGTGAAACTGCGGCGTAGGCAGCAAACTTTCCAGTCCAATGACCACTGACACACAACCTTTAAAACTAGATCGTCCACCACTCAAATCCACAACACTGTTTCATTAAAACAAATGTATCAAATGTCAAATGACAACATTCATGGATTTAGAGAAATAAAAAAAGATAAAAGCTCAGCAGTGTAGAAAAATAAGTAAGAAACAAACCTCAAATAAAGAGCGCCAAGACTGCCAAGAAAGAGGTGGCTTTACAATTTTTTATTTTCCTTTTTTTTTGCATTACCTATATGTATTGGTAATGCAAAACCACCCATTTTTATTTTACTTTGTTTAACCACAACAGCCATTTTTATGTCACAGTCCACAACAAATTTTGGTTATACGAATGTTTACATAAACCTCAATATCTCAGCTTAGGATGGTCCCAGCTCCTTGGAGGAAAAGAAAAAAAAAAAGCTTCTCTATAGCACATTTCAAGGAATACAGGTGCTGGTCATATAATTAGAATATCATGAAAAAGTTCATTTTTTTATTGTAAATTATTTAAAAAAAATTAAACTTTCATTTATACTAGATTACCTACATGTAAAGTAAAACATTTCAAAAGTTTTTTTTTTTTTTTTTTTTTTTAATTTGTTGATTTATAGCATACAGCTAATGAAAGTCCAAAATCCAGTATCTCAAAATATTAGAACATTTACATTTGAGTTTCATTAAATGACCATCCCTACAGTATAAATTTCGGGTATCTCTTGTTCTTTGAAACCACACTAATGGGGAAGACTGCTGACATGGCAATGGTTCATGAGACAATCATTGACACCCTCCACAAAGAGCGTAAGTCACAGATGGTCATTACTGAATGTGGTGGCTGTTTACAGAGTGATGTATCAAAGCATATTAAATGCAAAGTTGACTAGAAGGAAGAAACTGGGTAGGCTAAGGTGCACAAGCAATAGGGATGACCACAAGCTTGAGAATACTGTCAAGTAAAGCAGATTCAAACACTTGGGAGAGCTTCACAATGAGTCAAATGAAGCCGGAGTCAGCGCATCAAGAGTCACCACACTCAGACATCTTCAGGAAAAGAACTACCAAGACACTTCTGAAACAGAAACAACGTCAGAAGCATCTTACCTGGGCTAAGGAGATAAAGAACTGGACAGTGAACAGTGGTCGAAAGTCCTCTTTTCAGATAAAAGTAAATTTTGCATTTCATGTTGAAATCATGGTCCCAGAGTCTGAAGGAAGACTGGAGAGGCACAGAATCCAAGCTGCTTGAAGTCTTGTGTGAAGTTTCTGAAGTCAGTAATGATTTGGGGGGCCGTGACGTCTGCTGGTGTTGGTCCATTGTGTTTTATCAAGTGCAAAGCCAATGCAGCCATCTTCCAGGAGATTTTGGAGCACTTTATGCTTCCATCTGCTGACAAGCTTTATGGAGATGCCGATTTCCTTTTCCAGCAGGACTTTAGTACCTGCCCACAGTGCAAAAACCACTTCCAAGTGGTTTGCTGACCATGATATTACTGTGTTTTATTGGCCAGCCAACATGCCTGACCCCTGAATCTATGGGATATTTTCAAGAGAAAGATGAGAAACAGTCGATCCAACAATATACAGATGATCTGAAGGCTCAATAGTGCCTCAGCAGTGCCACAGGCTGATCACTTCCATGCCACACTTCACTGATGCTGTAATTTGTGTTAGGAGCAAGTTATTTGCTGTAATATGTGCTGCCGACCAAGTATTGAGTGTACAAATGAACACACTTTAAAGAACTTGAACTTTTCTGTTTTGAAAATCCATTTTTTGATTGATCTTAGGAAATATTCTAATATTTTGAGATGCTGGGTTTTGGACTTTCATGAGCTGTATGCTCTAATCATCAAAATTAAAAAAAAAAAAACTTTTGAAATGTTTTACTTTACAGGGAATCTAGAATATATGAAAGTTTCGTTTTTGAAAATAATTTACAATAAAAAAAAAATAAAAAAAACTTTTTCATGATATTCTATTTATATGACCAGCACCTGTATGTACATGTATAAAAATATACATGGTATATGTATTTTGCACATTCCCGTTCCTTATGTGTCAATTTATAATGGGATGCTTTTGAGTCTCAGTCCTAGGGGTACCTAGGTAGGTACGGTGCAGAACATTTCAGGTTTGAAATTCCTCTCTTTATGGTAAAGGTAAAGTTATTGCAAAAATAATTTGTGGTGACTATCAGCTTGTCTGTCATTTTTGTTCAGACCAATGCAAAAATCTGACCAAATTTGTGTTGTAAATTTTAACCAGTAGATGGAAAATAAGCTAAAGTGCATTCTAAAAATCTTAACAATTCAGATAATATGGTAGCCAACGCAGAATTGTTTATGGAGCAGATAAAATACCTATAATTTACCATTTTGACTGGTTCGTTCCATTAAAAATATTTAAAGGCTGAAATGGGAGGTTTATCATTTTATAGAACTTTTTTTGTCAAAACATAATATGAACATGTAGTAGGCTGAATGTTAGTAGATAAACATGATATGGTGTAAGTCACACAACCAATAATTGTTTGTTTAAAATCCAGCCATCACTGTTAATTATTTAATGTTTAAGCAAACAAAAAGTGCATAGTTAGGGCTGGGCAATATATTGCATGCGATTGTCACGCGCATTTCGTCAGTAAAGCCGGTTCCCTGATTACCGCTAAATCGCCATCACCTGCTTTCACATGGAGCGGCATTTAATAGACAGAGCCGTAGTTCACTGAAAAGCCACGCAATATCGCGTTCATTATCGAAGGCGATTCATCTGGGATAATGAACGCGATATTGCGTATCTTGTCAGTGATCTATGGTTCTGTCTATTAAATGGCGCTCCATTTGAAAGCAGGTGATGGCGATTTAGCGGTAATCAGGGAACCGGCTTTACTGACGAAATGCGCGTGACAATCGCTTTTTTGCAATTCTGTGCAATTCTGACACTTGTGAAAATCAAATCAATTGAACATACAAACTCCATGAAAGAGACTGAGGAATCATTTTATCCTTTTGTATTTTCAAGTGAAATCCAAATCACATGTCACTGGAGATAAAAGCTCAGTGCAAATTCTTTGTCAGATGGGAAGCAGCTTTCAATTTCATGCTCATTTAATAAGACACTCCTAGTAATGTCTCCTATCTGTCCTCCATGGCCATGAGAAGCCATTACAGCAACACACATCGGCCACGACAGCTCACTAACGGCAGAGAGAACGAGGCACAGTCATTACTCCACAACAGCCATGTTGGTGATCCAGATAATTGGCAGGAAATAGAAGTCAGAAGCAGGAAAGTGGCGTAGAGGGCCGTCGTGCTGAGGGTCAGTGTGCAGCGCTGTAGAGAGCCAACAGAGAGATGAGAAACATGGTGGTGGTGGCCCTGAGCCAGATCCCTTCTGTCCATTCCTGAGCATGACAATCACTTTTAGTTGAGCCTGTCAGGTATATAAGACCCTGAAAGAACGCTAGATTGGAGCCTGATGTGATTTTCACAAGGTCGTACCCATCACTTCACTACTGCAATGCAAAGCAATGCAATGTGTAAAGAAAGGAAAGTATATTAAAACTTTTACTTACTGGTAAAATACATGCAGTGCAACCAAAACCGTATGCTAAAGTTCATATAAACTACATATCTTCTCTTCAAATCGTGTTCGAGAACATATGGCATTGTGGAATACTAACATAAAGACTTTTCTCTATAGCAACTGAATTAAACTCAAAGGGATTATTCATGGGATTGAATATGCTCTATATCCCATAAAATAATCTGCATCAGCAATTATAATGCAAACAAATACAAACTGTTCCGGCAGTCACAAAATTTAGTAGTTTATAGTAATTACTTTAAAGATCATGGAACTAAAATTGGAACACCACAGCAAAAACAAATATGGTACTGAACTCATTCCTGTATATCAAGTGAAATATTTAGATAAATATTAACAAATTAAAGCAACACAGGCATGTAGCCTTTAAGCAGTTCCCAATTAAATGCTATTGCATTCATTTGTTACAATAATTATTCAAGTAAACAGTAAGTAATAAAGAACAAAAACAAATTAAACGAAAAAATAATTAACAGGTCTGTTAGCTATCAGGCTGTTAGGTTGTATTCACAATGCAAGGTTTGAACAGATATGATATTTTGACACAAATGTTTTTGTCCTGCCAGTTTACATTCACTGTTTACATTAATAGTTTACCAAAGGCACCTTTGACTATTCACACATGCAGCTGCATTAGAGAAAGACCACATACTCAAAAATTGTTTGAATGTTTGAAAGCCACATTTCAGTCAGTAATATGTATGATCAATATAGGGCTGCTTGATTATGGCATGATTACTTTGATTAATACTGAGATCATGATTATTTAACACAATTATTCATCCACTTTAAGTGTAAATTATTAAACATGAAATTTAGCTTTATTTTATGATGGAAAAAAACAATAATAGATATGCAAAACAATTCCATATACACAATAACATGTATGATGTGGCCATAATGAACCGAGATGACTAACATGTGGTTTATGAATATTCTTGGTGCTAAAAGGAAACAGTCTAAATATATGCTTACCATCATTCTGTCTGGATTAAACATGTCATTTGTTGCTATACTGGATAAAGATATTATTCTATGACAAAAGAAAAAAAAGTGCGCAGACATTCCATCACAGAGAGATAACTACAGCATCTCTATCTTCTTTGAAGGAAATTCGTAATAACCGTTATAAGGAAATCAGGACATCATCTCAAAAGAATAAAATTTATGTGAGTCCCCTCAAAACGAGAACCTAATTTGTTAATTTTCATATTTTGTAAATAGCATATCAGAAACACAATGTGTACAAATTAAACACTTTGTGGAGAGTATGGCGAGACTTCCTTTTTAACCGATTATCATGTTGGTTGCTTAAGACACATTACTAGGGAACAGATGTCGCAATAAAATATGCTTGCTGAAACAAATAAGGGACAACTGGAAAGACAACTCCCCCATCAGTTCAAAGCAAGTAATGCAAGGACATCCTTACAACAAACTCCAGCTGAGCAAATACAGTACAGTGTGTCCTTTCATACAGAAACAGAGTATATCTGTTTACTTTCCATTTATGATTGGATACAACATCACTTAATTTTCAACAATATTATTGACTGCATTGACACCACTGTTCTCAGTATGAGAACTGATCTGACGATGACATCACAGATTTCTCCAGAGCTGCTGTATAGGTAAATGAACTATTTATAACTAATGATTTTTACAACTATAGTTCTATAGCGGTTGTACAGCCGAAACAAACTTTGTTGCATTATTTTCCTGTCATCACTGTAAAGCTGCTTTTAAACAATCTGTAAAAAGTATTATAAATAAATGTGACTTGACCTGATCTGACAGGCTGGTGAGACCAAAAAAAAAAAAAAAAGTATCAAACATGCCAACTTGACAAGCAAAATTAATTTACTTGAGCTGGTGTCACTTCAGTAGGGAAAGCTGGTTTCCACCAAGCAATTAAAAAATAAAAAGACAGAATTGCGAGAAGTTGCAATTACCTTTTCTCAGAATTGCGAGTTTATATCTCACAATTGTGACTTTATAACACAATTAATAAATAAATAATATAACTATTTTTCTTGAATAATTCTTAAACTTGAGTACTAAATATATAAATACTTAAACACCTGCCATTGTGTTAATTAAATGTTTGAATATATGATTTAATACTTTTATTGAGCAAGGCATTTACAATGTTACGAAATATTTGTCAAATAAATGCTGTTCTTTTGAACTTACCATTCAAAGAATTATGTAAAAAAAAAAAATTAACGGTTTCCAAAAAAAAAAAAAAACATTTGAGAAGCACAACTGTTTTCAATATTGATAATAATAAGAAATGTTTGAGCATAAATACAGCATATTAAAATGATTTCTGAAGGATCATGTGATGCTGAAGACCAGAATAATGATGCTAAATATTCAGCTTTGTCATCATCACAGGAGTAAATTCCATTTTAAAATATATTCAAATAGAACAGTATTTTTAACTGAATTTATAACCGTATTTATAACTAATTTCACAATTTTCACAACTGTACAGTTTTCATTTTGATCAAATAAATGTAATCTTATTGAACATAACAGATTCTTTCAAAAACATTAAAAATAAAACCTAACTAACCCCAAACTTTTGAACAGCAGTGTATAACTTTATTTAATAAACATCAATATTAGTTTAATGAATTAATATTAGTGTTAGCTGATACAATGAAATATCAGCAAAAAATAATATCAAAATCGGTATCTCAAATTGCATGAAACATCTCAATTTGAATCTCAAAAAAGTATTATGTTAAATCAAAATTGGTACAACCACAAAATCAAATGATGTTCACCAATAAAAATAAAAACAAGTCTCCTCGCTGGACATGTCATACTGACACAAGAGCTGGCAAAGGAAAACGTGAAATTGTCCAGACAGGAAAAGCTAATGAGCGGACTGGTCCAGATGGTGATTCAACTGTGATGAAACATACAAGACATAATTGAGAAGCATGCTTTTCAGGGACTTTAACTCCTGGATAGCCCTTGTGCACACTGCTAGAGGCTACGCAAAATGGCGAGAAGACGATGCAGCTAATTGGCATCATTGAGGTCCTACGGAGACTTGTTAGACTCTCTGAGGAGTGGCTAGGCACTGGATTTTGCTTGTTAGCAAAAGCGCCAACAGCTTAGTCTATCTCTATGCAGGAGGAGTATGGTGATCTTTAGTGGAGGGAAGGTACAGTCACCGCACTGCATTATGAGCGCAAGAGGCCAATTTAATAAGATTAACAGCGTGTACAGCACACACTTATATTTTGGGTAGGTTTTGTCGATGTAAAGATCACTAATGAGATTGTCACAGGCTTAAACATACTGAATAAGTGCACAAATGAAAAAGGGGAGAGATTTGTGTATTGCATATATGAAATTGTCATCCCAAATGTCCCCCTTTAAACCAAAGGACAGTTTAGTATGACTTCAAACTCAAACTTTAAAGTTTTATATATACATACAGTATATACATACACACACACACACACACAGTAGTGGCCAAAAGTGATGGGGATGTTTGAGGGGATGTTTGTTTTTAATGACCCTACAAGTTTGATTAAACCATTAAAATACGAGGAAAGTATTTTATATATTTTTAAAATATGAGGGAAGAACAAAATACTAAACTTGGTTAGGGTATTTATTTGACAATTATTTGGCAAAAGAAAAAAAAAAAAACACATAAAAGCTTCAAGGTTTTATTTTACTATGCAAAAAAATAAATCAAAATCTCTTAATTTCTTTCTGTGACAGCCTGGCCAAAAATTTGGTGCATTTCATTGCATTATCAAATATAGATATTTTGACCATCGCTGTTATGATGTATTGTGGTTCATTATGGTGGTTCATTATGGTTTAGTATTCTCCTCAGTATTTATCTGAGTAATTAAATTAATATAAAATGTGCGATTAGTTGATTAATGGCTTAAATGAACAACTAATAGTCAACTAGAAAAATCTTTAGTCGGGGGCAGCCCTACAAATATACACACCCAACTTACATTAATTTACACGAACATATTAAACTCTGCTTTGGGTTTCAAGGGGAGAATTTGACTGCCGTTTCATACAATTTTATAAGCAGCTTACAAAAATACATTACTGAGAGTAGAAACCTTATGAAGGAATCACATGGTTCAGCACATGAGAGAATGGCTTAATTTTCGAGTCCTAAACATCTTTATGTGGCACAGCTGAAAGAGTCAAAGACCTTAGAGAAGACAAACCTCTCAAAACCCATAAACCCGCAACAACAACAACAACATTTATGTGAACGGGCAGGCTACTCTGTGCAACCTGCAAGCTGCTTAAATCCTGAACAACCACGCTACAAGCTTTAAATGTTTGGATTCGAAGATAACATATTGAGCAGACCTTTCCGCATGTTCCTGAAGATGGATCCGTGTAAAGCCGTAAATCAGAAAGCCCACTGTTGCTTTCATAAATCCCCAGATAGGCCATATTGAGTGTTGGATTAGCATAGTCTGGAACGAGGCTGCAAAAGTTCTCTCCCCTTTGTTGGTGGAGACATCAGCATCTTGATAAGCAATCAGCAATACCAAAACTGACAAGATTAACTGGAACCACTGAGGGGAATCTGCCCAACATAGATACAGAGACGCAGGATGCATGTCTAACACGAGGCAGATAGTGTGCAGCTTATAAGATTAAAAAAACAAAACAAAATTAAAATAAATCAAGCATTGTTACACTAAAAAGTAAAAGCATTCCAACAATTTTAGTTTTTATTTGCCTAAAAATCTTTGCTAAATAATAAAAATTTAAATGTTTGCCGTAGTTCACGGACAAGCCACGCAAAATCGGGTTCATTATCGAAGTCGATTCATCTTCGATACTGAACGCGATTTTGCGTAGCTTGTCAGTGAACTACGGCTCTGTCTATTAAAAGGCGCTCCATTTGAAAGCAGGTGATGGCGATTTAGCGGTAATCAGGGAACCGGCTTTACTGACGAAATGCGCGTGAGAATCGCATGCGATATATCGCCCAGCCCTATTATATTTATTAACTAAATAATGGTTATGTAGTAAATCAAATGATTATATAATCTAGGGTGTTTAAACGAGATAATCTTGTCAAAAATTTCATGCAGTGGCCGTGCTTGAGGCTTCCTGATCATCAACCCATTCAGGTGCTGAGCAATATGAACGAACTTTTTTTTCCGAGACTATATAAAGTTAAACAGCACTTGTCAGTTGGCATTTTATGATCTAAATTTAATCTAACGTTAAATCATGAAATGCCAACTGACAAAGTGCTGTTTGACTATAATTTAATCAACCGCGATCGCGCATGGAGATAATAAATAATTAATTTCCACAAAGCGGTAGGCTATATTTATATGTGTATTAGCGAAATAATTGTTATGTAGTAAATGATAATATAATCTAGGTTGTTTAAACAAGATAATCTTGTCAAAAGTTTCATTCAGTGGCCGTGCTTAAGCCTCCTGATCATCCGTCAGTTGCTAAACAATATGAACGAACTTTTTCTTCTAGACTAATGGTGAGCAAATACAACAGATAGAGAATTAAATTCAGCGCTTTTATTTTCAACATGCACTCATGTTTTATTTAATTCATGTAATGTTACGTCTTTATTGGGGCAGGACATGATAAATTACACTACGTGACTCAATGAGTTCGTCTCAATTGTTTAGAAACAAGCTGCATAAATTAACTATATCAGGAATTTATGTCTCAGATCTCATTTGTGCATGTCTGTTATGTTAAATAAAGTTGATTAATTAAAGCAAACCAAGTAGAACATATACTTTACCTGTGCACTGAGTTGTTGTTGACTGATCTCCTCAGACGCCTTGGCTGCAATGGCGGAAATCTCAAAACGGCCACAAGATGGCGCCGTAAATCGGCGAATCCGATATTACAAAACCGATACCCGATTATGGAAAAATGCTTAAATATCGGGAAAAATATCGGTAAACAGATACATCGGTCGATCACTACACAATATATCTGCGTACATTTAACTTATATTGAAATATAATGTAACTGTCTAGTACTTTAAAATGCATTTGAGAAAATGCAGAATTTGTTTTAGTCCCTGCACTCTTAAGGCCTGTACACACCAGGACGAATATCGCACGCGTTTATCGCCAGCGTTTTTCGAGACGTTTTTTGTGTTCATACCCAAGCGATTTTCACTGGCGATGTGCAGAGTGAACGTGCAAACGGTTGTGCTTAACGGTAGTGCAACTAAACATATTTATGATATTAATAAAGTTAAAGAAGATAAAAATGCAGATATAAGATGGCATATATATGACATATGAGAGATGGTAGTCAGAAACGGTAGTGCAAATAAGTCACAATGACAGTAGTGCAAGTGAACGGTAGTGCAAATAAACATATTTAGGAAATAGACATTCTCAACTATATTTCTTGAATGTAAAAGAAAAAAAACAAATATACATAAATAATACACATCTATTGGTGTGGCCAATAACTGGCAGAACACCCATAGCGTGCATCTCATATCAGCTCCCTAGTTCAGTAGTCAGGGCACTGATCAGGGAGTCGGCCACATTAATTTACACGGTATACTGTGTATACGTTTTGTGCTTGAGCGCCACCAAGTCATGTTTTACTGTAACTTCAGCATCTCCAGACACGTGATTAAAAGCACCAATCTCACTGGTCTCAACTGATCAGCATTAGACTAATGTGCGCTAATCATTGATTGCGAGCTGCTCTGAAGCATTGTTGCGAGAGCCTGAAGAATGCACAACAGCACCATCTTTTGACTTTAAAATATGCAGCGCTCACATTTATTTAATGAAATTGAAGTTAATAATCACATTAATACTCTTGTTATACCATTTAAGGTACTGAAGACTTTGAGCATGAGCGGAGTGAAATGATGAAAGTGATCAGCATGCTTGATATTCAAAACGGTAAGCACGTGCTGCATTGTGTGTTTTATCTGCAGTCTGTAGAGCCGGTTTCCATTTTTGAATGACGAATATAGACAAATTTATATGAAGAAATAGATAGTTGTCTCCTTTACACAGGAGCAGAACAGTGTGTTCAAATGCAGCCGTTTTGCACCGACGCAGGCGACACGAGGTGACAACACAGTCGGCTTTTATCAATGCTAGTTCTTTGGCGTCTGTTTGGTATGTGATATTTTCCCTACCCGTTCATATTTTGAAACTTTCACATCCTGCATCTCATTTAATTACGTCAACACAACAAATGATGTGCTAGGCTACTGGTCACAGAACACAAACAAAATGCAAATTTTACAGTCATAATGTGTGATTTTTGTATGGTCGCCAATGGCGACCTCAGTAAAAATATCACTCGCAGATTAATATTTTTAGTCACAAATGCGACCGTTTTAGGCACAGTCTGAAGCCCTGCAAAATATAATGCTATTGGTATATAATACTAAATATAATATGATTTGTTTAGCTAAGAATGTTGTTAGACATTTTTGCTGTCTAACATTCAATCCCAAAACATTTTAAATGTAACAGAATTGGCACAAAACATGTTTTAAAAGTGTATGTCAGCAGTAGTTTCTTTCAAGTTTCTTTTTATTTCCCAAATGGGGGAACAAATTAACATTGCATTTGCATAGATGGTAGAGCTTCAGAAAATGGCTTAAAAAACCCAACATGATCATGAGTTTTTTTTTGTAGCAAATACACTACAAATTTATAACAGGGTTGCTGCAAATTTAAAAAATTTTAAGACATTTTTGAAGGGGTCATGTGCTGCCTTTTTTTCTTTTTTTTTTAATTATATTGTTCTGAGGTCAACTTATAATGTTATCAAGAATTTCAAATCAACAACCATCCTAATTTAGATGTTATTTTCTATCCTGTTTTTGACACTCTTTTTCAAACACTCCATTTTGGTGGACATGCCACCCAATTTGCCCACTCTCTTCTCTCAAGCGACTCACCATCCTTGACTCATCTCTGGTGAAGCGTGCACTGTGATGTTCTACATAAAATAAAAGTACGTAACAGTCAAGTTGCGAACTGGGTAGGCTACCAAAGACTTTGTGCTACACAACCTAAAAGCATTTTTTTTTTTTTTTTTGGATCAAATGTAACACCTCATCTTAAAATTGAATGCCTAGCATAAACAATACTAATATTTAAGACTTTTTAATGTCCTGCGGGAACACTGTAACCAAACCAAATGTTTTTCCAGCATTACATTAGATGCACCAAAGTTGCAACAGCAAGCCAAAAGATTGCTACTGTGTGCTTGCTTCAGCTCTCAAAATATTAATACTTGCAATACAGCTTAATATGTGGTCTGGAGAGCTCACTCATACCTGTCGAGCTCTAACAGCATTTGAATGGGAATAATTTTGCTTTAAGGACTGACAGGTGAGCCATCTGCTTCCCCACCCTGTTAAAAACAAGCCTTAGGAAATAAAACTACAAGAACACTGGAAACACACGATGCCTGCAAAGATGATCCATTAAAGGCTATTTTTTGAGCATTACTTTACAATGAGTTAATTAATTGAGTTGGCTTAAATGAGCTAGGAAACTTTTAACCCAAAAGGCAGGCTCCAAAATTACAAGCTGTATATCTTAATAAGCTTTGCAGGGTCCTTGAGACAGACTCGGATATAATTCTGCGGTAACCTTGGTGACCAGCATCATTCTTGCTGTGTAAGCACAATAATCTCAGGCACTTTCTACAGAATACCTGTGCTGACTTCAAGAGCCTTTCACAAGCTGATTGATTGAAAACACCGGCTTCTCTTGTTAGCGTTACAGCAAAATGTCATTCGATGCAAATTCACCGGAGCTCAGGGACAGTGGCAGAGTTGCAGAGTTGGCGTTAAAACTTGGCAGACCACACAGCAGGCTGACTGCTGTGAATTGATGCATGGTGCAGGATCATTTACTTTCCTTTGGTCCGCATAGATCACTGACTGACTTTCCAAAAAGGATCTGGATTTCAACACAAAAGATACTTTGTCGACACTTCAAGGTTTTTAAAACTTTCACACATTTTGTGAGAAGACCAGCACTGCCATCTGAACACTCAGATCAGAGGTCATTTCTCTTATATGGAGGCATGACGAAACCTAAGAAATTGTGCATGACTGCTGACACGATGCACAGTTGCCACTGTTTTAAAGGCAAGATCTCCAGTATACCATGATCGCTTTGCAGGAGAGCTATTTTCATGTTTTCTACAGTACATTCATTTTGTACCTAGATGGTCTCAATTCACTCACTCTACTCGATCTGTCCCAGGAAAGATATGGGCTGGGTCTGTATTTTGTACACATTGGCACGTACTGTACTCTAGAGTTTGTACTGAGGCGAGTTAGTGAGTTTATCTAACATTGTGATCTTCAGTCCTTAAACATATTCAGTGTAATATGAAAAGCAAACAGTGATCCAATTCCAGCCTCCTTACACTGCGCAGTTCAGTGGCCTTTGACTCATTGTGCGACCAGAGCCATGAGGTACTTGGGGGATGAACAGACAGAGCAAACTCAAAGGTTATGTCTCACTGGAGGTCAATTTTACATTTCCCTTGATGCTATGATCTGACATGTTCACTTATAGAAAAACAAACAGGCTTAAGTCTAGGAAGTCTAGACTCCAACAACACAAAACTAAAAATAATAATAATAATAATAATAATAATAATAATAACACCACACTAAATACAGATATACAGTATATTAATATTGAATTATTGTCCAGCCCTACACTACATAATAATAATAATAGTTATAAAATTATTCATACAGTAATAGCCATATATTTTAAAACAAATGCACTGAAAAATAAATGAAACTTTCACAATTAGTTTTGTCCTAATTTCTATAATTGAAAGAGATGAACATGTGAGCTTTTATTTTGACGGAAACTGTAGTCAAGCTTTTATTTAAAGTTTACAAACGCAAATATAGAGAAATGCTGTAATCGTCAACTATGCCAGTGCTTCCCACACATAGACTTTACTTGGGCAGGCCACCCAAGTATATTTGGAGACACATTTTTGCTTTTATTATTTTTATCCTCTGATACTTTTATATCTGCGCAAGATAATGAAACCATCCGCGATCGAATAACTAGCCGTTTCGTACCTGCTCAGAACCTACCTGTGTGCGTCAGAACTGTTTACTCCCGCTAGCATTCCCACGGGCGCTGCATGTTGCAAAGTCACAAGGCGGCGCTGTTGCGCGTTCTACAAGCTCACGCAACAGTGCCTCAGACTGCTTCAAAGTGATTCTCAATCAATGAAAAGCGCAGATTTATGCCAAGCGATTGCTAATGAACTCAAGTTGATGAATTATTACAAAGTCTACTTCATGGCCTTTATATAAAATGTTTTAGACGATTGTAAGAATCTGAAGGATCAGCCTGCAATAGTACAGTCATTTCAAAATAAGAGTCCCGGTGTATTTCGGGCTTGTTTATAATTAAAAGTCACACGCTAAGTTTATTCTTTTTCTTTTGGGCATTATTGGTATTTTGGTTACACAATAAACTGTATTTAATTTGATTTCCATTTAATTCATAGTAAATTATTGTAGTCTCCCCCACAGGAAGAAAAGACTAAGAACATTATTTGACACATATATTATTCATTTTATAAATTTTACTAGTAAAATCTGTGTCCCATTCACTGAGAGCGACACTATATGACAGCAAGGAGAACATACGAAAAGGTGAACCATTTAAATGCTGTAATTTTGCATAATTTACAATGCATAATAATGCATAATATTAGTATGTAATTAAATGTAATATGCTATGTAATTAAAATTAATTTCAATAAATAAAAATACTGTTAAAAATCACACATTATTTGTTTGTCACATGTAGTAGACGATTTTTGTGCCGTGGGTAATAGGAGGATTTTTCGCCCGGCTACCACCGCAAGTATATTTCAAACCTGTGGGAAGCACTGTATGCAAATGTGAGAATAATGCGTAACTACGTTCCCAAATGCATAATAAACTCAGCACATGCAGATGGAGTTCACTGCATTCATTCACTGTGCGAACTGAGACACAGAGCTGATCACGTGCTGATTGCGTGAGGGAAGTGCGCACTTGGCAGTTCTCTATTGCGCAGCGCAAATAAAACTCTTTTGCAATTTGATAAGGTCACAAAGCTTTGTTTGACAGCAATGGTTCAAAACACGACATTAAAGACCTGTTATGTTATTATGAGAAGTATATTTTTGGGCCACCAAAGTCTAGTTAATGAATGGGAAGCACTGAAACCTATTTGTGGTGGTCAATGTTGATATTGTGGCAGGCCACCAAAAATAAACCAATGTATGGGAAACACTGCCATTTCCAAAAAAAGGTTAAGCAGTACAAATAAGTAAAAACAACCAGCACACTTATGCCCTTTACTACTGAAATACACTAATTTTTACATGTTACACAATACATTCAAAATAAATGCTAAATAAATAAATAAATAAAAATATTTACACAATATTTCACACTGTGGTTGCTCTTTGGAAATTAAAACCAGTTATTTGAAAATTCAGAGTCTGTACAATGGTGCTGCTATATCACACAAGCATCAATTTTTGGTAAACAGTAATTTCATCTTTCATCATCATCATCATAATAAAATTCTTATGACTTATTCTGAAATAGCAGAAAGATAATACAAAAGATATATACAATTCTTAAAGCAATCTTCTTGGCTGAATCCATCACTATGAGTGAAAAAATAAACTAAATTACATGACTATCCTATCATCAACAAACTGAAAAATCCTTCCACTGAAGGGTAAATAATGTCAAGCATGTAGATCCAGCACTGAATCAGAAATAAAGACGCTAATAAAACAGCCAAAAATACAATCACCCATCCATACGTGAGCCATAATATGATGCTGTAACAGACGTCTGAGACTTTGTGCAATAAGATAGTTTGAGAGCCCATCTAAATACTGTCACAGCATACTGAGAGACGAAGCCTTTAATATTTAAATATCAATGCTTCCCCCTCAAATAATTACAACCCTAAAATATTTATATTCAAGTGCCTTTCAGATGCCCTGGCTTTTTGTGAGAGGAAAATTGGAAAATTGAAGCGACAACCGCATTTCACAAGTGGGTGGTGTTGAGAGGCGCACAGAGTGTGTGAAGCGTTCTTCTTGGAAACATTTCACTTCTACAAAAAGAGAAAGACCCAACTCTTGCTGCCACTTCATCATTCTTCAACCATCCATCATGTGTCACATTAACATCAAGGCTTAAATAGAAAAATTATCTGTTTAAAATGCATGCAATAAACTTAAATGTTAGCCCAGTCCAGTCTAAAATAAAATGAACAATTCACACATGACCATTATCATCTAATGATGATGAGCCCCTTTCATAATTCAAGGAGCATTATATTGTATATTGGCACAAACATAAAACAGGCAGGTAATTATAAAATCTTCCCAAGCATTCACTCATTTGATATTTCCAATGGAACATCATGAATATTTAACTTCATTACTAAACTCTTTTGCAAGTTTCAATGCATCATGCTTTCTCAATTACTCAGTCTCACAATTAAATTGCAGCTACCGTACAGGCTTAACAATTAATAAAATGCATCACAAATAAATCCTGTTAATTGTCAATGCCTGATTCCCATAACATCTGTGATATGAGACTGATGCTTGTGCTCCAGAGATATTTATAAAATAATTATTTCTTTTGTACTGTGGACCTGCTTGTATAAAACATGCCTGAAGGATCCATTCTTCCCTCAAAATGGGAAACTACTTAAAGCCCTCCCGGTTCTGCATTTAAGTGAGAGGGGAGACACTGAAGACAAGACTACAAGTGGAGCTTTGATAAATGCATGGAGTGCTCGCATCATTACATCCAAGACAAGACTTGCCGACAAGAAACCCAAATCAATCTTGTTATCTGGATCCCACAAGGAGGTCATCTCTCTCCTCCAGCATTCATCAGGACATTTGGCACAGCACAGAGTGGGAGAGATCACCAGCCTGGCATTACACAATCATAAATCAACAGCAGAGCACCACTGGACTCTGAACTTGTGGGTAGAGCGTGAAAGAATTAAAAATATAGAACTGGATGCGTTTTCAATTACACATTTCCTTCACAATGCCTCATGATGTTTGGTGGAATAAGCCCGAGTCTAAATTTGTACAAGTGCCAGATTGATGCCATTACGTCGCTAAACCTTCTTCCGAGTTTCCCATTAAAGTCCATGTAAAGGCAATTCAGAGATGTTTCTAAACGCATTATAAATGTTAGAAATGTATTGCTGAAAACAGGTTACAAAGACTTTGAACTATGTAGTACTGAATTGGGAAGTTTTTTGTTTTTTTAATCATTCAAATTTGGCTGGTGGTTAACATATTTTTCTGTGGTGTGACATTTAATTTTGCTTTACACCGACTTTAATGATATTTGCTCCAGATGGGCAGCGCAGAATTTGTACAGTTTTTACCTGCAATAGGAATAGATTGTCAACAACACAAAAAGCAAAACAGAGCTGCACAAACTAGCAGAAAACAGCACAAAATTAAGGTTTTTGAAAGATGCCTGTTGGCAAAACTGAATTTTCGGTCTTCCGTGTCACATGATCCTTCAGAAATCATTCTAATATGCTGATCTGTTGCTCAAGAATCATTTCTTATTTCTATATTATAACATTTCTTGTGGCAGTTTAACCTGTGGTTACCATAGGATTACCACAAAAGCATGGTAAATCAATGCATTTCTTTGGGAATACATATGCAATATTATTTTTAATTGAACTTACATTACAATAATAACTAAGAATATCACCATTATTATTAGTTTCTGTCCTTAGATTTTTCATTCTGTAACACACCTCACCATCTATAGAACTTGGTGGCATCATTGTGTTCACTCTCGTATCTGAAGCCCTGACAGTGCTTTGACCATAGTTCTCAAATGTTATAGGTAACATTCATACAAATCGCGCACACACAAACACACTTTAGATCTACACACACTCCGGCAATGTCTTTTGTGTATGCATAGTTACATATTTGCGCAGTGTTACACAATTGATGCCGATTTGCACTGAAGGTTCCGTTCAAAATGATTCAATTGCATTAATCCATCTATTAACAGTCTTGTTATAATTTACTGCTTAATGCACTAGCAGACAGCATTATCACATGGCTGCATATATAGTTCATTTAAGTTCTTTTACAGCCAACTGATTAATTTCCATGAGGAAATTATTTAAACACTTGACTTAATTAAGATACAGTTAAATATTGGTCTGTTCAGAGTGAAACAGATACTCAAGACTCACTGGTGCGAACCACTTAAAAAAAAAACAAAAGAAAAAAACGGGTAAATCAGAGCCAATCCCAGAAGCTTTATTGACTCTAGTTGTTATCAGAGTCCCTTCCGCATTGATCAGATAATGAAGCGAGGAATGCATCAACCCTTCGTCTGGACACCCAACAGCCATGCTTGCTCATTAATCACCCGAGAGGACAAGGGAAAAATAAACCTTCAACTGTTCAAGATGGCCTTTCAGTTACGGAAGGACCCAGCGTGATTGAGAGTTCGACATTGCCATGTTTTTCAGCATGTGTCCATCCATCCATCCATCGGCACCTCCACAGCCCTAGCCAGGCACACCAGCTACAGCCAAATGGCTAAAATTAGGCTCTGGATTGACAGCTTCAATTGAATTGTTGGTAGGCAGAGTGGAAGTGCCCGTGTTTTTCTACTCTACCTTGGTGACACTCAATTAGGTCAAGCTTTAGTTTGTGAGAGTGTGTGACGCCTAGCGACAAGGTAATATTTCACAATCTGGTGATAAAAAGAAACACTTCACAAAATTCAACAGAAGAACCTGGAGTCACTGGGTGTGGAAAAACTGCTAAAAACTGATTATCTTTGTAGAGTATCACTTGTAAAGAGCAAAGTTAGTGGATGCATAACATTACTATGTTACAGTAAATATAATTACTGGAGTTGCACTGCAATTTCAACCAACAGAAATAACAAGGACAATTTAGGTCGATAGTCGAAAGAGAAAGCAGGCTGAAAAACCTGTCTGACAAACTATGTGAAATTGTTTTAATTGGATCTAATGTAAATGCAAATCATGATGGTTGATATATTAGCAGAAAAGGCTGTCACATTTATGGCTGATATGACAAACACACCTCAGAAAAGAAACACAACAAAGCTGAAGTCTATGGAAGCATATTGTGGTCACAATGTTTGTGTACTGAACTAAGTCAGGGTTTTTGCCATGTCAAAAATAGTCTTTATTGGTGGTGATGGACAAACATGGTCATCCACACACACACACACACACACACACACACACACACACACACACACACACACACACACACACACACACACAGTACAAGTACCCTACCCATGTGAACTACAAGCCCAGTACTGACAAAAAAAAAAAAAAAAAAAAAAAAGTCCCAAATAAATGCAAAGAAATTATGTAAAATGAACATCCTATTTACTAATCACTGTCAGGACAGATCAGAAAACAAAGTGCTTAGAACCATTTTATAGCCCATTTAAAATCTAAAAAAAAATGTATATGTTAAATTTGAAACGTTAGTAATAAAATGAACAGTAGTTACAGATTCTTCTGATAAATAGACCTACTGCACCTGAAAAAGTATTTTAATTTCATTTGTACTTAATAAAAATAGTGAAAATGAAATAAGACGGGTAACGGGTAAAATTTCAAATTAACATTTTTCGTTTTGGGCAAGAACTTTCATTTTGGTATACCACTAACTATTATACTGTTATTTATTTCATTATACACAACCATGCAAAAGTTTGGGGTTGGTAAGACTTTTAAATGTTTTTGAAAGAAGTCTCTTATGCTCAAAGTAAAAACATTACATTAATATTGCAAACATATTATTACAATTCAACAAATCCATTTTATATTGTAATACACTAAGATCACTTCTGTTGTGGCAAAACTGAATTTTCAGGATCCTTGATGTATAAAAAGTTCAAAAGAAGAGCCTTTATTTGAAATAGACTTTCTGTAAAAATGATTTTATGAATGAATGCATTAATTATTTAAAAAAAAAAATCTTACTAACCCCAAACTTTTTAAAGGTAGTGTATATACACCAGACCAAGCAAAACACCTGAATGGAGGAAAAAATAAATAAATCAATAAATCAATCCCATTCTGTCATCTCTAGATAACAGAATTGAATTCAACCAATAGTCTTCAGTGCATACTGTGCTCTTTGTTTTATAAAGACAAAAAATTTAGATCTTAAGGGGAAAAGATGTTTTAGAACTTATTTGACTCCTTTCCAAAGTATTTAAACAGAGTTAATTAAACATGCATTATTTTGTGGCAAATTAATTAAAGTAATAACTCTCAGATGAACCCAAAATCTAACTTTCAAATATCTAAAACTGTTTCCCTCTCACAAACACTTCTAACTATGAAAGATTTATGCATGCCCCAAATTGCCAGTATCTATTTTTAAGATGTGAAACTTCCTACTGTTTTAGTGAAAGGCAGCCTGTTATTTCAGTCAAAGTTTAGTTTTAGAAGTCAAAATCCTGCAAATCAAGGTAAACACACAAGATCAGACACCAGAGAGGGCACTTATATTTTTAGATTTATAATTAGAACTAGCTCTGTTTAATGAGAAAAAGAACACTGACATGATCACGTCAGCAAACTTGCAAGTAATTAAATCTAGAAAACATCCAGAGAACATAACTAATAACCAAATATTTCAAAATTTTCAAGCACAAATTTTTTAATTAGTTTCAAATTCATTTTTTTGAAACAAACATTTAAATCGTGGCTGTCATAACTGATTTATTCAAACATGCATTAAATATTGAAGAACATTAAAAATTATAATCAATATGTAACAGTGCATATCTATGGTTATCAGAATGTTGCTTTCTAGAGTACAGTTTTCTAGCTGACTAATGAGTCTATGGTCACTGAATATGTTTTCTGAGGTAAATGTGATGTTACGTGACATTGTTTACAAGCTGTTTTATTGACGTCTTTCCGAGGTTGAAACACTGATTGAGCCATTACACGAGACATGATACAGATTTCGGTAAGTTGTACTGTATATTGTAACATACCTTCAGATGTTTAGTCATGTTTATTTCACGCTGTAACTGGTATTAAAGCGGAGGAGAGGATGTTGACATGCGCCCGTGATGCCGCTTCTCTTTAACTGAGGCGCTACAGCGATCTGTCACGTCACATTAAACGGCGACAAAACTGTATTTATTTTTTGAATCTCATAATAAGATGGACGTCATTTGAAATCTGAGACTTTGCTTCATATCAAAAGTAACAAAGCAAAAAGACTATTGCGATTTATTGGATGGGAGGCGCAACATATTCTGCTCATTCATCAACTGAAAACAGACTAGACTAATCGGTTCTTGGGATTTAAGAATCGATATCGGTTCGTAAAAATGAGAATCGATTAAAATTGAGAAATCGATATTTTTTTACCCAGCCCTAATGGTTACTGTAAGAGATATTCAGGTACGTTGATGGAACCGTGACTACACTGTATGTTTGTTGACGTTGTGTTTTATGTCATACAAGCTTAAATATTTGATTTCCTCTGATAAAGTATGCATTGTTGTTGAAAACAATGCTAATTTAAATATTCCCAAAGATAATGTTAACTGGCTAACAGTGAGGTTTAACTGAAAGAAGAAGAGGGTCAGCTAGACGGGTTAAAAGTTACAAATCAGTAAAGTGCCACAGAGTATGACATCATTTACCAGCAAAAGTGTGGTTCACTACTTTTCATTAATTTACATATAGAGTTTCATTGTACCCATTTTTAAATCCCTAATTGTTGGTAAAATGTTAGTAAAAATCTGAACTACTGGACTGACCAGCAAAAAAAAAAAAAAAAAAAAAAACTTTATTGAGCCCTGAAAAGCACAAATAGACAGTGTGAAAGTCAAAAAGCTTTAAACCAAACCTCATTACCAATATGACAGAAAAAGAATTAGTGAGATGGGGAAGTCTTTAACATGCTTTATAAGGCTCAGGCTAATAATAATTTCCATCAATGGACAGTCTCATTATATTAGAGGTCTTATTTTCAAAAAGTGTTGAAAATATACCAAGCGAGCTGCTTCATCCATGATGACTTTTGAACAACGAGAGGGAATTACAGTGACTTTGATGGAAATAGCGCTTTAAATGTCGGACCATAAGCCGCAGCTCAGCTTTGATTAAGAACGGATTCCCATGTCAGACGTTCTATTTGTACATCATGGACACAATTAACTCTACATGACTACCTTTGTATTTCACCACTTTTTGCTGGCTGGTGACCGCGCTTTTGAAAACCGAACACGACGCATGGCTTTTAAATTGTAATTGGCAAGTTGCAGCTTGCCTGCCAGGGGAACCTTTGAAACTTTCAGACGAAACTAAGTTTCAGCATTGTCAGGAAGTCAATGAAACATAAGGTACAAAATTGCAATGTCTACCATCCAGACGCAGACCTATTTATAGGGCTTTTAGATTTATTAGATACAGAATAGAGAGAGAGGATAATAATCAGGAGAAAAAGAAATGCAAAGCTCAACAATAATGGGTTTTTCCATCTTTTTCCTGAATTTTCACTGACCCCACTGCAAAAGAAAAAACTGCTACAAGCTGGAAATTTAAGATATAATGTAACTACATATATTCATGGTTTGTAGTTTTCAACACAATCTTACTGATGGTTTCAAGACTATGTCATTTTTGCAATTTTGACTAAACCTCAAATACTGTATGTTAGCCTGTGCAAAACAACATAATACACATAATACACACACACACACAAAAAAAATTGTATAAGATCAATGAATGTAACATTTATGGGCAGGAAACTGGTTCATTGGTCCATTTAGGAAATGAATGTATTTTCTCACTTTTGGAAATATTCACCTGTAACAATTGCTGGTCAATGGCAGCTCTACTAAAATGGTACTTCAGAGCTACACTAAGGTGATACCTGGTAAAGGATTTTCAACCAGGCAATTGATTTCAGACAGTCTCTCTGGAAATGATTCCGAGTATCATAAAAGACTCGTTCCAGGCCTGATTTATGGAGTCGGCGGGAATATGAAGATTGACACATTTCATTTTCTTCCAGCGTGGCCATCCCGAACGCCATCAAAAAGAAAATGTGCAGGCAGCATATGTTTTCATTAGCCAGGATGGATTAATGCGCAAGCTTCTAGAGCTTCAATATACTGGCAGGAGGGAGATTGTTTACTAGCTGTGTCTGTTCGCCGCTTCGGTTGGACAAGAGCTTACCAAATAATAATTCAAATGACTTTTCTCAGAGAACGTTCTGCCGAAATAAAACCATCCCACCAGCTGTCCAACTGCCTGGCAGACTCACTCTGATGGCCAGCCTTGACGAGACGGCATGTAGATGACAAAAAAAAAAAAAAAAAAAAAAGATAATTTACCATGCTGAGAAGAGCCTTTCTTAATTTTGCATCATCCATCTATGACAATCACAATATCCAACATTGAGGTGTGACACAAAACTCAGAAACAGTACGGTACAGTTCCTATAAAACATTTCAAATAACACAAAGAGTGTTCAATCCCAGAAGCGCAATGAAAATTTATGCAAACTACATGCCAGCGCTAAATGCACAAAGCCTGTCTCTTCTCCACTTACCAGTGATCAACCGAACACAACCGCTCCCCGGTTTCAATTAAAATGCCCAATTAAACCCAAGCTGGGCAGACTAATGTTGTTAAGTAATCCAAGTTCACAAAGCTGCCCGATTTATTATTGTTCCCAATATCCTGTGCACATTTTAATTTCTCCAGTTATAGCAGCAATTAAACCTGCCGCTGCATTGTTTACCATCACAGAAACTCTCATTTGAATCTCAGATATTAATGGAGTGAAGATGACAAACAGGCAGCTATTACCTTAACAGCCACCGCATCGTTCTGCACAACGGATGAAATATTTAAACTGCACTTCAAATTTAGAGTGTTATTTTATACATAACCTCAATGATATAATGGGTGAACTCATGCTTATCAAAACCTTGATAGAAAAACAGAACACTGTAAATCTTTGAACTGCATTACCTCCACAAAGTAAACGAAGAGAAATATTTGGGCTAAGGAAGATTTTACTTCTCTTATGCTCAACAAGGCTACATTTATTCGATCATAAATACAATAAAATAGTAATATTGTGAACTTAAAATACCTGTTTTCTATTTTAATATATTTTAGATGTAAGCACAGGTGAAATATAATTTATTCCTGTGATAGCAAAGTCTTAAAGGGTTAGTTCACCCAAAAATTACTCACCCTCAAGTCGTTCCAAACCTATAAGACCTTCGTTCATCTTCAGAACACAAATTAAGATTTTTTGATGAAATCCGTGAGCTTTCTGGCCTCCAATAGACCGCAACGGTATTACCACTTTCAAGGCCCAGAAAGGTAGTAAAGACATCGTTAAAATTGTCCATGTGACTAAAGTGGTTCAAACGTAATGTTATGAAGCGATGAGAATGCTTTTTGTGTGCAAAAAACAAACAAAAATAATGACTTCATTCAACAATTTCTTCTCTTCCATGTCAGTGTCCTATGCTGTTGACATTGTACACACAGTTCAGCGCTTCCGGATTCTACATCAGAACGCCAGCTCAGTAGTGGCCGACGCTGTTCACGTGAGCACCACGACACATGCGTGCGCTGCTGACGCAGGAGCTGGCCAATAATGAGTTGTCAGAATTTTCATTTTTGGGTGAACTTTAATTATAACATGTTCCTTTAGAAATCCCTCGAATTCATAGTTTTCAGTCATGTGACTGGCACGGAGACCTGGAGGGTAAAACATCCATAGAACTGCAGCGCATCTCAGTTTTTGGGCACTTGTGATCCATATAGAGCATCTGCTGCAGTATTTTAAATCACTAAAAATGTGAAAAACACTTAAAGTGCCTTATACTGAATTTGGTCTTTTTATATCACCATCTCACTACAGCTTTTTTACAAACCTGGTAAAAAATGATTGGCGGGCAAAGGAGGAAAGCCTTGTTTTGCCCTCCAGGTGGGGGTTCCAATAAGGGTCTGACTCTGATGTTACATGAAAACTATGAATATGCTTCTTTGGTGCTCAAGAATCTTTTCTTATTATCATCATGAATGTTGAAAAACAGTAGTGCTGCTTAAGATTTTTTGGGTAAACCATGATACATTTGTTTCAGAATTTTTTTTATGAATAAACAAAGTTCACAAGAACAGCATTTATTTGAAGCAGAAATATTTTGTAACATTACAAATGCCTTCACTGTCACATTTGTTTAATTTAATGCACCCTTGCTGAATACAATATCTTACAGACTCCATACATAAAATACATACAAATGTATCATTTTCAGTACAGTGCAACTATTTTCCTATTCAAAAGATTAAGCCTGTATGATCCTGTATATTTTTTAATGTTTGTGCTTGTGCTGCTGAACAAAAGACAACAAGGAAGGAAGCAGCAAAGCTCACGCCCCACGTCAAGCATGAAAAGCCCTCAATGTGCCGTCTGCTGGGAATCTCCTGACACACATTACATTTACATGCGTTATAAATATGATGCAAGGGGAGAAACTCAATGGTAGGAATATAAACAAGCACTGTTTTTCAAAAGGATAATAGCATATCTCAGGGAAGCACATTTTGCTGCCATTTGGCAGGGTCGGGGGAAAAAAAATAATAAAATCGAGACGCCTCCACGGTGGGTACAGCAATCTTGGCAGGAGCTAAGAGAAAAGCTGCTTTTGATTTCCTGACCAACAACCCTCCCCGTGACCTCCTCCATCTCCTAGCCGCCTTTTAATCTCCGTCTGAGGGTGGAAATGACCCATGACTTCTCAGTGTGTGCCATCAAGCACTTTACGCTAAGCCTCTCCAAACTATCATCTCTGACGCCCACTCTTCTACACCTTAAAAAAAAAAGCAATCTCATGACTGCTATAACCTCTCCATCGCGTTACCTTTCTAGTCATCCAAGACCACCTTAACGCAGCTCCCCCATCAACTCTAACTGTGAGCTACAAGTTCTATTTCTGTAGATTACAATAACACCCCATGAACCCTTCAAAAATAGAAAACCTTTGAATTTTAGCAAAGGAATACATGCTAAATGTGGGATTGTTTATATAATTGAATTCGGAGTGAATCAGTAGAACCCCTCCCAATAATGCCTTCCTTTAAAGTAACATAGCACAGGCCCTGTTTACAACGAACATCCTCGGTCAGCTTAGACGAACTGCCACATGCAAATGAATCTCTAGTGATCACTGATTGTTGTGGGAAAGGTCTAAATTTTGTGACTACATACATCACTTATTTCCTCAGTGTGTCATTGCACCTTTTAAGAAGCATCAATAACATTGAACTCAAAATAACCAAGTTACTTACTGCAAGTGCTTTGGACAGTCTTGTGCGGAAGTCATTCAGGACAATCGCGACAATTTCTTGGTGGGGAATGTAGGCATTGCCAGCAAGCAAGTAGACTTTCCTTGTGCGCACTAAATCCAGGGCATCCTGAAATGGGACCTGACAAAAAAAAAAAACAATTTTAATACTTTATTAATAACAGATATTTTAAATCTACTGCACATACATAATATTGAAGTGTTACAGCTTATGCTAACTTAAAAAGATTCACAGGCAAGTCAATGAATGATAAAATCTCATTTTAGTTGAGACAAACACTTAAAACCCATAGAACATGCATTATAAACTAACTAGGTGTATATGAATTTAATGATTTAAAGTGAATCATTCATCATGTCTTATTTTACTTTTACAAAGTTTCAGAGACTCAGCATGAAATAGTTATAATTATCTTACTTTGTAGAAATCATATTCTTCCACTGTGATTCCACTTAATCCATAACTGGAGTTGATGAGCTTGTCTTTTAAGCTTTTCTTTTCCTCTGCACTTACCTGTTAAGTGAAAGGAAAAAAATAGCACAAGCTGACATTTAGATTCAAATAACTAGAAGAGATAAAGCAAGGACAACATTCGGCAAAGAAAAACACATTTATCATCACAATTAAGAGAACAACTTTAAAGAAAAACAGCTAATAAAATTATATGAAAAGGTTATGACAAAATATATAATTTAGCATTTATTCAGTGACATAATGACATTAGCATTTATTTATAGCTAGAAAACACAAGCATTCAGGCACTGCTCTGAAAACATTAGGACTGTTAAGAGTGGAACTGAAAGACATGAACTGAAAGATGAGCCATGTTTTAAGTGTAGAACAACTGCCCCCTAGAGGACTGAATGTGAAAACACATTTAAATTCCATTGGGCCCTGTACAAGTCTAAAACATCAATGATCATGATGGGATCTTTCAAATTAGAAATAACAAGTGAAATCAAGGTTTTAGCAGGGACATATACTGAAGTATGAAGTAATAAAGTAATCTTTCAGCAATATGTTGGGAAGCTGGAGCATCACAAGAGTTCTGAATTTGATTAGGACAGATAACAATGAGGAATCACTGTATTATATTGTGTCTGTAAAAATACACACTTCCAACAACGGTAAGAAAAAAAACCTCTAAAATGTATCAACAGATCAAGAAAATGGATCAAGTTAGTTATAGCAATTATTTTTCAGCTTTATCATTTTATAATCTAAATTAAAGGGTTAGTTCACCCAAAAATGAACATTTTGTCATCATTTACTCACCAAACCCGCAAGACTTTCATCTTTGAAACACAAATAGATATTTTTAATAAAATCTGAGAGATTTCTGCCCCCCCCGTTGACAGTCCACGCAACTACCATGTTGACGCTTCAAAAAGTTCATAAAGGAGATCTTAAAACCAATCCATATCTATGAATTGAGCAGTTTAGTCCAAATTGTCTTGAGACACGATCGCTTTATATGATGAACAGATTGAAGTTACAGTAGGCTTTTATTTACATATAAACATTCATCAACACACACATCAGATACAGTAAATGGAAGCTCAAACATGCTTGCTTGACGAGCAAGAGCCAATGAGGTTCATTTTATATTAAGTGGCCTTAACTATTATGTACTTACATCAAAAAATAAGTACAATGTACTTATTGGGTTCATATTGAATTGTAAAACACTTTTGCTGCTATTGAGGTGGGATACAGATAAGGTTAGGGAAAGCTTTGGTGGTATGGGTAGGTTTAAGGGTAGGGGTTAGGCGTAAGGGATGGGTCAACAGTGTAATTATAAATGTAATAACAGAAATTAATTACAGATGGAATTACATGCAGGTGT
This sequence comes from Megalobrama amblycephala, assembly GCF_018812025.1. NCBI lineage: Eukaryota > Metazoa > Chordata > Actinopteri > Cypriniformes > Xenocyprididae > Megalobrama > Megalobrama amblycephala. The sequence continues at coordinate 14,968,509 of NC_063053.1, forward strand.
TTTTCAAATATAAGTACAATGTAAAAACATGTATGTACACAATAAGTGCATTGTATCAAATCATTAATTTAAATGTAAGTACATAGTAGTTAAGGCCACTTAATATAAAGTGGGACCGATTAGTTTTATGATCTCTTTATGAACTTTTTGAAATGACAAAGTAGCTGCGTGGACTGTCAGCAGAGGGACAGAAAGCTCTTAATTTCACTTAAAATATCTTCATTTGCATTTCAAAGATGAACGAAAGTCTTATAGGTTTACAACGACATGGTGATTGATGTAATTGATGATAATTTTTTTTATTTTTGGGTGAACCAACCCTTCAAATGAACAGATTTTTTTCTGATAACATCAAAGGCAAGGGAATTGGTGAGGTTTCAACAGTGAAATGAATATGTAAAATAGCCTCACCGTCTCATACTTCAAATTATTTTTATGCAAAAAGTCAGTCTTGTGCTTTGAAGGAAGGCAACTGAACCGGTAACGGAAAAGATCCATTTCTTGTTGGATGAACCATCGCCTGAGGTCCTCCCTAAAATGAAATAAAAGTCTATGGTTCAATTTATACCTCAGACCAACACAATATTAAAATGAAATAAAAATCTGACAATGTTAACTTCAAAATTTGCCTATAAATGATCTTAAATATTATATACATTTAAAAAAAAAATAGGGGCTTGGGAGCAAAACCCAGCATTTGAGTGTTAATTATGTTTAGCTTCAACTAAAGGCAATCTCACACTACACAACTTTTGGATGGATTTTGCTGTCGCAGACAGATTTTCAAGGCCCGCAACAAAACCCCTGCATCGCTGCCATTTTAGCATGAGGTCTCTGCAGAACAAAAGTGGGCTTTTCTAAATTTGTCAGCATTATGGTGGGCGTTTCTATATCATGCAATGAAAATGATGCTAGTCTGCTATGACAACAAGATGACAGATGACAAGAAACCTTGTAGGGTAGTGTGAACACCACATCGTAATCTTACAGCCTTGTAGTGTGAGCTTGCCTTAAGATGTTACATAAATGCATATTCATAGATTTAAATTCAGCACACTAACAAAGACAGATTAGACACAAAAATAAGATAATTGACCATTTTAAGTAGTTCCTAAATTGCACATAAGAATACTTACGTCTGGCAATAAGCCAAGCGTAGAATGAAATGGGAGATATGGTCTTTTCTTCGTTTCTCATATTCAGATATTCCTGCCTGAACCTTTCGGTCATCCTGGGTTATTAGGACATATTGTTGAGGAGAAAAAAAAAGATATAAAATACATGGCGTGCACTCATTTAAAAAGCGTGATCATAAAATTAATGGTGATCATAAAATTAATCATTTTTCTATGACTTGTGTAGGTATAACATTGTATTGTGTAGGGGGAAGTTTCATTACAGATTCAAAAGCTAACATCAAATAAGGTCATGTCTGTTGTGAGGAAAAAATATTTGTGTTGCAAAATCTATGCAATGAATGTTAGACATTTGCAGCACCACAAAATCTCAGCAGTAGTGTATCCCCTGTAGGTAAAGACATACATAAATAAATAAATAAATAAATAAATAAATGTATATGAAGAATGTGTCCTCACCAGTTCTGTCCTATATGGGAAGTTCAGACTTAAAAATTCAGCTTCCAATTTCTTCGAATATTGATCTGAATTTCTCACATAGCTCACCCCAAGATTTTCCACAGTCTTGAGCACTTGGAAAAGCACACAATTAAATATACAAATATATTAGTAGATTAAAATAATTCTCATTTAAAAACTCTTAAATACACCGGGTCCATGCAGATGACTCACATTTCAACCTCTCCACTGCAAAGTTTTCAAACTCAGTGAGAGAGATGTTGTCCAGGGGAGGCTGTCCATAGAACTGAAGACAGTGATCATACAGATCATTCTGAGAGCTGCCAATCAGCTTCTTTCTTCTGCCTGAAAACTGCATTTCAATTCTAGACAGAGTGTTATCAATAAGTTTACCAAAACTGGATAATGTGACATCTTTTAAAAACATTATGGTCTGAAAAACATAACATTATTAGACCCATAGCAATTATAATGAGAAAAGAGCTTAATGATCAATATACACACACAAACAGACACATTACAGTACAGCTCGCATGACATAAACTTCATATAAACTGCTACAACTTACTTAAATAATGAACTAGAATAATGCTAGGTTAACCAGCTAACACAGTTAATAGTCTACACACAATAGCTTTTATTTTCTTTCCGCAGTCAAAGTCATCATTTAACGTTAAACACGTGTCTGCTAATAATATCGTGTCTTTACAGAAAAACACATTTTTACTACACGTAATTATCAAATAAGAAACTCACATCTCAAAACAATCGCTGCCTGTCTGTTCCCGGAGCCTGAATCCCGCCAACGAACTGACGTTCCAAACAAAGCGCGGGTATATGACGTCACTCTCAAAATTCACCAATCGTGTTCTGTGAATGACTGTTTCCGGGGGCTGTTTTGCCGTGTGCTTTCTGTTGCTGAAGAAAAATCTGAATCATTTCCGCAAATCGGTTCGTTCGAACAGCTCGTTTCAAAGAACCGACTCAAACTATAAAAGAAAGTTCCATAATTCTTTTACATCGTGACGTATAACTTTTTCCACGTAGCTAGTCACTGACGTTTCAATAAAGCCATACTTATGCACCTTTACTGCGTTTTATGTTTTTCATTAGACATTTAGAACTTAAATATATTATTTATTATATTAAACAATACTAAAATTAATTCATCTTGGCTGAATCTGAAACCTTTTGTTGTGTTGCTAAAAAGTCATTAGGGACGTTTTATTTGTAACATTCCTGTCAGTAACTTCCTTTTCGCATCAACAGTCAAATGCACGGTTCAACCCAAATGCCAATACTGTTCACTCACTTTAATACTCGTTTTTTGGTAACAAGTTCAAATGATTCACTGAAAAGATTCGACTTCAAATGAACGCGTTTTTCTGAACAGGTTTAGTGAGACATGCATAACTGGGATTGAGATCTAGTCTAAATTCGTAATAGTTTGTATGTGACTGTAATTTAGCTGTTATCATCTTGTTGTGGGCAACAGCTTCACTTTGACCAACAATAAAGTGTTGCCTGTTATGCACACACTAGGCCTGTTTATCCTTTACTTAAAATGGTAATGTTCTAAAATACCTTTTTAATTTTCTTAGCTATGTTACTATAGTAAGAAATACCTTGCCAATAGATACAGCCTATATGAAAAGGATTTACTTGAAATTCGTTTATCTGATTATTTTTTTCTGAATGAACTTGAGTAAAACTGCTTTCAAGAAAAAATGTCCCGTATAATATGTGGTTCCATTTTAATCCCACAATAATTTTCGAAGTAATTTTTATAGCCTACAATTGTCACATGCATTTGACATTTTCGTGTTTTTTCTCTCTCATTTTTTTGTAGTCACAAAGCTCTTTCTAGCTCTTTTCATCTCCATGGCTCTCTAACATGGTTTTCCTCAACGTTTTATGACACATAGTGTATATGCTACCATTGTATTGTACTGAAAATATGTGCCTACTGCTTGCTTCAGCACGTAATTCTACACAAAAATACACAAGCAACAGATCTAATCAAAGGTTTACTTACTGTACTTCCTTATACCACCCACACACACCATTCTGTAAACATGTGACTTAGCCAAACCAGCTGATTGTATAAATCTTCAATGGTTCTTGTGAGAGAGAACTCATTGTGCTTTCACCGCTTAGGCAGAATGGCTCAATGCTTTCCTTCTGCAGGCCATGCTCTAAACCACATTATTTGATCCCTCAGCAGTTTTATGTCCAGAAATTATTTGTTTAGACGTACCTTTAGTGTTATTGAAAAATTAAAAACAAATGGATGTATGTTCATAAATGACAGCCTAAAATACCAGCATCTGCCCAAGTTGCTTGATAGCATGCAGAAACACTTGCTAAGTGGGATGTTTTGGCTTAGAGTGCCCTCCATTGGCTATAGAGTAGTAGTGTTTATTTATATGGTCTCCCATTGAAAAATATAATTACAAATGTAGCATTATGTTAATGCAGATAGGAACTAAAAGAGAATACTGGCATTGTTCGAATATGTTATTGGCAGCAGTGATTACATGGATTTCCTGCAGGATATTCAGAGGTTTCATGGACCTGGTGAGAAACTTGGAAAAGTGGAGGTTTTTTTTTTTTTTTTTTTTTTTTTTTTTAATGTTTTTAAAAGTCTGCTACGCTCACCAATGCTACATTTATGTGATCAAAAATACAATAAAAAACAGAAATATTGTGAAATAGTATTACAATTTAATATAATGTTTTCTATTTTAATATATTATGAAATTTCTTTCTGTAATGGCAAAGGTGAATTTTCAGCACCATTACTCCAGTCTTCACATGATCCTTATGAAATTATTCTAATATGCTGATTTGGTGTTCAAGAAACATTTCTTATCATTATCAGTTTTGAAAGGATTTTTTCCCCCCAGATTTATTTGATAAATAGAGTTTAAAAGAACAGCGTTGATTTTGATTAATATTATGCACTCTTGCTGACTAAAAGTCTTAATTTCTTTAAAAAAAAAAAAAAAAAAAAAACTTTTTAATGGCAGTTTAAGTTTAATAAAATGAAGCATATGTTTTTTCAAATGAGACAAAACAGCAGGGGTGTAAATATTTGAGTGATTGTACTTCAATAATATGCTTAAGTATTACTTGAGAGAATTAAGTACTTTACTGAAGTTCTATTGAAACTGAATACTACACTCTTACTCAGTTACATTTCCATTTCGAAATGATTTATGTAGGTCATCGTGACTAAAATCTTTCCTCTTTTACTAAGCTAATAAGCTGATCAAATTACACTGCAAGTTGAACTTCTACAGCCAATGACATCAATTCAACTAGTCATTCATCATTCCTCCTTGTACAGAGAAATTTAATCAGTCATCACAACACAATCTGACCTATATCTTTTTGTTTTTATTACAGACTTTGTTGAAGATGAACAAACTTGACTCAATGTGAACATGGTCAGGAATAGGTCTTTAACTACTCAAATCTTAACTAAAACCATCTGCTTCTGAAATTCAGATGTAATTTCTGGTAACAGGTTTCAGTTTTATATCTGTCCTCAAGCCCTGCATAGTAATAGCCAGGATTTTTTGCTAGACACTTTTGATACTGTATATTAATTCTTTTACTTAGGCACAATTTGTCAGTATTTCTTTTTTACACCTCTGTTTGTCAATCAGTGAGAAAGGGCAAAGAGGAAGTTCTCTAAATGTCAAGCACACCTAGCCTTTTAATTTTCTGCACATTCATTATTCATGGGAAAAACACACATGCCTTATAAAAAAGGGAGGATGTGCAAATATGCAAAGGATGTTTATGCACATATAGCACACATAAAACTATTTTAAAATTGTTCCTACAAAAATTAGTCCTCACATGATGGTTGATAAATGCATGTAGATGTTCACTATTTTCTTCTTATTTTCTTTTGTTGGTTTATTTGCCCGCATATGCACTCAAAAAAAATGAATCATTGGATAGCAGTGTCAAGTGGTTCCACACAACTATATTGAGTAATTTGTATAAATAATTTAGTTGTATGAACAAAAGAAATTCAAGTAAAGCTGACAAAATTTCTTTAAATAAATACAAATCATTTGAATTTGTCAGTTACATATTTATATGTGCAGTTTAATAATGTTGTTAAATTTATAAAAGTTTATTACGTAGAGTGAACACATTTAATGACTTAATTTACCTTATTAAATTAATTATTTGCTCTACTAAAAGCACTCAAAAACCAACTAATTGAACAAACTCAATTGAATTGAGAGGAGGAATTCCATTGTATATGCGTAAACACAGAATAAACAGCCTAAACACAGAAGCCACTCTTCTGCATAATGGAAAACCACAAAATTTAAAATGCATAAAATAACATTTTAATCCCTAAATTCATTCTCCTAATGCAGTCCCTTGCAAAGCATGCTGGGAACTACGGATCCTCTGCCTAGTTAGCTATGTCGACATTAATTTGTTTCACTCAGCAATGTTAAGTTGACTGAACAAACATTAAGTAGCTGACAATACTCATTTTTAGTAGGAACAACTCAGTTAAATTAAGTTGATGTAGTTACATGAGTTTTTAAGTAATGTGAATAAGGATGGTTTGAGTGAAACTAACAACAGTGAAAGTTCATTTTTTTAATGTAACTCATAAAAGTGTGAATGAATAAAATAAGAACCAATTTGCTTTAATTTGATCCATGCAGATGAGTCCTTTGCACTATGGTATTTCCCATGATCAATCACATAATAATCCATTGTCTCACTGAACTTTGTGAACTTGCATTTTTGTATAATGGGTTAGGGAAGTGACAGAACACATAACACTAAAGTGACACAAGATTTCGAAGTATTTATAACAGCTAAGTCATCATTTCTGCAGTACTTTCTCAAAATGCAATGACTCACAAGCAGTGAACAAATCATTTTTTGCCAGGAAAAGTTCTTTCTTTTGAGATTTCTTTCACTAAAGGTGAGGGGACATAGCCTTTGTTCTTCCTGGGAAATGATGTCAAGTGAAGCCTACTGCTCACCGTGAGTACACAGAGCTCACAAGAGTGGGGGGTTAATCAGATGGAGGAAAATGGGGAGAACAACAGCATGGGGCAGGGTCGTCTGAACAGCTGTAGGAATGATAATGAAACCATGGCAACTGGGTCAAAGGTAGTTTGATAGACCAACAAAAAGAGTCTTGACCTTTCCCATCTGGAAGCCCTTAGACTCCCAGTGAATGAGCACATGGTGGCCATACAGGAGCTGAAAGACACCTGAGATTTGAAGGCAAATGTTACACCAGTCTCAATTTAAGTATAGCATCATATAGCAAGGTTTATATTATTTGATCATATTTGTGTTCTGATGGTCAGTTACTGGCTTAATCTAAATTAGAAACTTTCAACATTTCTTCATCTTTGTAAAAAAAAAAAAAAGAAAGAAATGTGTTTAATCATATTGAATGTGCGCTTGTAGTGTCTTTCAAATTTTAAAAGTAAATTTAACTGCACTTGCAGATAATACAGGTGCTGGTCACATAATTAGAATATCATCAAAAAGTTGATTTATTTCACTAATTCCATTCAAAAAGTGAAACTTGTATATTATATTCATTCATTACACACAGACTGATATATTTCAAATGTTTATTTCATTTAATTTTGATGATTATAACTGACAACTAAGGAAAATCCCAAATTCAGTATCTCAGAAAATTAGCATATTGTGAAAAGGTTCAATATTGAAGACACCTGGTGCCACACTCTATAATCAGCTAATTAACTCAAAACACCTGCAAATGCCTTTAAATGGTCTAGTTCTGTAGGCTACACAATCATGGGGAAGACTGCTGACTTGACAGTTGTCCAAAAGACGACCATTGACACCTTGCACAAGGAGGGCAAGACACAAAAGGTCATTGCAAAAGAGGCTGGCTGTTCACAAAGCTCTATGTCCAAGCACATTAATAGAGAGGCGAAGTGAAGGAAAAGATGTGGTAGAAAAAAGTGTACAAGCAATAGGGATAACTGCACCCTGGAGAGGATTGTGAAACAAAACCCATTCAAAAATGTGGGGGAGATTCACAAAGACTGGACTGCAGCTGGAGTCAGTGCTTCAAGAACCACTACGCACAGACGTATGCAAGACATGGGTTTCAGCTGTCACATTCCTTGTGTCAAGCCACTCTTGAACAACAGACAGCGTCAAAAGCGTCTCGTCTGGGCTAAAGACAAAAAGGACTGGACTGCTGCTGAGTGGTCCAAAGTTATGTTCTCTGATGAAAACCGTATACCAGGAAGTTTTAGAGCTCTTCATGCTTCCTGCTGCTGATCAACTTTATGGAGATGCAGATTTCATTTTCCAACAGGACTTGGCACCTGCACACAGTGCCAAAGCTACCAGTACCTGGTTTAAGGACCATGGTATCCCTGTTCTTAATTGGCCAGCAAACTCGCCTGACCTTAACCCCATAGAAAATCTATGGGGTATTGTGAAGAGGAAGATGCGATATGCCAGACCCAACAATGCAGAAGAGCTGAAGGCCACTATCAGAGCAACTGGGCTCTCATAACACCTGAGCAGTGCCACAGACTGATCGACTCCATGCCACACCGCATTGCTGCAGTAATTCAGGCAAAAGGAGCCCCAACTAAGTATTGAGTGCTGTAAATGCTCATACTTTTCATGTTCATACTTTTCAGTTGGCCAAGATTTCTAAAAATCCTTTCTTTGTATTGGTCTTAAGTAATATTCTAATTTTCTGAGATACTGAATTTGAGATTTTCCTTAGTTGTCAGTTATAATCATCAAAATTAAAAGAAATAAACATTTTAAATATATCAGTCTGTGTGTAATGAATGAATATAATATACAAGTTTTACTTTTTGAATGGAATTAGTGAAATAAATCAACTTTTTGATGATATTCTAATTATATGACCAGCACCTGTATACTAATAAAATAAATACCACTTAAGTGTAATAAGAACTTTCATGACAATGTTTCCTAATACACTTCAATACATTTTTAAAAGGTGTTTTGTGATCATGTCAAATTAAAAGTTTTATTTTAAAATACAGTAGCCTGTAGCAGGACACTTTTCTAGCAATTTTTTGTTCCAAATTATTTTGTAAAATATATATTTTCTATAAACTTTCTATAAACTACTAAACTTTTATACACTTTAATCTTCTGCAATAATCTGCTGTGTCTTCTTTAAAAAGGGACCAGAGGTCCATGAATTACAACCATTTAAGTTCAGATCTATGCTTAAAAAGGGTGGTGACAGGTAACAGGTTAAATCATTATGTTTTAAAGTGCCCCTATTATGACATTTGAGTTCCTATTTTTGTTTTTTGAGTCCCCGACAACAGGTTTACAAGCATGAAAGGTCAAAAAACACTTTCATTGTCTTATAATATGCATTTATTTTTACCTTATTAGCTCAACGACGACAAGGATTCTCTTATCGATTCATTTTTCCAAACCCTCGTTTGCGTGACGCTAATCTGTGGTGATTGGTCAGATAACTTCTGCTGGTTAACACCATGGTTAACACACATACAATGCTTGCATCACTTATATTGTATTATAATGATGGTGCTCCGCTCTGTTCTAAAAATAAAGACTCCGAGAGGAAATAAGTTGTTTTGTGTTTATGTTAGCGAACCTAGCCCACAGCTCGGTGGTAAACACCCAGACAGTCATGGTATATGCCTTAGACCAACACAGAAGCGTATTGGTAAAGCAGTTGTACACCAACTTATTGCTCTTTTCTTTATCATAACTCCAAGTAATAACAACGAAAATCATTTGACACATTTCTAGACAATTGCGAGCGAACACATATTGCTGTTAGCTGGTTAGCCGGAGACAGAGCGTACATAATCATACTTACAGGTTGTGATTCAGAGGAGGAAGAAGCTGGTCCAAATAAACTGGGCACTGACCCATCCTACAATAACAACCAGCTTGTGAATCCCTCATTGAACTCATTTAGGTTGAAGAAGTAGTCCTCAGTAAAAAGACGAGAACACAGCACAAGGTTCGGGCTATACTGCTGTGGTATCCTTGTAAAGATGAACTTTAACCACTGATTCTTCACATATTGGCAGAGTTTGAGGGGTTTCCTCAAAGTTTTTCCTGGTGTCTGCGAGCGCAATAAGTGGGTGGGCAATATGATATTTCATTTTGACGTCACAACGAAACGGCTTGGGATTCGTTTTACAAACGACTTGTTTAATTGACTCAGAGTCGACTTACTTTTGAGAGACAATGGCTGCGTCCGAAAACTGGAAAATGCTGCCTTCGGAGAACACATTCCAAGGTAGGAAGGCATCAAGGCACATTCGAATCCAATGTTAGCTTCACTTCCTGTTTCCTTAGATACCATCATCTGATCGATTAGATGTATCCTTTGCTGCCTTTGATATCCCACCACAATCCTGTGCTTTCCATACTATGACAGTTGAGCTAGAAAAAAAAAAGATGGCGTCCGAAAGTTGCGTTTGCTGGTCAGTTTGTGTTTAAATGTACGTTTTTGACCACTTTTTATTTTCCACTTTTGATGTGATTTCTAGCGAGAAATTACTAGGTCCCATTTTATATTAAGTGGCCTTAACTACTATGTACTTACATTTAAATTAATCATTTGATACAATGCACTTATTGTGTACATACATGTTTTTACATTGTACTTATATTTTAAAAACACCTGCATTTAATTACATCTGTAATTAGTTTCTGTAATTACATTTATAATTACACTGTTGACCTATCCCTTACACCTTACCCCTACCCTTAAACCTATCCAACCCACCAAAGCTTTCCCTAACCTTATCCGTATCCCACCTCAATAGCAGCAAAAGTGTTTTACAATTCAATATGAACCCAATAAGTACATTGTAGCCTACTTATTTTTTGATGTAAGTACATAGTAGTTAAGGCCACTTAATATAAAGTGGGACCAATTACTATTGTAGTAATTAAATGTTCGCTTAGTTATCATCAAAGCTCACGCTATTTTGCTGTAGATCATGAAACCGTTACTCTGCCTCAGAAGTCTGTCCGAAATCAGTTTCGTGAGGTGCCTTCATGCACAAACACTGCCTTACAAATCATGGCCTGATAAGGCATCGAGACAACAAGTCAGCTGCCTAGGTTTTCGGGTGCAGCCAATAACTTTATATACGGTGCACTTTCAGATTTAAAACTTTGCAGGATGTTTTAATTCACTTAGAGCTATGTTACACTCTACATGAAAGGTCATTTTCAAAAAATTCATAGTAGGGGCACTTTAATAATATTTTGTTGTGCTTTAAAGAAGTGCACTTGTTTTGATTTGTGACTAACATACTAAAGCCCATATAAGGCAAAGCAAGGGAAGACAAGGCAAGGCAAGTTTATTTTTAGCATATTTCATACACAATGGTAATTAAAAATGATTTACATAGAAAAGCATAGAAAATTCAAATGATTTATGTTTATTTATTTATGGTATTTGTACAAATTACTCAGTATAGTTGCATGGAACCACCTGACATAGCTTTTTTTTTGCTTTCTTTTTTTTTTTTTTTTTTGAGTGAAGGGGTGGGAAAGACACTAGTAAGCCAGGATGCTAATAGTTTCTCATGAACTGAAGCTCTCTGACTCTTACATTCAGACAGGGGTGCCCTGAACTTAGTGATTCAGGCAGCCTTTAGTTAAATATGATTTATGTCAGTTAGTTATGTCAATATTAATTGTTGCGTTTCACTTCCCATTGTTAAGTTGACTGAACAAACACTTATTAAGTAAAGCTGACAATACACTTTTTTAGTAGAAACAACTCAGCCGTCTGCCTCTGATGGCTTTCAGTGCCTGTGACCTGGTTCTTATACTCACGTCTGACCATCTCACTTCCCAATTCTCTCAACTCTTCCAACCAGACAGCCCTAACAAAAAAATAAAAAATAAAAACAAGGATAATTAAAACAGTTTTAAAAATAATCAAATGAGTAAAAAAGATTATACATTGACAAAATTAAGTGCACTCAGTCGGACGTACAGTGGCACAATGCTCATAAAGAAAATGCACAGATAAACAGATGTGTTTTGAGTCTTGATTTGAATGTGACTACTGTTGGAGCACATCTGATCTCTTCAGGAAGCTGGTTCCAGCTGCGCATGGCATAACAGCTAAAAGCAGATTCTCGTTGCTTTAAGTGAATCCTTGGTGACTTGATCCTGATGATCTTAGTGATCTGTTTATATTCTATGAGCATATCTGCAGTGTATTGAGGTCCTAGGCAATTGAGTGATTTATAAACAAGTGACAGTACTTTAAAATCATTTCAAAATGCAACTGGAAGCCAGTGCAAGGACCTGACTGATCTGACTGACCTCACACCAGAGTGGTGTGATATGTTCATATTTTCTGGTTCTGCTCAGAATCCTGACGGCAATGTTCTTTATGAGCTGCAGCTGTCTTATGGTCCATTACAATAATCCACCCTGCTGATGATGAATGCATGAACAAGATTCTCTAATTCTTGCAAAAATTTTTGAGATAATAGTGTGCTGATTTTGTTATTGCTTTTACATGACAACTGAAACTAAGGTCTGGCTCCAAAATCTGTAGCCAATCAGACACACAAGTATTCATTATACTAGTTAATGAATTATCCAGAAACTCACTCTATCAAAGTTCTGTGAACCATTCCCCCTAAAACTGCAACTAACATCCCAAACGTAGCTAACACACAGGCAGAACTAGGTGTCCTGTTACAGGACACAGGAAAACTGATAAGAACATTTTACGATCTGAAAGAATTTTGCAGAGACTAGTGACTCTGACTTCATTCTTTCTGAGAAGGACAAATAAACTCTCTTAATCTTATATATTCTATGTATAACCACATGAGATATGTATAAATATGTATCCAATTTTCCCATCTCATGACTTTCCTTTTATAGGCTTTATTCTATGTATTAATTCTCTCTTTTGAACTATTTTGGTATTAATGTTCCAGAGTTGCAAATTTATCTTGGACTCCAACTTTTGTTTCCTATTTGGTAATTTATGTTACATGTTACTAACTCTGTGACACATTAGTATTATAAGAATCTAGAAGGTTCTTCTCTCATTCATCCAATCCAGTGTCTTATGCTAATATCCTGCCAAAGGACAAAGTTCCCTCCGAGGGGACAACTCCTTATTGGCTCAGACACCTCAAGAGGGTGTGACATCTTCACCCTTTAAAATTACTGATCACAAGATCACACTCTCTCTTTTTCTTTTTTCCTGTACTGAAAATGTTGATGTGAAGATGATGCTAAGAAGCTAGAAGCTTCTAAGGAACCCCAAGCTTGTGCCAGGCTTCGGCCTAGACCTCTGAATCCAACTGGTTCTCTTTCATCAAGACAATATCAGCAAAGATTCAACAGGAGCCTCCACAAATTGCATCAGGACAGTTTTAATTCAAATTGGAGAGACATGCAAGTATCAAACTTAGTCTCATTATTTGATACATTGAGTATCCTTAGAAGGGCCTGTTAAAACTAAACTGATGGTTTGCTCAAGGCTGTTGATCTGCTGAATTTCAAACAATGCTGTAACTTCTTGCTTCCTATTTTGAGCTAATTTGCTACAAATCACACCAAGATTCCTGACTTGATTTATATATGAAATATTATATATATAACGTGTTTAAAGGTAATATATTTTAAATGTACTAAATTGCAACTTTATCATTACAAATTTGCATTTAATATAAATTTAAACTATAACAATTTTCATGTAATTGAAATGAACATACATGGAATTACATGCTAATTTATATCATTTTTCCACTGTCAAACTTCAGCGGAAATAAAAACTCACCATTGCAAAATGGCAACAGGTGGTATTTAGCTGGTAATACGTGACTGTTCATCCTATCAGACATGTAAATGCCCTTTTAACAATAAAAGTGAAGTGAAATACAAAGACTATAGGGAACAAGTGAAAGGTCAGAGTCTTAGCTAGATCGTACAAGCAGACAGATGCGTTTCAAACTATAAATGAAAGAGGAAATGTGGTTACACCATTTCCAAAATTCATGTAGGTATCAACTGATCTTGCCTTGGTATCACAGCTAATTAAAATTTATAGTACATGTATTTCCCTTTCTTCTTAAGAGCTGCAATACAAGCAGGCGTGAAAGCAGCAGTGCTCTGATGTATATTTTAAAGAGAAGACATGCATCTCAAGCATAAGATAAAACCACTCTTTTTGTTTCCAGTCAATTCATGTTTTCTGTGGTTAGTGGTTAGGTGAGGTATTCCCTGAATTTGACATCAGCGTGATGTCCACATCATTACAAAGGAACTATTTAAAATGAAATGGAAAAAAGCATTTCTTCAAGGGTTTTATGAGTCGATTGTTGTGGTTATGGATCATCATTAAACATACTCGATCACTGAACATCTCTCATAATGAGATATAAGATCTAATATTGAATACAATTTACAAAAGATATTCATTTATTTTACATATTGAAGTATTTAGACATTATTGATTCAAGTAAAATAATACAACAATATACAGGATGACACTCATTAGGACAAAACACTCATTACCGCAAAATGGGAAATTCCTTTGAAGCACGTGCCAAAAAGAGGAAACCAATAAGGTTTAAAGGTCTCAGAGATGAACCACCAAAATGCCTTTCATCATGTTTGCCCTGACTGGACTTCAATGGCTGGACCTTGTTTTTGTCATGTGCCTTCTCTGTTGGACAGACTGTAAGTTCAATAGCTTGTTCAATGACATTTTTTATATTATCTGCACAATTTTTAAACAAACAAATGTTTAGCTTCAAATCTAGGTTTTTACTTTGGCTACATTGTTAGAAAGTCATTGGCAGCCTGCATGTAAACAATGAACCATCCATGTGAAGTTTCACTTGTACTGTCTCCAGGTAGCCCTTCTCAGCAGGATGATATGGCTCCCCTCGAAGTAAAATTCTATTCTTTGGACTTCAGAAATGTCTTACGCTGGAAACATCCACACAAAGCTGCCAAAAACTTGAAATATTTTGTTCAATATAAAATGTAAGCATGCACAACTTTCTTGTCAAAAATTGTAATTCTGTTTGTAACTTGGAAATATCAGCACCAACCAAATTAAGATAAATGGTATGATGAATCCTCACATTTTTGTAGCAAGGAAATTGCTTTTTCATATATTTTTTTTTTTTATATTATATTTTCATATTGGTGACCTCTCTTGATTTTAGATATGGAGACAAGGAGTGGACTAATTCTGAAGACTGTCAAGGCATCCACGAGCTTGAGTGTGACCTGAGCGAGGCGACAGCAGATCCCAGAGAATGGTACTATGCCAGGGTCCGTTCCTTCTCCCCTGAGGGCTTCTCATCATGGGTCCTTAGCCACAGGTTTTACCCTCAGTGGGAAAGTAAGTATACTACATTGCTTTAATTCTACTTACTACTCTTCTTACAATTAAACACACTGTCTACATATGAAATTATCTTCTATATGGTTGATTTTGGTATAAGGTCATTCCATGTCAATTCAACCAGAGGTTTTGTTAATATTTTTCTGTAGAAAGACAAACATAAATAGTGATAAGAGCCAAAATATTAAATGTTACAGATGTACAGTACTGTGCAAAAGTCTTAGGCACGTCAGTATTTTCACCCCCCAAAAAAGGTTTTAAGCCAGTTATTTATATCTTTTGCTGTAGTGTGTCAATAGGAAATATCCGTTCACATTTCCAAACATTCATTTTGCCATTAATTGTAATAATCCAGTGTGATTTTTGAATACACAAGGAGTCTGACAACAGCCGGTGCTCCACACAGTGATCTGATCTCACCATCACCGAATCCGTCTGTGATTACATGAAGAAACAGATGAAACTGAGACAAACCAAATCCAGGAGAACTGTGGCCGTGTCTCTAAGATTCTTGAAGAAACCTGCCTCCAAAGATACAGTACTGTGAAGAGTTTTAGGCACTTGTGTAAAAATGCTGTAATAAAAAAATACTGTTATAAATAGATTTTATTCATCAATTAACTTATATTAACTAAATCAAAACAATATTTTGTGTGACCACCCTTTGCATTTAAAACAGCTCTTGTCCAGGTACACATTTTTCAGGTAGCTTTGGAGGCAGGTTTCTTAAAATCTCTTGGAGACACGGCCACAGTTCTTCTGGATTTGGTTTGTCTCAGTTTCATCTGTTTCTTCATGTAATCACAGACGGATTTGATGATGGTGAGCTCTGATCTCCATGTGGAGCACCGGCTGTTATCAGTCTTATTGTGTATTCAAAAATCTCACTGGATTATTACAATTAATGGCAAAATGAATGTTTGGTAATGTGAACAGATATTTCCTATTGACATACTACAGCAAAAGATATAAATAACTGGCTTAAAACCTTTTTGGGGGGTGAAAATACTGACGTGCCTAAGACTTTTGCACAGTACTGTATATTTACTGAGTAATCCACTATTTTGTGAATGAACATTTTCACCTGAGATTTGGAGCCAAATTAGAGGGCTGTAAAAATGACTGATGGCAGCATCATTATTTTATTTTTACACAGAGAATGGAAGATCTATTAGTAAAATCTGTTGACTTTAGCAATCTTTGTTTCATCATATGCCAACGGTGACAGTACAAAAATGACAAAAAGCACTTTTTTTTTTTGTTTGTTTGTTTTTTTGCCTCAAGTTTACATGCCTGTAACTCAATAAGTATTAAAGATATCTTAATATCCTTTTAGATTCTGGTTCTTACCAAACTTTCCTTTTGGTGTCTTCATTTTAAAGACCTTTCGATGGTTCAATCCCAGAGATATGGAGATCTTAATGAGGCTCCATGAGTAAATTGGTAAATTGTACACATTTTCAGTGGTCAAGAACCAAATGTTGGTCATTTTGCATACAGCTGATACAGCTTTTTTCTTTTTTCTGTAAGAGGAATATCTAAAGAACAAATAATGTTAAAACTATAAATGCATCTCATTTTTGCAGCTCAATTGCATAGAACATGAAAATGTCTAGATTTTCATTCTTAATAAACTTTTCTTTTGAAATCTTTATTGTTAAGGCCCTATATAGTTCAGTCCCATAGATTTTGGAACCCCAATGTGACTCCATGTCCAAATTGTTGAATTTTACCCATTTTAATGGTCAAGAACCAAAAGTGGGTAACTTTTTAAACAGCTGATAGTTATTGAGTTTGAAGAACAAATAACACTGAAACTAGAAATCTATCTTGTTTCCCTCAATCAAAACAATTGAATACAACACACCAAAAACAAACATTTTTCGGAAGTTCAAATGTTGATACATATTTCTAGTTTCAAAATGATTTGTTGTTCAGATAATCCTCTTTAAAAGAAAAAAGTATCAGTTGTATGCAAAGTGACTTACATTTGGTTTTTGACCACTGAAAATGTGTACAATTTACCAATTTACTCATGGAGCTGCATTGAGATCTCCATATCTCTGGGACTGAACCATCGAGGGCCTTTAAGATGAAGATAACAGAAGTAAAGTTTGTTAAGAACCAGAATATATTAAGATATCCTTAATACTTCTTGCATTACAGGCCTGCAGACTTGAGGCAAAAAAACATAAGAAGTGCTTTTTGCCATTTTTGAACAATCACCGTTGGCATATGATGCAACAAAAATTGCTCAACAGATCACTGAAGTCAACAGATTTTACT
Organism: Megalobrama amblycephala; assembly: GCF_018812025.1. Classification (NCBI taxonomy): domain Eukaryota; kingdom Metazoa; phylum Chordata; class Actinopteri; order Cypriniformes; family Xenocyprididae; genus Megalobrama; species Megalobrama amblycephala. Next base: position 14,985,819 of record NC_063053.1, read on the forward strand.
AATAGACCTACACATCTCTGTGTAAATATTTCTAAAGTCATTTTTGCACCCCTGTAAATTGGCTCCAAATCTCAGGTGAAAATGGTCATTTTGACCCCTTCTACAAAATAGTGGATTACTTAAATATATATCTGTGACATTTAATATTTTGGCTTTCATCACTATTTATGTTTGTCTTTCTACAGAAAAAAAAAAAAGGCAGAGAAAGTTTCCGAAATCATTTGACATGTAATGACCCTATGGATGTGCCAATCAAAGAGGAAGAAAGATTACACAATGAACTTTGTGATGGCAATGGCATAACTTTTTTTTTTTTTTTTCTGTGGAAGTTCTCACCTAATAACTTCCTCTAAATTACAGCCAGTTTCAGCCCACCCCAGTTAAAGGTGACTGTGACAGGACAGACCATTACAGTTCAGATCAAACCTCCGAGGACACCACTGCGAGGACAGAAGGGCTCTAGAATACGAGTGACAAAACTACAGAAACTGGCATTCAGAATATACTTAATGCACAATGGTGTAGATGAGGTAAGAAATTATAGATTTAAACAATATGACATGGTCAAGAGTGGTGTTGCTCAGATTATACACAACTTCAGTTCAATAATCTAAAGGTTAATATTAACTTAACATTTTAAACACTATTTTCAGTTACTTTGTCTGTTTTGCTCCACAAACGAAACAAAGAATTCAAACTAAGCAAAAGAATTAACCATTGCGCGTCTCCGAACAACACACAGTAAATGAACGAATCAGTTAAGTAAACGATTCAATAACTCACTCTTAAAGAAAGTCACTTAAAGATATAACCTGCAGAAATCCTTACCGCTAATGTACAAACTGACAACACGTAAACACTGACAAGCGGAGTGATACAACCAGTGAAAAGTCCAGCGCTGTTATATTAGCACTCTTGGAACGCCTCTAGCCCAATCAGATTTAAGGACTGGAACTACTTGTTGAATATTAAAGGGATAGTTCACAGAAAACTGTCATCATTCTGTCAAAACTATGTCATTACTTACTCACCCTCATTTCGTTCCAAAACTTATGACATTCTTTCTTCTCTGGAACATAAAAGGTTATTTTTAAGAAATGTCTCAGTGTAATAGGCCTATATATTTTTTTTTCACACAATGGAAATCGAACTGGAATGATCACCAAACTTTTATTTATTTATTTATTTTTACAACTTGCTATAGCAAAAGATCTGTATAGGAAGATTAACATGTGCAGAGCAAATTACACTTCATTTAGCTTATGTTTTTTCCAAAATGTTCAACATTTTAGATAATAATAACTGTCCGACAGCCGTTATTATATTCAATTCAATTCACATTTATTTGTATAGCGCTTTTCATAATTCATATCGTTTCAAAGCAGCTTTATACAAAATGTATGTCTACATTACAGTTTTCAGAGTTGACTGTACATATACAAATCATGCAATTAGCTAACAATATATTAGTTTAAACAATGTATTCATTTAAAGTAGAAACAATGAGCTCAATGAAGTAAAGAATGCATGCATGTTGTTAACAAATGTTAAAAATGTTGTTAAAAATGATAATCCCTGTAATTATTATAAATGACTCCAAACTCATCAAATTCAGTATGCTAAACCTTGACAAAAATCATCTTTTCCAAATAGGAAATTCATGAAACAGACAGTTGCTCCAAGGAGCTTGTGATTGAGAGGCTACGTCCGAAAACCACCTACTGCCTTCAGGCTCTGTCCGTTACTCCTCGCTCAGGCCGCAAAAGCTTACGGAGTTCCAGCACCTGCGTCAACACTCAGTGAGGGTTTAGTGTCTCCCACAGGTAAGCCTTACGTAACATGTGATATGGTTTCTTTAGTAAGGGGAACACCTGAGATAAAAGATGGTGTCCATGACAAGTTTCCGCCTTTGTGCTTTCTCCAAGTTGCCTCCTGGGCATTGATGGTTGGTAGACAAAAAGACGACAAAGTGAGCGCAGACACGCTACTTGTCATTCGAGACAAAGATTGCACCCTTGAGACACCCTCAGATCAAGTTACAACCACCTTAGGATAAATTAGAGTGATTGTTCAATTTCCTAAGAGTTTCAATTCTGAGAATTTTGAGGGTTCTCTTTTGCCACATACAAGATGCACTAGTATTTTTAGAGTATTTGTATTATTTCCAATTTTCGATTATAACACTTCTGTTTTTTCTGCCTGCAGGGTGAGGCTGCTTCTGGACCTTTGTTCAACATGAAAATTACACACATGCACACTAGCCTACATAGTGGAATGTCTGCAAATTTTCACCAAGGCCACCTTTACTATAAGATGGAATATAAGCCAGGCCTAGCCTTTTGGTTACATTAAAGCTGAAGTGTGTAATTTCTGTGCCACTAGAACAATCAAAGGGAACATGAAAAATAATGACTGTTTACATATGGGTTTCCTGAACACTCATCTTTTATTGGCTGGTTTGAGCCAACAGTATAGTGTGAAAGGTGTTTTTTTTTTTTTTTTTTCTTTTTTTTTTTTTCTCTCAGGGAAATCAACTTACTTGAAGTTATTTATTATTAAGTTATGGTATTAACTTGGATAGTATTTTAAAGGGTTAGTTCCTCAAAAAATGAAAATTCTGTCATTAATTACTCATCCTCATGTTATTCCAAACCCATAAGACCTTTGTTCATCATCGGAACACAAATTAAGTTATTTTTAATAAAATCTGAGAGCTTTATGTCCCTCCATTGACAGCCTACACAACTACCACTTTCAATCCCCAGAAAGGTAGCTAGAAAATTTCTTTACTACCTTTATTTTATTTTATTTTATAAAAAAATAACTTAATTTGTGTTCAGATGATGAACAAAGGTCTTATGGGTTTGGAACGACATGAGGGTGAGTAATTAGTGACAGAATTTTCACTTTTGGGTGAACTAACCCTTTAACATAAACATACACACTTCAGCTTTAATGCTAATGACTGTTGAAAATGTATACATTAACTAATAGTCATGTTTAAGGCTGACACACAAACACCAGACAAAAGTAGTTATGATACACATTATGATACAGTGTTGGAACACAACAAATATAAATGTTTACAGCACATGACAGAAAATAAAAAGAAATGATGAAAGAAAAACAATGCCTAAATGTTGTATAAAGGTTTTATTGGTCACTTGTGTACAGTAAAATAGTAGAATTTGATATAAATGAGATGATTCTGGGCTCAGCCCTTTTTTTTGAGCCCTCCTGGAGCAAATAAGCAGTCCACATCTGAACTGAACAGCTTTTAACATTAAATTGATCACACGGGTAAAACATTAGATAAAAACAGAGCTCAATACAACATATACTGTGCAGACACTAAAAAGCAAAACCAGTAAAACTATTTGCAGTGCATGTGAACCATGTAACAATCTTTCAAAACCATTTCACAATCCAAGACTTCAACTTTGGTGAAAACATGAATATTCTCCTGCTTAATTCCAAACTAAAGGTTTTCTGTCTTTTACACATCTGTATCCTTCACATTTAGGAATCGGTCCAAATAAAACTCCTTTAAAGGTTTGATCTCTGCAATTCTCCGATGACAGGAGAAGTGATTGTGCTTAGACAATAACACCAAATGAATTCCTCAAAAACAGGCATCATATTATTGTTACTTCATCTTAAAAGTAATGTTCATTGCAAGACATAAAAAAGAGGCACCACAATGTCTCTCGAGTCCTTTGTTCTTATGAATCCTAATGTGCAAGTTGTATATCTAAACTAGTAGTAATCATTGCATCTAATATAATAACAGCATAAATGTAATGAACAATCATCATTACATGACTCGAAAATTCCAGTGCTACACAACATATTTTGTTCTCCCCTTAAAACATCTCCACATAATGGGTATTTTCAAACAGAAGTCATTGTGAAAACCTGTGATCATTTATGAGCAAACAGCACATTTACTCTGAATACAGTATACATAAATACAGTAAATCATTCTAGTCCACTCTACAAGGAAAAGCTTTTCAATACTGTATGCGAGTTGTATCTCAAACACATCTTTTCCAACAAACTAAGTGTTATAGTACTCTTCCATGTGACAGGCTATAACCGCAAAATGTTTCAATTTGTTCAATAGTGCATGTTCCTAGTCACAGTCTCCACATCTTGAAGATACATAACAGTATTTTTAAATGTCACACAGAGAACTGAAAAGAAAGATACTGAACTACTTAAGTCCACAAAAGACAATGAACAAGTTAATAATTCAGTCTCTACACAGGGTAATGATTCAGAAAAGAGTTATATATATATATATATATATATATATATATAAAGGCTATCAGCTAGAAGATCATTTGGGTTTTGTGGCAGCAGTGTAAATCACTAAGATATAGTATAAAGCTGAAGTATATTTATTTTATAACTCTAAACATTCTGTGAACCTACTGCAGCATAAACTCAAAATCAAGCTACACAGATGGTAACAGTTTTAAGTAGCATCCTGGTGCTTCAATTAATTTATTAGTGAATTTATAGTATAATCTGATATTTAACAACAAACAACAAAATTTTTTTAGAGTTTGTAGGGACAGAAATGATCTATAAAATAGTAGCAATATTGATAAACACTATCAATATAGTTCATTCATCACCATTTGGCAGTATAACGCAATATATATACTGTATATTATACTGTATATTTTTGTTTCCCATTTGGGTTGATCAAGAATACTGCCAAAATTAGTTATGCAACCTAAAAGCTATAGACATTTATAAAAGACATAATTAGATAAAATGCCTTGGAATTAAAGCTAAAAAAGGTGAGGGTCCATGAGGTGGTATCCAATATAGCTTTAAGGGAAAAATTGATGTTGAAAAAAAAAAAAAGCAAAAAAAAAAAAAAGGTCATTAAAAACAAAACCTTCCAAATATTTATTAGTATAGGAAAAATAATGAGCTAGGTAGGGAAATTCAAGTTGATCCATGAAAGCACTGTTTGAGCTAGCAACATAAGGTCTGTTAGTCTGGTCAATCACATCAGTGATGGAACTTCATCTGTACATCTATTAATAATTATACTATATAAACACTGTGGGCCCTGTTTATGTCTTTCACATGACATTACATGATACAGAATCAAATGACAAAAACACCTGAACACTTTTTTTTTTTTTTAAAAATCAGTAGTTTCTAACAGAATCTGAGATTTTGTTCATGTGTACTGATCAAATCACTGCATAAAAACCAGCAATTCTACTGTAAATTCAGTGGAATGTTGATCATTCACTTCATATATGTCACTTCATATTAAATTACATATCAAAGTAAACAGCATATAAATAAATGTACCACAGAATATCTCCAGCAGCAATGGCTCAAATATTCAAAGGCCATGATGTTAATCTTGGAAAAACAAAACAACTAAAATGTCATGTGGAACAGAGATTTGAGATGAAAGTAAGATTGTGTTCCAGATGCAGCTTATTTCAGGATAAAAACTCTTTCTCCAGTTCAAAGACAGACGGCCGACTTGGTGTGCTCTGTATTCGACAGAGGGGAACCGTGCAGTCCCGTTTTTGACCCTCTGTGTCCATGTCCAGTAAAGAGCAGCCCATTTTGACCTCTGAGGGGAGCACCACGTCCAAGTTTTGGGCACTCTTCTCCCCAGAGTAGTGCCCGAGTGAATAGCTCTTATTGCGACTCTTCAGAAGACCCCAGGAGTGAGATTTGCCTCTTAGGGAAAGCGGTCTGGGTCTAGATACTGGTTCCTTCTCTTGAGCAGACTCTCTGTCAGCCTTCTTTTTTGCAGTAGTGGTAGAGGAATCAGTTGGACTGGCCTGGCAGTTATTGCTGCCGTTAACTAAAGCAAAGAGAGTAATGTCATTAATAAGCCTTATTTGAAAACAAAATTTCACTGATGTGGATTGATGCAGTAATGAGCAAATGAGTAAAAAAAAAATAATCAGTATCGTCCGGTATTCAGTTTAATTTTATACTAATTTCCACCTATTTTTAAATTTAGATAAAACACAATTGATATAAAACCATTTTAAAGGGAACAAGTGAAATACCTCACAATATTATAATGTACAGCTGCAGCATGAAAAATCTATATTTTAGATAACATCGGCTGATATTAGATATTATTAAATATATTGGTATTGGTCGATATCCAGTGTTTAATTTTGCAAACTCCTTTCCATCTATTTTTACATTTAGATGCAACATTTATAAAATATATAATCAATATAAAACCATTTTAAAAGCTACAAGTGAATTTAGACCTCACAACATTATAATGTACAGCATGAAAAATAAATATTTCAGATAACATTAAGGGGGTTATTAAAAGGCACCTAACATGCTTTTTATATTTTCAGCTGTCTTTAGTGTGTAATGTTGCAGTTTGAGCATGAAAAAGTTCTGCAAAAGTTAAAAAGCACAAAGTTCACTCCAAAGGGTGTTATTATTTATATCAGTAAGCACCGTTTCTGAAACACCTTGATTGTAGTCTTCAGTTTTCTTCTAGAAATACATCACAATATTCCTAATTCAAATAATTGCCGCCCAAAGCATAAGCAAAAAAAAGGGGATGAGGCCTGATTAAGTTGTGTTAGTAGTGTGTTGAAACCTGCAGTTATGGTAAAGGATGTGACATTTCCAAAACACACTTATAGCGGATGACCAATCACAACACACTGGTCCAATCAGAACACACTGTTCTTTCAAAAGGAGGGGCTTCTTAAAGGCAGGAACAAGGGTGCGTTTCCCAAAGCGAACTATGGTCGCTACCAATAGAGTTCAATGGTCCCGTAGTTACGACCATAGTTGGCTAATGATGCTTTCGGGAAACACACCCCAGAGTGTTACTGACAGACTGGGAAGAGAGGTGCTGCAATAATGTTTAATATGTGAAAAATAATGTGTTTTGAACATTCAAGCATGAAAACCTATTCTAGTAGATCCCAAATACAAAAATCAAGACTTTGAAATAGGACATAATAAATTAGTGTTTTTATTAGATGACAAAATGTATCTGTATGAGCTGATATTCAGTGTAATTATACATACTAATTTCCATCTATTATTACATTTATATTACTTTCACTGTCATCTAATAAAACACTCATAATTTAAGAACACTGTTATTAAAGTAAATTATATATAATATTCATTTTACATACTATAAATGATGTAATAAGGTCTAAATTCCCTTGTTGCATTTAAAACAATCAATTTTATATCAATTATATAAGTTTCATTTCTTAATTATTTAGACAAAATAGTATAGATAAATCTGCCATTCAACCCTTAAGAATATCAGCACATGACTCACTGGTTTGACACACAGCAGGACTGGACTTCTTTCTCCTAAGCCGAGAACTGGATCCAGAAGTGAGATCTTGTACAGGGGTTGAGGGAAGAACATCACTAGTGCCTGTATTCTGATGTGTCTGGGAATTGCTAGTTGGAGTCTCGTTCATTAGGTTAAACACAGACCCCTCAAAATCAGACTGTAGGAGGCACTTGGTGGAGTTGCACTCAGAAATCGATGACATGGCGAGCAGGTTTACGGGCCCTGCGGCAACCTCGTCCTTGCGTGAACGGCCACCAGGGGGGCTGGTGCTGCGGCGGAAGCGAGTAGCACGCTGAAAAAGCCCCTCTCGTTTTTTCTTCTCCTCACGTGGCTCCGGTTCCTCGTTGGTAGCACCCTTACAGACCTCTCGCAAGTCAAAGCCGAATGCGACAGATGCCAGGATGGAGGCACAGCCATAGAGAACAGAGTCTGTGCGCCGGCACGTGGTGCTGCGCTTTAGGCTGTTGGTGGGTGTGTGCTGAGGTGTGGTGCTGGTGGAACTTGTCGATGTTGTTGGGTCCTCCTGGCTCTCACCTCCACCAGCCGGCCCCTGGCTCTCCACCTGTTCATCTTTCCACAGAGGTAGATCGATATACACCTGGTTGGGGAACTTGAGTTGCTTTGGTTTGTTGTCAGATCCATCAGCAGAGCATACTTCATCTTTACTGGTTCCTGGGAAAAAAAAAAAAAAAAAAAAACATAAGACAGGTATAACTACAGATGTTAGGTTAGACACTTTGTGTCATTTCATGATCTGTTACGCAGCTTCAATAGCTATTCCTAAATCCAATCTATTCCATTATTTTCAATTACATAACTATGCAAAAGCACACTTTGCTCCCTTTCCTCACCAGAAAACTTTGATTGAATATATAATGTCACTTCTGAAATCACAGTCATATAGCTTCACAATTTCCTCCTCTTTCTAGTCCCAAAGAAACTTGGGAGAAGCAGCTCAGTCTAAAACTTGACAGGGAGCTGGGAAATAATGCTCTAGCTAAAATAAATTCATGTGTATTTGTGTTCCTTTAAATCTTGGCCAATTCGACGTTGTTCTCAGAATTCATTACACCAAAGCAAAATTGAAGAAACTTTATTTAAAAGATGACAGTTGGAAGAGATGCTAACTTTACCCAGCAGATCATATTCATACATTTTACACGTCCTAAATGGTATTCATTTTGGTTGTCCTTTTTTTTATACATTGTCAAAGGCCCTTAATATTTCTTTGAAATGTTATTGCTTTTGCTTCATTGGTAGCCAGAAGCCAAATACTGCTACATTGGAAGTTTTCACGCCCCTTTCTAATATTTCTTGGTTAAAGGTCCTAATGTCGTTTCTATACTTGGGAAAAATTACACACACAATTGGGGATTCTGAGCAGGGATTGAGCATTTTATAATTACTTTTTTATATTACTTTATTAATCTAGTTTTTAATATTATTAATACCATCATTATGGATGTTAAAATTAAAAGAGCAGGTTGTGATGATGTTTGCCATGTATGCCATGCATATACTGTCAATAAAGAGACTGCATTAAAAAAAAATATGTTAAAAATATAATGGTTTCTACAAAGTAGCACGACTGTTTTCAACATTGATAATTATAAGAAATGTTTCTTGAGCAGAAAAATCAGCATATTAGAATTATTTCTGAAGGATAATGTGACACTGAGTAATGATGCTGAAAATCAATGTCATTTATTCACAGGAATAAATTACATTTCAAAATACATAATACAAATTGTATTTTTTTTTATCAAATAAATGGAGCCTTGGTGAGCATAAAAGACTTCTTTCAAACATATTAAAAATATCTTTTTGACCCCAACCTTTTTACGCTTCAAATAAAGCAATAAATAAATAAAAATAAAAAACATCAATAAAAGATGCTAAAAGAAGACTGCAGTGAACAAGAGATTGACAACAAAATAAAAGATAACACTTTAGAATGTGAACTGTGCAGACAGTGATTAATGTCATGTCAAGAATGCGGTTTCAGGGAACTTGTTCTTTGTTACATTATTTAAAGATACAACAAAGAGCAATGAAAACTGAGTACATGAAAAAAGTAAAAGGAAGATGAGCCTTCTTTACATACCCTGCTCTGCAAATAATGCAGCCAATGGAACAGATTTCTGGGACTTCATAAGACTAGTGGACCAGGGACTGCTTCCATCTGAGAGAGGTCGAACTCTGAAGACAAAATAACAGCGGCACCCACAATGAATAACTCATGAGAACACACTAAAGCATGCATACTAAAGCAACTACATGCATTTGTTGAATGATTCCAATGTAACATAAATGGTGTTACAAGGTAATATTTTTGTTTTTGCTTTAAGAAAAGGAACATACAAAAAATAAACACTGTTCCAACCTTTCAGCACAATTTCCTCTTTCCTTCGTCTGCACAGAGCTCGGTCCCCATGTGCGGCCCTTCTTCTTGAACCCTTTCTTAACATCTTCAAACTCCTCAGGTTTGTAATTGGTGCTTCTACCCCATGTCCTATTGCTCTCGTCAAGGGTCACTAGAGATGAAGATACATAAAATTTGAAACAGAACTGCTAATACTACAAGAAACATTCTTCAACTGACAGTCCCAATATGTGCCACACCACAGACTGAGATTAAATCTATTAGTCCTTCACAACAGAGCAGAAACAGAGTTTTTAGGCAATTAAGGCAACCTCCACCACCCAGCAACACAATTATCACTGGTGGATAAGTGTTAGATCATTACAATCGTTATCGAAAACAGTTAATGGAGCTTCTGGAAGAACATCAGGTTTAATTCTTTTTATATTTTATACATTAAAAAGTGTTACTATTAATGCAACCAATCAGATCGAGTTTGGCGGCACCAGCTCAAGATCAACCAAAATGTCCTTGATCCCCAAAGTAAGTCAAAGCAGATTCATTACAAACAATTAATATATCATAAGCATCAAGCAATGTGTTACAGCAACCATTTTTATCCTAAAGGCATCAAAACAGATTTTGTGAAGAGCCATAGTGATCAGCAATCACACCAACACACAGTTAGTAGGACCACAGTGTCCTTGCCTTTCTTCTTAAACCCGCTAGGAGGTTTACACTCGCTTGTGATATCCACATCCTGGTGATACACAAACATACTTCCCTTTCGACTAGTCTCACCTGGGGGGCTCACTGATGGGAAAAAAACAGGTTATAAATGTGTGACAGACACAGGATTCGGCAACCATTGGCAATGACCTGGATGCCACTTTTTTGTCACACTGCGCTACTCATAAATGGATTGATTAGTGTGACTTTTTCGTTTAGTATTGAAACTAGCAAACATTTAAACAGAAATGATATGGGCCAATCCTGATATTAGCTTATTCCAATGGAAGTCTGATGGAATTTCATTTCCTTGTTTAATTACTTTAAGATCATGTCTTGCAATTGGAAGATAAATGCTGGAACTTCCCTTTAAATGAAAGAATATAGTATTTAAACTTCTAAACCTACTTGCAAACACAAATAGGTCTGATAGGTCTTTTTTGTTTTTGTTTGTTTTTTTTACCCAAAATCTCAAAAATATTGGAAAATAAGAATGTGGCAGATGCTGTATGGCTATATAAGAGAGCGGACACTTACACTGAATGGCTCGGAGGCGAGGGATCAGTGTAGGGCTGCTGGGAGGGCTGGAGTTGGTGCTATTGAGGCTTCTTCTCTTGTCCATAGTTGGAGAGGCCTGAACTGTGATTTTATGCTGAAAATCTGTTGAACACAAATAAGGTTACCTACAAGTAATATTTACTAAAAACATTTCTACATTTTACAGTAACATTTTTCAAATCAACCTTCTTCACAACTCTAATACTACAAGAAAAAAAAAAAAAAAAAAAAAAATCGGTCAACGGTCATGATAAACAATTTACTGAGATTAATGTGATATACATGCTACACTACAAATTCATAAGTAAACTAATAAGCTGACTAGTACGGCTCTAACCTGAGGGTAAGCTGATGCGGTTGCCATCTTTGAGCTTGAGGCGGCTGCGTTTGAACTTGCCCTTCCTTTTCTTAACATTGGGCTTGTCCTTGTTGAGTTGGAATATGAGGATGTTGAGCTCACGCTCAAGCACATTAATTTCCCGCTCGGCCAGCTGCTGTTCCCTCCTCTTCAACAGCTCTTCATGTGACTTCTGTTGAAGTGCTGCTCGCGTCAGCTCCTCCTCACGAGAACGGAGCTCCTGTTGGTGTCAAGAACATTCGTGATCAAGCACATTTTGCGAGGAGTCTATAATTGGACGAGTTTATCTAAAAACTACATGATGGTGAGTGAATGATGATAGAATTACTATTCCTTCAAACTATGGCCAAACAATGACGAATAAATATAAATATTTTGATATAGTGAATCACTGCCTAAGGAAGCAAAATCAGATAGTTCCCATGCTTATGAAACAACTCTGTCTATGAGCAAAAAAGACATCAATGGTATGAATAGCAGTTTCACTTCCTTTGGCCTTGGAGAACAGAGCTCAGATTCCTCTCTGCCTTGAACCACTCATTTCATTTCTGTTCTTGGATTTACCCTTGAGCACCACAAACACGACAATAATGCTAGACCTGTGAGTGAGTTATCTACAAAACAGCAGCGCCATTTATAAACTAGTAAATAATAACTTATTTTCTTTCTCTACTTTTTATTTCTGCTCTGACCTACACTTCAAACTTCATACTGTGAATATAGTAATGGATATCCTGCCTTTTGCTTAAAAGAATCAATCATCTTTGTGGTAGAGTTAGTTTACTCATTCTCTAGATCTCTTGAACAGAATAATCCACATGTATAAAACTCACAGACAGAATTGTTAAGCATTAATCAAAACAGTTTTCCGCCCACATGGAGTAAAGCCGTTTGGCCTAATCTCTTATGAATAACTTCTGTAAGAAGCTTTGGGGCACTCTGCCAAGAAACACTTGGGCAGATGATTTAGACAAATAATTTATGAATTAAATTTTTTTTTTTTTATTTACAAGCAAGTAAAAGTTCACTTTGTGCATCACGTAACAAGGAAGATATTTATGTGTCAGGAATGTACCTAAAGGAGTGGAAAAATTCACTGATCAAGAATGACTTGCATGTGGAACTCAATGTCAGGTTTTCTACAATAAGTTTTAGCTGACTTGCAGGAAAAGGCATTCTTGATCAACCAATGGCAAACACTTTTCAACATAACAAGCTGCTAAGATCGGAAGCAGCTTATCATATTAACTTCATTGAACACTTAAGGTCATTTCATTGCTAATAGCCTGCTTTGTTAAGAGGATCAGTTCAACCAAATACAGCTAACCTGATAAGAAAACAATAGGCCCACTGTCTCATTACAAAACAAATCAAAACTATAAATTTTGTAAAACAGGCTCAGAAATGAAACAGACAAGTCAATGAAATCTTTATCAACTGACCTTTTCTTTAGTTCGTAGCTCATCAAACATTTCCTGGATCTCCACTCTCCAGTCCTCCTGCATTGAATGGAAGGAGTCCTGTGGCATGGTGGCCATCACAGCCTCCTCTATGGCAGTCAGCTGCTCCAAAATGGAAGCAAAGGACGGACGAATATGGGGATCCTGCTCCCAGCATTCTATGAACAAAAAAATATGTTGGGACTCTTGTAGGGTATCATTATAATGACCATGCAGGGCCATTTTAATTCAATGCTGATTGCACTGGGACTGGTTTACACACAAACCTCATTCATATACCATTCATTTCAATGAGTTTACAATTTCCAGTGACCACTGTAAGACAGGACGTAGACATGATCAGCGATGCAACAAAGTTGAGAAATGTTTAACTTTATGTAAATGAAAAATGACTTTCGGAAGTGAGGTCTGTGTCAGTACAGCACACACGCCTCAAGTGCAGTCAAGAAAGGTCAGATAATTCACTGTTACTGCGTGGAAATTAATATAGTGTTTATTGATTATCCACCTAATTTTAACATAGCAGACATAGCCATTTGTAACTTGAATGTGCAAGGCTTCTATTGTCATTCGCTTCCAGTTATTTTACCTGTACAAAAACAGTCCATTATGCTGCTTTGCACTTTGTTATTCGTCTACAGCAGCTAATGAATCAGAACTCTTGCACATTTTAAAAACAAATTGCTTACTTCCACATTGCAAAATAAGGTGGATATGATGTAATGATTAGTTTAGCAGAATTAGCACTAATGCAGTTCATTAAAAGTTCCACTGCATAGTGTTCATTATTACAAGAAAACTGATTATTTGTTCAGTTTGAATGATAGTTTGTTCATCTGGTTTATGATTTATTGCACTAGCACTACTGTAGTCTATATAACAATTCAACAACAGAACATTACTTTACTAGTCAAATTGTAATGATATCTTAGTTTAACCATCAATACACAATCTGTGATTGACATTTTTAAAGATATGTTCAGATGTGCAGTCTACCAATAACATTATAGAGACAGCACTATGAACGCCCATGAGCAACTTGAAGTACGAAGACAAGCCACATGCAGTGACAAAGTCACTGGCGGTGTGAATGGGGCATCAGTGCCTAAATGTCAAAAAATGTCATGGAGTGTTGATAATATATATAGTGAACCATGGGATAAACAAATGAGTGATATCAGTAAACTACTAGCAGACCTACCCTCCATGAGCTTGGCAAAAGGCTCGGGGCAGGTAGATGGAATGGGAAGGGTTAATTTGTTGACAGCAACTCCATAGGCAACTGCCAAACCGTCAATGCCACGGTAAGGAACCTCTCCAGTCAGTAATTCCCAAAGGAGGACTCCATAACTGAAACAGATAAGGAAGAGACAATGTTTTAGCAATGGTATGAAAGAAAGAAGAAGAAGGGAGAAGTGAAACCAATCATGTTTTGACATGCAGGAAATAATGTCTGAGCAAAGTGGCATGAGAAATTTTGAAAAAGGATGAGTCTTCACATTTAGCTTTCACAAACAAGGTAAAAGGGCAGTTGGAACACCACCAAATGCTGAACTGATTGAAACAGACCTGAAGTTTCTGTGAACATAAAAACAAAATCAAACACTAGACATTACATTCAAGCTCTGTTCTAAAACCTAGGCCCTGTTTACATCTGGTATTAAGATGCGTTTTGGTCGATCGGACCACAGGTGGACGATGCTAAATACAGGTGTAACCGGGGTCTAAAATGTTTTGAGCTTGCCCACTTTCGACCACTTCCAGAAGTAGTTTCCGTAGTGTAAACGCTCATGTGGTCAAATGTGTTCGAAAAGCCACAAAAGACCGCCTACTCTCAGTCTACTGACCTAATGTGTAACCATTATGGGAAGTGAGCTAGCCAGATGGGATTTAAACTTTGTCAGCTGAAGACCCAAGTTTGGTTTGAACGATGAAAAACGTACCAAGCACGAACACCAGGTGTAAACAGGAATGTGTCTCCCTCATCTACTTGTGATCCGATCGACAGAAACGGATCTTAATACCAGGTGTAAACTGTGCCCTGGTGAGGTTGCCTACATATGGAGCAGCATCCAAACTGAAATCGATTCTCTTAAGTGACTGATTTGGCACACTTCCAAAACTATTTGGAGTTAGCAAGCTACAGACACAATATTCTAATGCATCTACATATTCATGGCACACACATATATTCAGTCTGTAATTATATTAAACTATGTTGTATCCATAAACAATACGTTACACTGACTTAGAATTTGGCCAAAATGATGTGTCATAGAAGTATAATTATGCCTTTTGGAAAAGCTTAAAATGATGCCTAAGTGATCGTGTCTAACCTCAGGTAACCAATTCATTTTAATAACAGGCTTTGAGCCAAACATTGCAATTAACTTAAAATAACAGCTTACCTCCAGACATCACTCCCTTTGGAAAACAGAGAGGACTTGATGACCTCAGGAGCCATCCAGGAATAAGTGCCGGCAGCACTCATTTTTGTCGTTTTGTGCCACTCACGAGCAAGGCCAAAGTCAGTAATCTTCAGGGTTTTTCGACCAATGTCATCATTCTCAATTTTTTCAAGTAATAAAACTAAAAAAAAAGAACAGAGAAAGGATAAATGTTTTAGTTATTTGTACTATATTACTTATGAATTAATAGTAAAAAGTGCAGTGTTTTCAAGATGAATTAACAGACAAATTGAGAAACGACTGGGCTGTTCAGATCAACTATTTTAAAGTACGATGGGAATGTTTTCAATGTGTGAGCCTTAGCCTTTGAGCATTTATGTCAATGAATAACAATACAGGAATGCAAAGAGGGTGATCATTTTTCCATGCTTTTATCGTGAAGTGGAATCTTCAAGGACACAGGTCTACTTTAAGAACTCAGAGCGACATATAAGTCTCTCTAGTTTACAATACAGTCTCGTACCAAATGACAAATAACATGAGAATGTAGGCCAGCTGTCTTTGAAGTCAGGAACATCCTGAGGTCAGGAGTAGTATTATTTCTCACCGGTTATGTCCTTGACAATTATCCAGCTTGAGACCTTTATCAACATCAGTATGTAATAAATAGGGAGGCCCTCTGTTGATAACTACATGTCTGATTAATCTGACCTTCACTCCCTTCCCTTCTCATTATGAGGACCTGAAGAGGTAACTAAGTAGTGTTATTTGTGGACACATTTCATTAAAC
The DNA here is from genome assembly GCF_018812025.1 of Megalobrama amblycephala. Lineage (NCBI taxonomy): Eukaryota > Metazoa > Chordata > Actinopteri > Cypriniformes > Xenocyprididae > Megalobrama > Megalobrama amblycephala. Next base: position 15,001,829 of record NC_063053.1, read on the forward strand.
ACTTCTAACTTTCCCAGGCTTCATCCAGCATACATTGGAGAGTACTGGCCTTGACTACACTCCCAGTTTATGCACCTGTTACAATTTAAGACATTTAGTATAACTGTAACATTTTCACTCGTTCAGTAAATGAATAGTGTACTCATCGTTGAAAATCATTATTTTTATTTAAGGCAACAATCCAGAGAAAGGTGAAACTATCAGTTCCACAATGAGGATTTAGATCCTTTACAATTGTCTTAAATTTCTTTTAAACCCATAAACATGCTGGACACTTGGAATAAAAAGAACCAGACTGTTTTACCTGTCTTTTAAAAGTCCCTTTTTAAAAAAAAAAAAAGACTTGCATGTTAGCAAGTTCTCTGGTAAAATTGACAACGCTTTCATTTTGGGACAAACATGAAAATTGGGATTCCATTTCGAACAGGTTGCGCCTGTTTGATGCTTTCAGGTTAATCTCAGCTGTTGGTTTCTAGAGCTTTAAAGGTTTCCTTTCCATGAAGTAACAACACAACACCAAACAACAGTTAATATTGGATACATTTTAGCAAACCAAAAAAGACAAGTTGGATATGAATGTGGTCTTATTACTAAAGAAAAATCCACCTGATGTGATATATAAAATAATATAAATAACATAATATAAAATAAATTAATTAATTAAAAAAAAAAGAAAAATGAGACAATAACTGCTGCCTGTATTATGTTTACCATGGTCCTCTATGTCTCCAACAAAGCCATTGGGTCTCATTCACTAAGCATGCGTACACACAGATGTGTGTGAAATCTGTGTACAAACAACATTTTCATTTTGATTCACCAAAAACTTTCATACTAAAATTTATTCTACAAAAAAAATATACTCTTTGCTTCCTTATAATCATGTTAAGTAGTTATATTTTATCTTAACATGACTATAATTACATACTTTTTATATAAAATTAATAAATACAATTTAATTTAGTCTTAAATATACTTCATCATATACAGTGAAAGTAAAAAAAAAAGCTGCATTATAGCTTCAGCTGCAAGGTTTCTTTGAATAATGCAGATATACACGTATAAACAGCTGGCTAATGAGAGGTTCGTATAAAAAAAAAAAAAGTTTGAACTGGTTTTGAGAATAACACACTTGGCATTGATCTGGCGAGAGCGCGTCTGAAGAGAGCAGCATGTTTGACGAGAGTGACAAAAGGCTGCAAAGGAAAGGTTGTGCGGAAAGCCCTTATATGGAGATGTTTAGGCATGTTTTATGCAAATGACTAACCTTGTGCATGTAGCCGCTCATTTAGAGTACTCCAAATTCACTAACATTAGAACAAGATTAAGAACAAATTCATGCACGTGTTGTGAATTAGGTGGAGATTTTTCGTGAGAGGTTCTCCTGTGCGTACAAATACAAAAATAATCCATGCAGTTATTAGGGAACGAGACCTATTGTTCCCTGCACTGTCAGTCAGAGTATGTGTGTGTGTCTGAGTGAGGGTGTGTGTGTGTGTGTGTGTGTGTGTGTGAGTGAGAGAGAGAGAAAAAATTTTGGAGAGCACACATGCTTGAGATTCCTTAACATTACACTTCATGTGCCTGAAATTGCAAAACTGAGTTTTGAAGTGTGGCACAGTGCCGAGTTTCACAGGGACTGCTGGCAACAGTTCTGCAATATTCTTTACCCCCAATCAGGGGAAGCTCCCCTTCTTGGAGAGAAAACAGCGGCCATTGAGGAGATTAAAAATAATGAAAATAAGCCTTTCAGGCCCAGGAGTCGGGGCATTCTCGGGTTGGCAGTCACCTAGCAACCAGTGCTTGACCATTCCATTGTGCAAACTTATGTTAAGCTTTTGCCCCCTCGTTAGCGACATTCCTTTGAGTGAGGTATTAAAAGATTAGGGCACAAAAACATCATTTCACTCACTATTTGCTATATCTTAAAGATAATCATTGATCAGATAAGCAAGACTGGGCACAAAGCAAATCTTATTTCATTTCTTATTTTTAAGAGACTAGTATTTGACTTTGCTGTTTGTGCCTCCCTAAAAATGTACCCTCCACCTTTAACCTGCTAAACAATGTACCGCTGCAACCTGAATGGGCAAAGAGACCCCCTTAAAAACACAGCAGAAAGGGTCTGGCTCATGATGGGTGGGTGTTCTGAGTTCAGCACTGAGCAAACACACGTTATTTTTTCAATTAAGGTCAGCAAGCTTCCAATGTTGTTTGTCACAATCCTGTGGAGAGATAAACAAACTGAGTTGCGTTAACAGTAGCACTGCCATGCTGAACGGGGGCAGGGTGCCACATTGCATCTATTGTTGATAGTGGAATGCCGTCTCTTTTATTGGTGGAAATACTCTGCTAATTTAACAAATGTAGGATGCTAGGGAGAGAGACAGTAATAATAACAACAACATGTGACAATGCATTTGCAGACAGAAATCATCTACACTACTGTTCAAAAGTTTGGGGTTGATTTTTTTTTTTTTTTTTTTTAAGAAATTAATTTATTCCGCAATTAATGAATTAAATTGATCAGTAAAGACACTAACAACATTACAAAAAGTTCTTTTGAACTTTCTATTCAAAGAATCCTAAAAAAATTAACATCATGGCTTCCACAAAAATATTAAACGGCACAACTGTTTTATACATTGATTATAAGAAATGATTCTTGAGCTGCAAATCAGCATATTTGAACGATTACTTAAGGATCATGTGACACTGAAGACTGGAGTAATGGCTGCTGAAAATTCAGCTTTGCCATCAAAGGAATAAATTACCTTTTAAAATACATTAAATTAGCAAACAGTTAATTTATATAATAATATCTCACAATAATACTATTTTACTGTACTTTTTATAAAATAAATGCAGCCTTAAGGCCAGAACACACCAAGCCGACGCTGACGAACTAGTGGTCACAAAAGCAGACTGCGGGATTGGCTCACGTCGGCAGAGTCTTTGTCCAAAGTTGCCCTGACACACCAAACAGCCGACGGCCAAGTAGCACGTCCGTTCTGCGCCTGCGTGAGATGAAATGCCTTTCCGTACCAGCAGGTGGCAGTATCTGAACAGCCAATCAGAATGATCAGATAGCCCGACGGACCGACGAGCTCCAACGCCGATTCAACATTTCGAATCGGCCAAAAAAAAGCCGACGAGGACCAACTTCAGCCGACGGTGCGGAACACACTGAGAAAACTTAGTCGGCCGACAAAGAAAAACTGCCCGACGGCCGACCGTCGGCTTGGTGTGTTCCTGCCTTTAGGGAGCATAAGAGACTTCATTCAAAAACATTAAAAACCTCAAACTTTTGAATGGTAGTGTATATTAGAAATAGCTTGTTTATAAATTCTTTGAATTAAGCTGCTGAATAGATTTACATTATCATGTTACCGGCTGATCAAATCTCTGCAGCACTAAGACTGTATCTGAGTTACATATTTTTTGTGAGGATTAATCAGACAAGCTAAACTATTTTGTTAAAAAGTTACTTCTAAAAGCCATATCTGAAAAGCCACTTTTAGGTATTGGTTACTCAAGTGTAAAAGGGTCTTTCCCAACTCCATCTATGACTGAGAAACATGATAGGACAATCTCATAGTCATGCAGTGTCCCCTGCAGCTATAGTAATGTTTTAGAGAAACATCCCCATTTAGATGAAACAAACCTTTACCTAAACTTCTGTAATACATGACGCCAAAAAAAAAAAAAAAAAAAAAAAAACACAACACACCATATCAAATGGTCTAATATTTGTCCTAAATGTGTCCTTGGCAGCACTAAAATAATACAACAAAATAATTCTCACCACTAGTGTATGTGAAATAGACTCTATAAGACCAAATATTTAATAATCAAAAAACATTTATGTACATACTTAGTGCTTCTTTATGCAGAGCAGACATATTTTCAGACCTGAGTTTTCTGAACCTTGTTAGCAGATAGCCGGTTTCTCAAGGAGGACACCAGCTGTTCAAACTCTAACCTCTTAACTTCACAACCTGCCTAAGGTCACACTCATTCAGAAGCCATCATTCCCACAGCTCTTTTGAAATGCTTGAAGATAGCCAGTGATTTTTTTTTTACTTGTTGGCTGTGCAACTCTAGACTCAAGACTTTGCTGAAGCACATGACTCAAACCCACTGTTGAAACGCAGGTGGTTTTCAAATAGCCTGCTCTTTAGTCCGGGACAATTTGGGTGTGGCTGTAGGGCCAACATTTACATGCAATTCTATCAAAGTTTAGCAGTTAAGCATTTTCACCCAGATATGTACACATTATGAATTAACCACCACATATTATTTTATACTCAATATGCATTTAAGGAAACATTTACGTTTAACATGTACATTTATTCATTTAGCAGATACTTTTATCCAGTGACTTACAAATGAGCAATATAAAAAGGATTCATCTTAAACCTATAAAGCCTACTGTATTATATTTGATATACAAAGGCCTCTATTTTTAAATTATTAACATGATCAAAACTTTGCTGTAGGGCTGCAACGATTAATCGCGATTAATCGTTTGCAAAATAAAAGTCTGTGTTTACGTAATATATATGTGTGTGTTCTGTGTATAATAATTATGTATATATAAATACACACACATACAGGTATAAAGTTTATAAATATATGCATGTATTATAAATATATATATTTTTATATATTTTATATTACATATAAACAAATATTTTATATATAAATATAACATTGTTCTTAAATATATACATGAATGTGTGTGTATTTATATATACATAATTATTATACACAGAACACACACATATATATTACGTAAACACAAACGATTATTCTCGATTAATCGTTGCAGCCCTACTTTGCTGTTGTACATGGTTTCTGTGATCTGATTGATATTTTTTTTTTTTTTAGCAAGTAAAAGGCCTTTTAGTATAATTATAAAAAAATGTCCACCTTCAGGTCCTGGTACACATCTTTTTTGCTGTAAAATCTTGATTTTTATTGTAAATATAAGAATAGCTTTTATATTGTTAGCAATAAGTCAAGATGAACACTTACTGAACTGAACCAGCTTAGGTTTACTTGATTATCCAGATTTTTTTTTTTTAATTATATTAGTATGTAAATGTCAAATATGATACATCAGGCTTTTAAGGAATGTTCATTTATACATCTCTCAGTCATCATTGTATTGCATTTTAGTTTTTGGCCCCTGCAAAAATACATACTGATCTTTGATCATAAAACTAACCATTTAAATATCATCTTACTAAGACATTTTATTGGGAGATAAAGACTGACAACTATATGCATTTTAAATAGTCTGCTATACTGTTAAAATGATCACATTGATTTACATTACAAACCATCAGAAATAAGCATCTTTCATCTTGTTAGACATATAAATAACCTTTAAAAAAAAAAAAAAAAAAAAAAAAGGTTCAATAAACCATTTCATTTAAAAGAAAAATCATTTAGGCTTTACAGGATTAAGGATACGAAAATTGCTAGCAAAGCTCTCTAGAACATTACAAGCAAGAATGGGGAGAATTTTAATAAATATGGAAAGTTTTTTTAATAGTAAAATTAAATATTTAAAGTTTTGCAGCCAATGTTGTACTCTGAGATAAGCAAACGCTTAAGTTGCCAGAAGGACCTGGAAGGATCCAGTGTCTTTAACATTAACTACAAAGGCTCTATTCAATCTTAGAGCATCCATCAATTTTATAGCTTTTCTTCTAGGGTTAGATTTCACTAGCTAGTGGCCTCCTTTGGGAATCATATTGCTTTTAGCTAGAAGGTAGAGCCTATAGTCCCTTTGACTGCGTATTCTGCATTAAATACAGTTAGACTGGCAAGATACCTAGGTTATAAGGTCTTGTAAGAACACGTGGTGTTCTGTACACCTCCTTTCATGTCCAAACACAGACTTATATGGGAAAGGTTGATGTGCTAATGATAAAGCTTTGTAAATGAGAGTGGGGATTAATGATTAACGTGCTAATTGCGAAAGGAAATACCAAAGTGACAGCCGAGCGTGTGTTTCTACAGTAGAACAAATACCAGCAATTCTTGGTCAAGATAAGGAGGCATTATGAGTGTGTGGTAATTCTCTTACTGTTGCTGGACTTCAGGTCTCGATGAATAATGGGAACCACGGCTTCCTCGTGGAGATACTGCATGCCTCTGGCGATCTGGACGGCCCAGTTCACGAGGATATGAGGGGGGATCCTCCTGCCCGTCAAGGCGCGGTTCAGAGTCCCTCCTCGGGCATATTCCATGACAAGACACAGGTTGGGCTCCTCCAAACACACCCCCTCCAGTTTGATAATGTTGGGATGTTGAAGCATCGAGAAAAGTTTGGCTTCTTGCTTAACACTGTCTGCAGTAGCTTTAATGTCCTCGTCGGGGTCCTGTCGAGCTGCCTTCACCGCGACCTCCTGGTCATTCCAGGTCCCCCGGTAGACTTTCCCAAACCCTCCGACGCCGATGATTTCTTGTAAAACGAGTTCAGAAAAAGGTATCCGAACAGGGTCGGGCGGGTCACTCTCGCGAGCCCCTACCGCTCTGTAAATAGCTGGTTGGTAAGTAACATAATTAGATGGAAAGATGCCCACGCGATGGTTAATTTTACCAGTCCACCAGCCTTCGTCTCCCGAGATGGCAGCGTCTTTAGACAGGACCTCCACCACGTCTCCTCGCCGCAGGCTGAGCTCGTCCTCCCCGCTGGCCTCGTAGTCAAACACCGCCGTCCAGAGCGAGCGGGAACACACGGGGGCAGAGTGAGCCCAAGCCCTCGAGTTGGAGGACTCCGTCCAGACATGGTCTTGGAGGCTCAGGCGCCCCTCACCGTTTGGGAAAACGGCCTGGGGAACATCCATGTCTCGGTGCCTGCAGGAGCACCATAGGGTGCCGTGATGTCAAATCAAAGCAAACTAGTCCAGTAGTCGTATTCCCCAATGGCACACACACGCACAAAAAGTTCCTAACAACCCTAGCCAGGTCACTTTATATCATTAATAGAGAGTGGCTCAGGTCAAGTCCGGCTTAATAGAGGTTAAGAGACGCATTGCTTTGTTTCCACATAAGCCAGCTAACCAATCTGGGAGTGCGAATTGTCTCTGAAGCTCGGACATCAGCTTTAGCCGGAATACGAACTTTTAACTTTAGAGAGTAAAAACTACATTATCAGGCTGATTCCGTCGATTCATGCGCCACCAAAAGCACAAACTAATTTAATTTTTTTGTAAAAATACAAGTGAAACAACATACCTAACCAGGAAAGTCGAGAGAGTTTTCAAGCCGTGAGGCTACAGGTGCAAAGTACCTGCTCATCTCAGACGAATGAATCAAGCTAAATTTACACACGATTATTTCACTAGCCAAGATAATTTACTTGTTAACTTACGTGTCTACTAGTACAAAACCCCAATATAGGCATTCTCTAGCTGGTTAAAACACTTTACACGAGCAGGCTAAAGAGCTGTGCTAACGCGTTAGCTCTCTCTCCGAAGTTCACAAACTAGTAACCACGGCTCCCAAAAATTCTGCCGTCGCCAAGTACAAGTCGCGCGCGAGCATAGCAGTAAACGTTTCCCACAGTCAAGCTCCCGAGCACTTCAGTCATCCGCCAGCTTTCCAAAAAATTGACGGCTTTTTCCCTTTCGTGCGGATCTAAAGACTTTTTCAGAGCTACTAAAACTTTGCTCGGTCAGTTTCTGTATGCACCGCCATCACTTCTCCGCTCCTCCGACTCGACTGACCCTAGAGGAGAGAAGGAAAAGGGGGAAATGGATTGGTTACAGGAGTTCACGTGACACTAAGCGTGAGCGCAAAACAAGTGGGAGCTACGAATTTTTCTTTTTCTTTTTTTTTCTTTCTTTTATATATATTTATATATATATTATATATAAAATATTTGCATATATATATATATATATATATATATATATATATATATATATATATATATATATATATATATATATATGCTTATATTGGCTATGTATAGGCCTTATATGTATATGTATAAATGATGCTTTGCCTTTATTATCATTTCATTTTATGTAACTTACATTTTTGATATGTACTTGTATTTTTGATACCTTGGCATTAAAAAAAAACTTTTCTTTTTTTTCAATCTGTGATGTTATGGTAGCCTACTTCTCAAGATTTATAATGCCCGTTTGGATAAACAGTCTGCTTTACCTTACAGTTTATAACATGCAGCTTATAATTAAGATACAACTCAGTATTGTTTATAGGCCTACACCTGTACACTTATCAGATGATTTCAACTGAGGAAAATAAACAAACATACATAAAATTCCCATAGCTTAAAGCACATAGGAAGGCGTTATCATCATGAGATAAATAGGCTAGGCCTATATGTTTTTATTATATTAATTCAATGACTATGAAGAAAGGGAAAACGTACAATCTCTCTGGGTCCACGAAGAATCTTCAAAATCCATGGAAGCTTTCCATTGCACAAAAGGTTCTTTATAGTAAAAAAAATGTTCTTTAGATTATTAAAATGTTCTTCACACACTAACAAAAAAGACAGTCATGGCCAAAATATTGTGGGGTGTGTGTGTGTGTGTGTGTATTTTTTAATTTTGTGCACAAATTTGAGCAAGGCTGAGCAAGGCTCCTACTGTAAAATTCTGTAGTGCGAGTCAAATGAAATGCTATTTATGTAAAGTCTGAGATGCTGTCCCGCTTCTGTGGCTCTGTCTCAGTACAGTTGATTTTCCATGGCTCTTGTCTTATAGCCTCACAGGGTGGGGGCGCATGACTCAGTGAGCAGCAGAGCATCACTATGAATCAGTCCATTCCTCCCTCCTCTCCGTTCATGTGAAGCAGGCGCAGGAGGATGCTGCTGGGAGCCTTTCACCGCACAAAACCAATGCTTTTATGTTGGGAAATAGGGAGCCAAGGCGTGGACGATGAAAAAGAAAAGTAAACGGCTTCTAGGAAGGATGTAGAGGCAGCTTCCGTAAATATGTAATCGTGCGTTGGGGCAGCGAGTCGAGGACGGCAGTGGTGTGAATTCGCAGCTTGCAGCATGATATATTTGTAGCGACCATTATTGCAAAAATATGGGCTCTCAAGTTGTGCAAACGCTACGCCAAGGAGTCTGGGCTTCACTGACCGGTGGATGGTATCATGATCCAGACCAGAATAAATTCAACAATTCATGTCACCTGTATTTATGGATGTTTTTGCTTATGCTTCCATTATCTCTTCATTTGGTGAGTGATACAATGTCGCAGGCCGCTGATAATACTGTGCTCTGCTGATATGAAGCATTGAATGCGTTATAGCTGCAGAAACCTTACACGAAATGTTTCTCTAAACGAATTAAATGGATTTACGCGTAAAATGTATTGAATATTATATGAATTTTGGTGTTTATGCTCCTCGTAGCTGCTGGCACTGTCGCATTTTTCTTCTGCATAGCTTCCTGTACAGGTGATTAACGCATGGCAGCCTGTGTCAAAGCATTGTTCAGCATTTACAGTAGAGAAACATATCGATAGGCCTATATATTAAGTGTTTTTGGTCAGGAAATTACAAACATAAAAATATGATTTTGTTATTATTATTTAGAAAATACATAATAATAATAATACAAATCTCAAAATCTAAAATGGTATTTTACAGTTGATCTATATCTGCTCCAGAGATTTCATAGCTCTGATGTTTTTTCCCTCAGGCTCTTCCACCCACCACTACTACCCTCAGTATCTACTGCACCTCAGTGACAGTTTTCTTCATTGTCATTAAGATGGTAAATTACCGCCTCCATCTGATGTTTGATCAGGGCGACATTGTAGCCCAGAATAGTGTGCCTGACATCAGCAAAGGTGTAGACAAGAAAAGCAACGCATCTGATTCCTGTCTTCCATCTCTGAGGTAATCATTTGTGCCATTTATTGATTGCAATATCGTTTTGCAATATTATTTTGTTAAAGGCTATATTTTGCCCACTAAAACAAAAACATATTTTTCCTGTCCTAAAAGCTCATTAACTCTACTGCCAAAAGTAGAGTAATATTTTTCTTGTAACCAGACTAAAGTCTGAATTGTTTTAATCCACAGGAAGAGCAGCACAGTTCCTGACAGTGTTGCCACATCAGTATTGACCAAAAACAGACCAAGTCCAGTGATACAGGTCACAGTGAAACAGACTGAAACAGACCCTGGACTGATTGGAGTAAGTATTACTTTCAAGATTTTATGGAATATAATTATTTCTACTTTTTTTTTTTTAAATATGTTTTTTTACAAAATATGTTAATGGTAATTAGTATAACAGCAGCACATTGAATGCAAATCGTGCACAAATACACAAATCTTGCAGTGAATATTGTGTGTTTTCAATACTAATATCATTTTTTTTTGTTTAACCTGCTTTTGAAAAACTGTAAAGGAGTGTCCAAAATCTGAGGAGCTGAAAAACATAGAGGGTATGTACCAACTTTAATTATAGCATTGGCCTGGTTTCACTGCAGTGGAAGAGATCCTCACAATTCTGGGAACATGCTGTGCAGATACATCACTGTAAGTTTCAGTCACAGAGACTAGCATATGAACTGAGGAATAACTTGACTACTCTCTATCTTGCCTCAGTTACATGTCACACTGAGTGTGACATCCTGCCAGGACCTCTCAAAAAGAGCTGTCAGCTTTGCCTAAATACAGCTTTGCACTTACATTGTGAGGGTCTCTGACTGCATCTAAAAAAACAGAGATATTTCAGAATATTTTATTGAATTTAATGAAAAATAATACATTTTTGTAATTATTTATTTAATATAATTTTATAAAATACATAGAAAATACATACATAAAAATTGTTATAAATAATGGTGGTAAGCACTGTGGTTAAAGGGTTAGTTCACCCAAAAATGAAAATTCTGTCATTAATTACTCACCCTCTTGTCACACACGCAAGACCTTTGTTCATCTTCGGAACACAAATTAAGATATTTTTGATGAAACCTGAGATGTACATGACTCATCCATAGACAGCAATATTATCAACACTTTCAAGGTCCAGAAAGCTACTAAAGACATTGTTAAAACAGTTGACATGACTGCAGTGGTTCAAACTTAATTTTATGAAGCAACGAGAATACTTTTTGTGCGCAAAAACAAAACAAAAATAACGACTTTATTTAACAGTATCTTCTCTTCTGTGTCATTCTCATACGCTGTTTACGTCCAGCACTTCCAGGTTCTACATCAGAACGGCGACTCATTATTGACAGGCTTCTGCGTCAGCATCACACGCATGCGTCATGCTGCTCACGTGTGCAGCTTTGGCCAATACTGAGCCGGCATTCGAACGTAAACAAGCCTTCACTGTGCTTAGTGCAGCTACTGCATAAGGATAATGACAGGGAAGAGAAAAGAGATTGTTGAATAAAGTTGTTATTTTTGTTTTGTTTTGTTTTTGCACACAAAAAGTATTCTTGTCACTTCATAAATTTAAGGCTGAATCACTGCAGTCACGTTGACGGTTTTAACGATGTCTTTAGTACCTTTCTGGACCTTGAAAGTGTTGATTTTATTGCTGTCTATGGGCAAGTCATATACCTCTCGGATTTCATCCAAAATATCTTAATTTGTGTTCTGAAGATGAACAAAGGTCTTATGGGTTTGGAACGACATGAGGGTGAGTAATTAATGACAGAAATTTCATTTTGGAGTGAACTAACCCTTTAAAGCATTTTTTGACATCAACCAACAGGATTTAGCATCTGGTAGCTAGATTGAGACATTTCAGAATAGTTTTATAGTTTTATAAAATACATAAAAAGTATTCAGTAGTATGTACTACTTTTTTGTTCTTGTTATACAGTATGTAATGTTGGTTTGCATTGTTTAGATTAACTTCCTGTGGTTAAAGCAGTTTCTGACATCAACAGCATCTAGTAGCTAATTCATTTCAAATCTATCAAAAACCATATGTCCATCTGACATTTTAAACATGCTGTTTGTACACTGACTGGCATTTACAGGTCAGAGTGATGCTGTCTGTAATGAACCATCTAGGCCAGACGCGGAGGAGAGGCTCACCCCCGAGGATGTGTTCAGTCCCAACACTGACCAGTCCGCCCCACTCCTGCAGGGAGAGCAGATTCCTTCAGCCCACAGGGACAAAGCTGACGATGATCTACCGCCTTCCCCTGTGAATGAAGAAGACACTTTAGAGGAGAAAGACAAACCCCCCACCGACCCCAACAACAATAATACCTCTTTAGAAATCACACGAGATGCCGACGATGGAGAAAGACCTGAGGAGAACTATTGCTCGGATGAAATTGCTGTGGTGCTGGTTGACAACTCGAGTCCCTCGACTCACCTGGACGAGAGCGATACGGTGAAGATCATTATCACAATGAGCTGTGACCCACAAACAGCAGCAGAGCTGGAGGAGTCCGTAAAACTGAGCATCTTAGAGTCAGCTCAGTCCCACCAGGGAGAATCCGACTGTCCTGTCAAAATTCCTGTCATCACGTTTGATTCACCTCACGAACTGGAGGAACCCTCTGGCGATGACGAGAAAGAAGATACGCCGGTTCCAGGAGACAACTCGGTTCAGGAGAAGTCCGAGCATCAAGACAGTCTTCTTGCCAAAGAGCCAATCAGTTCTGACTCTGCTCAAGAATGCAAAGAAATAGAGAGCAATGAGCATGAGATACTGATCCTGAGCCCCCAACTGACCAATAACAGCTCTTCAGGCATTGATGTGAACTCCCATCCTGATGAAAACGACCCCCCTGAGCTTAAACTGGATGCTGATGGATTCTTGCAAATTCCATCAGCATATATGAGATGTACCCAGAATGGAAGAACACATGCTAGGGGACTCAGTATCGACAGTGGACGAGATGCTGTCCTCATTAGCCATAGAGCTAAAGATAAGCTCAGTACAATGACCTCCTCTAAATCTGACCTAGAAGCCAAGGAAGGACAGATACCCAATGAGTCCAACTTTGTTGAGTTTGTGTCTTTGCTGGAGTCTATCAACAACACCAGATTTGGGGGAGGAAATGAGGCCGAGGAGGAGAAGGAAGAGAGAAATGGTGAGTGGTGATTAATGCACGAGACTGGATTTAAAATCGTTACTTAAATTAATGGTCTAACTCCTTTCAGAGCAAAGCATGACGGCGGAGAAGAACTCTGATGTGTCCGAATCCACAGGACAACAACAGGAGCGTCCAAATCCCCCAAACAGTCTGGCTACAGATACAATGAAAACTATTCCAGGGACTCTCATTCCTATTGTCTCACCGGAAAGGTGGGTATTATGTAAATCACTTTGGATAAAATCATCTGCTAAATGACTACTGATATTTACTTAATTTTTAAATATAATTATGAACAGAAGCATGATATTTACACATATATATATATATATATATATATATATATATAACAAATTTATATATATATATATATATATATATATATATATATATATATATATATATATATACACACTGATATTTACTTAATTTTTTTATATAATTCTGAACAGAAGCATGATATTTATACAACAGATTTTATATATATATATATATATATATATATATATATATATATATATATATATATATATAATTTGTTGTATATATATGTAAATATCATGCTTCTGTTTTATATTTAAAAATTAAATAAATATCAGTTGTCATTTAGGAAGGATGCATTTAAGTATGGAGACCTGGCCTAAAGGGACATGATGATGGGAAATAATTTGAGATGGGAGGAAAAATTATATTTCAATGCTTTTTGTGTTCTCTCGCAAAACTTGTGTGAGAAACTATGGATCCCCTCGCAGAACTTTTGTTATGGACAATATGAGTTGGGAGGAAAAATTGCTTTTGCAAATGAAAGCAAAGTTTCTTGGGGAAACATAATACATTTGCAAGATAGAACAAAAGATTTGCGAGCGAATGCAATGTTTCTCAGGGAACGTAACACTTATGTGAGAGAATGCAAAAGCATTTAAATATAATAAGCATGAAATATAAAAAGCAATAAAATATTTTAGCATTGATAATAATAAGAAATGTTTAATCAAATAAGTACATTAGAATGATTTCTGAAGGATCATGTGACACTGAATTCAGCTTTGCCATCACAGGAATAAATTACATTTAAAAATATATTGAATTAAATGATCAAATAAAAGCAGCCTTGAAGAGCATAAGAGACTTCTTTCAAAAACATCAAATCTTACAGACACCAAACTTTTGAATGGTAGTGTGTGTACCCTCATAAAAATCTTATGAAGTTATTAATACAAACTCTCTATACTATAAAAATACCAAACTGAATTCCAGGGATGTCAGATGAAAACACCACTCCATGTGGAAAAAGTTGGGTACATTTTCTCTGTCTTCACAGTCCACAGACAGATAAGGAGAGGGACCCTGATTATGATTCTCTGCCCTCACAAACATCCCAGTCAGAGAGCTCCATGCTTCAGGTCATTTGCAGACCAGAGGCTACATCCAAAGAGGAGGTTTACACTTTTCACACTGTTCACAGTGAGTATAGTTGACAGAATGAAATTGTAGTGCATTATATGCAATGTCTTATATATCTGGTGTTTGTGCATGTATAGCTGGACTAGTAGAGGAGCATTTGTGATGCTTTTAACATGTACAATATATACAGGAGAGAGACCTCGGAAACTGTACAATGAAAGAGCTCTAAACTTGCCCCTTGGTGCCGAGCTCATCACCGGAAACATATGGTACTGTATCCTATTTTTCTTTTAAAATGATAAAATTAAGTTTAAAATAAAAACAGCAATTATAGAGTTTTATTATCTCTTCATTAGTGATCTACTCTCCACATCCTCTAACTCTGAGTGCCAGGACGGGTTGGTGGGAGGACCCTCTGAATGCCCATTCCAGCGACGCATCCTTCCAACTCGCCGACTCCGACCCAGGAGAACCCATCCGGAAATATTCCAGGTGTAGAATCCCTCTTTTCCCATATTAAAGGGTTAGTTCACACAAAAATGAAAATTCTGTCATTTATTACTTACCCTCATGCCGTTCCACACCCGTAAGACCTTCGTTTATCTTCAGAACACAAATTAAGGTATTTTAGTTGAAATCCGATGGCTCTGTGAGCCCTCTATAGGGAGCAATGACATTTCCTCTCTCAAGATCCATAAAGGTACTAAAAACATATTTAAATCGGTTCATGTGAGTACAGTGGTTCAATATTAATATTATAAAGTGACGAGAATATTTTTGGAGCGCCAAAAAACAAACAAAATAACAACTTATTTAGTGATGGCCAATTTCAAAACACTGCTTCAGGAAGATTCGAAGCATAATGAATCAGTGTATCGAATCATGATTCGGTAAATAGCGATATATTGAAAATAACGATATATTCCATTTCCAATAAGTGTAAATAGCGATATTTTGAAAATAACGATATATTCCATTTCCAATAAGTGTAAATAGCGATATATTGAAAATGGCGGTTTATTGAAACTGCCAGCGGCTGAAATCACGTGACTTTGGCACTCCGAACAGCAGATTCGACACGCTGATTCATTATGCTTCCTGAAGCATTGTTTTGAAATCGGCCATCACTAAATAAGTCGTTATTTAGTTTTTTGGCGCTCCAAAAATATTCTCGTCGCTTTATAATATTAATATTGAACCACTGTACTCACATGAACCGATTTAAATATGTTTTTAGTACCTTTATGGATCTTGAGAGAGGAAGTGTTCATTACTCCCTATGAAGGCCTCACTGAGCCATCGGATTTCAACTAAAATATCTTAATTTGTGTTCTGAAGATTAACGAAGGTCTTACGGGTGTGGAACTGCATGAGGGTAAGTAATAAATGACAGAATTTTCATTTTTGGGTGAACTAACCCTTTAAGCTGGCTCTCACACAACACAGTGAACAAAATACACAGAAAATATGTTTTTTTGTGGTTAAAATACTGTACCTTAAAGGATAGTTTGCCCAAAAATGAAAATTCAGTCATTTACTCGCCATATTTCTCATGCACAGGAGGAGGACTCTTTAGACGAATCATCTGAGACATCAACCCAAGAGAAACCCTCAAGAAAGCTGTACTACAAACTAAAGGTTTTTCCTGGGAAATGGGTGAACATATTGTATGATCGGCTAACCTTGTTGGCATTATTAGACAGGTGAGTGTGAGAATGAAAGTGTCTTTTTAAACATCACAGTGCTATTCAGATACCATAAGCACAGAAAGATGCTAATTGTTTTTGCAGGAACAAGGATATGACCGAGAACATGGTGGCTGTATTCTTAGCTTTCTTGGTGGCTTTTCTGGGGTTTGTGCTTCTGAATGAGGGCTGCTTCAAAGACATCTGGGTCTTCCAGTTCTGCCTGGTCATTGCTAGCTGTCAGTATTCCTTATTGAAGGTACTGCATTCCTCATTTTATAGCCTGTCTTTGCTGAAAATAAATCTACTGCTAGGCTGCCTGCTAAAGCCTCTTATGTTTTATAGAGTGTTCAGCCAGATGCAGCTTCACCTACTCATGTGAGTTTACTAGGGAAGCATTCAAGGAAATTTCATGTGATTATTGTGATTAACAGGATGAAAAAAGCTCTCTTTTTTTACAGGGCCATAATCAAATTGTCATCTACAGTCGTGCTGCATATTTCTGTATGTTCTGTGGCCTTATTTGGATTTTGGAGATGGTGTTGAGAACACCAGACCTCCCCGTGTCCACCCTCTATGGCATCACAATAGTAACGTCAGACACCCTTCAGTACGTGCAAGACATTTTAGTCGGTAAGTGTGTTGTGAGTTGAAACGTTATAGATGGAAATTGTTGCACAGTCATTTTAAATTTGATGGACATGTTATTGATCTGATCTTTTCAGGGTTTACATACTGCTTTCCGGTAATGTTTCTTCTGGGCCTCTTTCCGCAAATCAACACCTTTGTTATATACTTTTTAGAACAAATCGACATGCACTTTTTTGGAGGTACAGGTCCGTATCCATGATAAATATTTTTTTTTTAACTGTTTTTTCCCTGTCAAAATGTAGATGATTAGAAATTATTAAAAGCTAATCAGAGGAAACTATTGTTTCTCTTTTCTGCTTAGCTGCAACTGGACTCCCATCTGCAGTGTACTGCATAGTACGAAGTCTTATAGCACTATCTTTACTCTACGGATTCTGTCTTGGCGCTTTGAAGGTACGATCTGTCAACATGCATTTAATCTACTGGAATTAAATGGTGCAGTACACTAAAAAAATTAGTAGATCAATATATACTTGATTTTTTAATGCGATGCAAGATAGATTATACGTTTGTGATGGCAATGGCGTTCTTCTGTGTAGGAGCCTTGGGATGAACAGCACATTCCAGCACTTTTCTCTGGTTTCTGTGCCCTGCTAGTGGTCCTGTCCTATCATCTTAGTCGACAAAGCAGTGATCCATCTGTGTTATTGTAAGAACATTGTGCACTTTCCACAGATCATTTGGTTAAGAACATTTTGAACTTCTGCAATAGTTTAGACTAAAAAACATATTTATTTGTCTTTAATCTTAGCTCATTGATAAAATCCAAGCTGATGCCATCACTTGGACATGGTGAAGAGGAGGAGGAGGAGGAGGAGAGCATAGACCCTCTTCCTGAGAAACTCAAAGGTTCAGTGGTGGGTGTCTTTGATTTATTTAGAGAAATTTGAAAAATTCTTTTATTTCACTCAGGCATCAACAAGAGTAATCGGATGTACACTACCATTCAAAAGTTTGTGGGCTGATAAGATTTTTCCGCTTAATATTTTTGCAGAAAACATATATTTTTTTTGTTCAGGATTTTTTAAAGAATAGAAAGTTCGAAAGAACAGCATTTATTTGAAATAGAATTATAAATGTCTTTGCTGACATTTTTGATCAATTTAATGTATCCTTGCTGAATAAAAGTATTTATTTCTTTTAAAAAAAGAATAAAATCTTACTGACTCTAACAAACTTTTAATGGTATAATGTAGTATTTGCATCCAAGGATCCATGTATTAATCCTTATTTATTTCTTAAAATACATTTATAATTTTATGTTGCAGAAAGAGATTTTACTGTCAGATCTGGTTATCTGTATTCTCGCCTCAGTTTTGACCTTTGCAATTACTGCCAGCACGGTTTTCCTGTCTCTAAGGGTGAGTTTCTCCTACTTTTAAACTTCTTATACACGTCATCTTAAAAATCCTAACCGAAACTAAACTATCATAGAGAGACAAAGAGTCAGTGATTATATGTTCAATTCAGTTTGCAGCCTACATATCAATTAACACTTTGATTTTGTCACATACAGCCATTTGTGTCCATAGTGCTGTATGCATTAGCAGCCACTGTGGGCTTTGTCACCCACTATATCATCCCTCAGTTACGGAAACACCATCCCTGGCTGTGGATCTCTCATCCTGTGCTGAAGAGTAAGGAATACTCACAGTTTGAACCCCGAGGTCAGTTAACTACACGTCCGTGACATGTCTACTGTCATTGATGTTCATATGAATATTAATGTTAGTATACTATTTTTTCAGAGGATGCTCACTTGATGTGGTTCGAGCGTCTCTATGTGGGGCTGTTGAGTTTTGAGAAGTATATCGTCTATCCAGCCATTGTCCTGAGTGCACTTACCAATGATGGCTTCGCCCTCAGCCATCGTAAGAAACTAGGAATACAGTAAGTATCGTTCCCCTAATAAATATTGACAATTTAAAGGGTTAGTTCACCCAAAAATGAAAATTGTGTCATTTATTACTCACCCTCATGCCGTTCCACACCCGTAAGACCTTTGTTAATCTTTGGAACACAAATTATGATATTTTAGTCGAAATTCGATGGCTCCGTGAGGCCTCCATAGGGAGCAATGACATTTCCTCTCTCAAGATCCATAAATGTACTTAAAACATATTTAAATCAGTTCATGTGAGTACAGTGGTTCAATATTAATATTATCAAGCGACGAGAATATTTTTGGAGCGCCAAAAATAACAAAATAACGACTTATTTAGTGATGGCCGATTTCAAAACACTGCTTCATGAAGCTTCGGAGCACAGTGAATCAGTGTGTCACCAAAGTCACGTGATTTCAGCCGTTGGCAGTTTGACACGCGATCTGAATCATGATTCGACACACTGATTCATCTGTGCTCCGATGCTTCATGAAGCAGTGTTTTGAAATCGGCCATCACTAAATAAGTCGTTATTTTGTTATTTTTGGCGCTCCAAAAATATTCTCGTCGCTTTATAATATTAATATTGAACCACTGTACTCACATGAACCAATTTAAATATGTTTTTAGTACCTTTATGGATTTTGAGAGAGGAAGTGTCATTGCTCCCTATGAAGGCCTCACGGAGCTATCGGATTTCAACTAAAATATCTTAATTTGTGTTCCGAAGATTAACGAAGGTCTTACGGGTGTGAAACGACATGAGGGTAAGTAATAAATGACAGAATTTTCATTTTTGGGTGAACTAACCCTTTAATACAGATATTGTAAAAATATTATTAATTTTTTACTCTTCAGTCAATCCCATAATTTATATTTTAAACAAAATTTTTTGCTTTTATATTTAAGTCTCTTCTGCTCACCAAGTCTATATTTGATCAAAAATACAGTAGTATTATTACAATTTAAGCAAAATTTCTGTGATGGCAAAGCTGAATTTTCAGCAGCCATTACTAAAGTTTTTAGTGTCACATGATCCTTCAGAAAAAATTTCTACAATATAGAATATAATATATAATATAGAAGCAGTATTGGTAGAGTACCTTCCTACAACACATTTTTCTGATCATTGTGGTGGTGTTAGCAGAAGTTAGCATCAACCTGCTGTGTCAGAGCCACCTGATTAGTGTTTGCTGTGCTTGGCTGTGTGCTGCCTCTGCACCTGAGTGGCTCAGGTGTCTGTGTCTCGCTCCAGCTGTGATGTCTTGTTGATGACAGTTGCTGGGATGAAGCTTCTTCGTGCCTCCTTCTGCAATCCCAGCTACCAGTTCCTCACGCTCATCTTCACCATCATCTTCTTTGAGTTTGACTGCAGCAGTGCCTCTGAAACATTCCTGCTCAACTTCTTCCTCATGTCCATCATCTTCAACAAGGTCAGTGCTATGGGATGGATGGACATTAGTGCATTGAAACACTCATTTACAGAGTCCTAAATATTCCCTGCCTTTTGTGATAATTTAGTATTCATTTTCCAACTTAGATAAAAATGACATGTCAGTTGTGCCAGACTATCGTCTGAAATAGCTCTCAGCAGACAGTACATTTAGTAACTAGTCCCAAAATAACTGCCTTTGTTGTCTTGCTGTCTTACAACAGCTCTTTGTTTTGTCTTCAGCTTTGGGATCTTCTCCACAAGTTGCACTTCATTCTGGTGTATATCGCCCCCTGGCAGATAGCATGGGGTAGTGCGTTTCATGCATTTGCACAACCCTTTGCTGTACCTCATATCCTTACAATCTGTCCAGCTTGAGTGTGTATATTGGTAGTACAGACCTAGTACTATGTTCACTCCTAATTTTACAAAAACCTATTTATGCAATGAAAGAAAATGTTGCAAATATTTAATAATTAATATTATTTCTGTTACGTTGACACTGTATCTTTTTTGTCAACAGAATTAAATAATTTGTTATTAAAATCAGGATTTCCGGGCAGTGCTTAGAAAGCAGAATGAAATGGTAATAATATAAAATCATGGTTAAATGTAATTTCTTTATTTTTCAGGTGTGATTTCTCAAGACACTTATTAGTGTCAGGTTGTGTGAAAAGAAATTGCTTAGCCCCTTTAAAGGACTAATGTAATATGGTTAAAGCATCATACCTCCAAATGCAGCGCAAATATTTAGTTTTTTCCTTGACGGAGCAGCTCAGATTCTGCCATGCTGCTGCTGCAGACGTTAATCACAACGCTCTTCTACACGCCACTCAGCCCCTTCCTCGGAAGCGCTATTTTTATCACCTCTTATCCACGGCCTGTAAAGTTCTGGGAGAGGAACTACAAGTAAGTTGCCTGTTATTTCCACATGTACATGAAATATGCATGTAGCTTCAAAGTGACGTAATGCAGACAGCTGCATTCTTGTGTGCATCTTCAAGGGCACTTCAAAAAGAACAAGTGCATATATCATTGATTTGAAAACAGCTGTTGATGCAAGACGTGTTTGACATGCTCTTTCCACTGGGACAAAGTTCCTTCATGGTTGATGGGCTTTATCTGAAGTCCAACAGCCTGTAGTAGCAGAGAGAAAGCCACACAATGTTGAATTATTGATGTAGATTCCAACCACAAATGTGATGACACAGAATGTTTCTGTTGTTGATATTAAACTTGAATGGTGGCACAGGTATCAGATAAATGGAGTGTTTGGCGTGACTGTGAATATTTCATTTCATGAACATTTCTTTTGATTTGACATTTTCAGCACCAAACGAATTGACAACTCCAACAGCCGACTGGTGTCTCAGGTTGACAAAGAGACTGGTAAATATTGTCTTTATCTATTCATGTCTTACCACACGCTTAATAAACAGTCGATTGCTGTCATTTTCTCACCGTCATGTTGTTCCAAACTTGAATGACTTTATTTTAAAGGTGCTAAAGAGGTTCTTTTTGTCGACTGAGTTTTTGAAATGAGCGCATCGGTAAGAACAACCCCCCTCCTTCACAGCTCATTTAGAGGGAACGCCTCCCAAAACTCGTGCACGAGTATCGGAACACGAGTGTCTACCACCGGCATTCGCTGTGTTATTAAGCCGGGCACACATTTTACAACTAGCTAAAACATTCTGACTATGCTCAACATACAGCGATTGTTTCCTGCTCCTGAAGCAGATTTATATACTTTCACATGGAATTTGAACACCGACTGTAATCGCAGACTGAAAGCAACTGGCTCTGACTGGACGCGTTTGAGCGCGATCAGTCATAAGTATCAATTTACATTCATAATCGGCCTTACAATCATTAAGTGTGTGCGCGACTTGAAGCCGTGGATTCATTATGTCGGACTCACCGCAGGTAACTCATAATCTGCAGTTGTTACTCCTGTCTCCTGACAAAAACATTGCATGCAGCGCCTGTGGAGTGTGGAAAGTTACTGGAGCGCGCAGCCGCGCTCGTCTCTCACATGGAACGTCATGGCAGTGATTGACAAGCCAGAGGGCCAATCGTTTACGCGATGATCGCGTAAACGATTGGCTGATGTTTTTAAGGCCCTACCTCGTGCACAGATGATGTATATTAATATTATTCCTTTCAGTGCACTTAATAAATAGTCTTTTATCAGTTAGTAAAGACAGTTTCAAGTAATATTGCAAAAATGTATAAAACAAAACATCCTCTTTAGCACCTTTAAGCAAATGAGAACTGGTATTGTCAAGCTCCAAAAGAACACAAAAAGCACTGTGAAAGTGGTCTACAAGACGTGTGCACAATATTCCAAGTCCTCTAAACAATTTATTGCAGTGGTTCTCAACCTTTTTGACTCCAAGGCCCCCCTTTGTCCAAGACAGCATTTGAAGGTCCTCCTGTCAAGCTGATCTTTTTAAAAAAATATGATGTAAGTTTAATGTTGTACATCTTTTAGTTTTTTTTTTAGGATGTTAATTTAGATTAAGACAAATGGCCCTTTGGTTGAGAAACACTGATTTATTATTATTTTTTATTTATTTATTTATTTTATTTTATATGCAAAATTTTCCATTATTTTAAGCTGCATATTAATATTGTATCATTAATTTGAATTTTAATGCTTGTATGTACTTGCTGAGCAATTCCTAAAGTGGTTCTCGCTTAGAAGACACTTTAATTTACCCACTTTGGATTTTAATACAACATTTTATTTTTATATGTATATTCAATGCTATTTATATATCACTTATATTTCATATTAATTTGATTCATTTTATAATTTTATTTTATGTTTTTATTTACATTTTTTACCAGCATATTCTTCAAAAAATGTATCATCGAAGACAAAGTCATACAGAGCAATAGATTTCCACTATTTCATTTTTGGGTGAACTGACTATCCCTTTAAGATTTGATTTCATAATAAATGAAGGTTCAGTTTCACTGTTTTAAACACAGTTTGAACTCTTTGAGTATGTCAGACATTGTTTTAGGATGTAACGTCTCTACTGTTGCTAAAGACACAGTGGTTTCCTCTTACATTTTTAAATAAAAATGTTGAGAGATTATATGCTCACCATGTAGGCTGTGATGACAACAACCTCAACTCAATTTTCTATGAGTACCTGACGCGCTCCTTGCAGCATTCTTTATGTGGGGACCTGATGTTGGGCCGTTGGGGGAATTACTGCGCTGGAGATTGCTTCATCCTGGCTTCTGACTACCTTAACGCACTTGTTCACCTCATTGAGGTTGGCAACGGTCTGGTCACCTTCCAGCTACGAGGCCTGGAGTTCAGGGGTAAATGGTTTTAATATTATATTGTCATATTGTTGTCAATGTTCCTTCTCCTCACTCTGGTTTCTCATTTCCTCAGGTACTTACTGTCAGCAGCGGGAGGTGGAGGCCATCACTGAAGGTGTGGAGGAGGATGATTCTTGCTGCTGCTGTGAGCCGGGTCATTTGCCCCATGTGCTGTCCTGCAATGCTGCTTTCAATCTACGGTGGCTGGCCTGGGAGGTGACCACTACTAAGTATCTGCTGGAGGGCTACAGCATCAGCGAAAACAACGCTGCCACCATGCTGCAAGTTTATGACTTGCGCAAGCTGCTCATCACTTACTACCTTAAGGTATCAGCAACGCTACTGTATGACTGTTACATTTTAGAAGAGAGAAAAAGTTGTAATAGTTTTATACAGTTCTAGTTCACATTTTTCTTAACAAGTCTGGTTCCTTAATGGTTTAATTAACCGTTCTTTTAGTACTATTAGTAAAGAATAGATATTTGATATTATATAACATTTAAAATATTTATTGCAAAAGGTGTATTAAATGCTATCTAATAATTTATATATATATATATATATATATATATATATATATATATATATATATATATATATATATATAAAATACTACTGACAAATCTAAAAACACACATCTTGAACAAAATGTTGTCATATAAACAACCAGGCAGTCACTAACTATAGTTGCTAACTAAAGGCTGGCAAACACTACATGACTTTTAAAATCAGAACAGATTTTAAAACACTCGGCATCATGCTAAACAACTGAGGATGACATTCTGAACACAACAAACTCACAGAAACACTGGCCTCATTGCTAGGACAAATGAAAACAATTTGGGCCAGATTTACTAATAGCTTGCGCAAACTCTTTTTTGGCATTAAAAACAATTATCAGTATCTACTAAAGAAACCCATGAAAAATCAGCGCTGAAAAGGTCTGGACAGGGTTATTTTTGCTGCTGATCTTATTGCATATGCATTTGTAGGAGTTTCCCTTTCAGACACAAAATTTATGGGAGGAGAGTATTTAAATGAATCATAAAATCATGCATGGTGATTTACTAAGATTTGTGCTAGTCAATTTACTAGTATTTGCGCTATTATTTAACACACAAAAAAGCATGTCTTAAACCAGATGCTAATTTGCTCTGCTCTTGGTAGATTGCATCGGTCATTATGGAAATTATCTGGCTCCGTCTGTGTTCTTTAAAGGTGCCCTAGAATAAAAAATTTAATTTACCTCGGCATAGTTAAATAACAAGAGTTCAGTACATGGAAAAGACATACATTGAGTTTCAAACTCCATTGCTTACGTAACAGTCGGGATCATTAATACGTATGACCTCAATATTTGCATATGCCAGCCCATGTTCAAGGTACACAAGGGCAGGACGTCTGGATGTGCACAGCAGAATCATCAGACTAGGTAAGCAAGCAAGAACAATAGCGAAAAATGGCAGATGGAGCAATAATAACTGACATGATCCATGATTACATGATATTTTTAGTGATATTTGTAAATTTTCTTTCTAAATGTTTCGTTAGCATGTTGCTAATGTACTGTTAAATGTGGTTAAAGTTACCATCGTTTATTACTGTATTCGCGGAGACAAGAGCCGTTGCTATTTTCATTTTTAAACACTTGCAGTCTGTATTAGAGCCCGACCGATATGGATTTTTGGGGGCCGATGCCGATATTAACTCGAAAAGAGCCGATTTATAAGCCGATATTTTGATTTTGAAAATAAACTGGATATTAGACCCATTTCCTATAAACTACACTTACACGACATTCAATAGCAAAATATCTGCCTGTTCTATGTATGTGGGCTGTATAAACCATTTTCCGGAAGGGATTATGTTAAAAAAAAAGCCTTAGATTACAGTCTCAATGACTAAACAATTGCACATCAAAAGTATATATTTTTTTAATGATCAAAAAACAGTCTGGTTTTAAACATTTAACAGTTTTACTTACTTCCAGTTGAAGCTGGTTTTAACAGTCTGTGTGTGTACTGTAAATAAATTATAATACTAAAGTTAAAGTAAAAGAGCTATACCAAACAAATTCAATATTCCACAAAACCATGTCAATGAATTGAAAATAAAATTTAAATAAGTTAAATGGGAAACACTGCAGATATATTTAGAATAAGTTAAACGCTAACGTTATAGTTTGACCTCTTATTAACGTTCGCGCTCTTCCACTGATAAACATGGTATTAGCTTTGTGGGTAATCTAATATAGCAATGCATTAGCGGCTGTAAGTGATGTTACAGAATATTTAGAAGTGATAATGATAGGACCGTTAGCTAGAACTACCACACTGTTTTTATATACAGTGTATGAACTAAATCTACAATCATTTCACATGACGAACGACAGACTCACCGTCAAAAGAGTACAACAATACTTTCTTCTGTAGTGGATTTCTGGCGCTGTTGTCAACTGGGGAGTTGCAGAGCTCCCTCTGGTGGGCAAACTATGCAACACTCATAACATGAGTGAAGCATGAGACTCTGTTTCTCATGTTTCATCGGCCGTTATAAACGCCGATGCCGATTTAAATGCAATTAGCTCATATCGGCCGATATATCGGTCGGGCTCTAGTCTGTATAATTCATAAACACAACTTCATTCTTTATAAATCTCTCCAACAGTGTAGCATTAGCCCGTTAGCCACAGAGCACTATCAAACTCATTCAGAATCAAATGTAAACATCCAAATAAATACTTTACTCACATGATCCGAAGCATGCATGCAGCATGAATGACGAACATCTTGTAAAGATCCATTTGAGGGTTATATTAGCTGTGTGAACTTTGTTTATGCACTGTATAACTGCACTTGTAGTCGAGAGCTCTGGAGGGCAGGGAGCGAGAGATTTAAAGGGGCCGCGCAGCCTGAATCGGTGCATAGTTAATGATGCCCCAAAATAGGCAGTTAAAAAAATTAATTAAAAAAAATCTATGGGGTATTTTGAGCTGAAACTTCACATACACATTCAGGGGACACCTTAGACTTTTATTACATATTTTGAAAAGACGTTCTATGGCACCTTTAATTTGCGTACTGTTGGAACTGTCCACTCCCATTGACACTTTTTTGGAATTGCGCTTTCACACTATTTTGCCCTGTTTAGTAAATCTTGCCCTTTGTGTGTCCCAATTTGCATACTTATGCACTATTCCATTTTGTAGTATAAAGATTGTGAGTAGTGTGACTAGTGTGTTCACACTGAAAATTCCAACAAGAAAAATTGCACTTTAAATACCTGAATGATGCACTTATTTAAAATGAAGTGTGGAATGTTGGACACTTCATGTCACAGTTTTCCTTACGTAGCAGAGGGAGAGGGGCTATCAGACTTCGATGTTGGATGACAAAATAACCTTATTAAACTCATTCACTAGACAGGAGAGTACATAGTGCATAGTTTTAGTGCATAGTATATAGTGAGTGTGTCATTTGGGACACCACTAATTTTTGTTTGATATCCTCTGACTGGATGGAATCATAGTCTGAAGCTAGAAAATCGGGAAGTCTGTGCCCATCACACACTCCACAATTTTTTGTGAAATCTGTCAAATCTGCAGACTGGCTCTGACATTCAGCAACTAGCCACGACACCTCCAGACTATAAATTGGGCCAAAAGTCATGTAGTGTATTCCAGCCTTAAGTTAACTACTGTATCTATATCTCACGGTTTGTTTTAAGCTATTTGTATTTGGTTCACTAAAAAGAACCGAACATGAATGTTTGAGAAACATTAACTTATTTTTATGGAACTGCTTCAAACCTCTGTATACAATGTAATAACACTCTATTGTTTCCACTTATCTCATAAGTTAATGTAAACACATAATTTCTGTCTACATATGAAGTAGCTACAATGTTCTTGATTTACTGTGGCAGATTTATTTTTTTATAAAGTGACATCAACGACACTCACATCTGTATTTTCAATGATTTCTATCTTTAGAGTATCATCTACTACCTGGTGATCAACCCCAAGCTGCAGATATGGATTAAAGACCAGTCCATGCAGGAAGCCCTGCAGTCTTACACTAAATGGCATCACATTGAGAAGGATCCGGCTGTGTTCAGCATGAAGATTGACGAAGACTATGTCCACTGTCTGCAGGGGGTCACCAGAGCCAGCTACTGTAACATCTACCTGGAGTGGATTCAATACTGTGCCAACAAACTGGAGGAGGTGAGGAGACACAAATGGCATTAGAGTGAGTGAAAGCTGATACACTAAAGGACGACTTTGAGAATGCTATAAAAAACAGTGTCTGGCTGATTTTAAAATGGTGCATAAACTTGGGACGTACCTTTGGTATTTGAACTCTTCTTTGCATTTCCACGATGTTAAGGTGATCTAAGCCTAAAGTTTTGTATTTTGTCCTCAGCCAGCGGACAGCGATGAAGATTCTCCCTTGGTTACTCTGTGTTTCGCTCTATCTGTGCTTGGACGGAGATCCCTCAGCACAGCAGCACATAACAGATCCAACAGGTACACTTCCAACATTAGTTGGAATGTGCACTTGAATACTCAACAGACAAAATACTTGATAAAAGATAATGGTTGCTTTAATGGATGTCAGTCAGAATCAAGAATACCAAATAAAATGTGTACTGCCATAATAAGGGCTGGTTCACACAGAACGTTGTTTTGCTTTGAAAAATGCAAGATGCGGGCAGTGGAATGGGGAAAAAATTTGAGGCGTGTTTTTAAAAGTTGAATTTATTTTAACTTGAGCGTCACGTTTTTAGAACGGCACGTCATTCGCCAGGAGCTGCACAAGACCCGAGCACAATGGTCAAAGGCATCCGTCTAGCACGTTTACATACAAAAACAAAGGAAAAGTAGCGCAGTGGTATGGAAAAATGCGTTCTGTGTGAACAGCCCCTTAGAGATTTTACGTTTTAAAGTCGGCATGAAACAGAAGTTACAATAGCAAAATTTTGAATTTCATGGTGACTTAAATGGTTTCCTCTACAGTCTGGAATCATTCCTCTATGGCTTCAACACGCTGTTCAAAGGTGACTTCCGCATTGCCGCTAAGGATGAATGGGTCTTTGCTGACATGGACCTGCTGCAGACGGTTGTGGCCCCAGCCGTGAGAATGAGTCTGAAACTCCACCAGGTGAAATGATTGGACAGTGTTTTGGATATTTAGGGCCCTATAATTTCCGCGATCACGGAATCGCGGAATCCATTAATAAAAACGGAATTTACTATATAACGAATTTGTTTTTGATGAATAAATTAAAAGCAGGTCAGTACACTTAAATTAAATCGCGATATAGACTAGTGTCTGTGAATATTAAACCGCAAAAAGACTATTTAAACATGAATCCTGCATGCCTGTGTGCCTCTGAAATGAATGATGCGGAAGCGCAGTTTCATTTAGCTCACACCGCCTCGCGCAAGGCGCACGCACGCTGAAGCTAGTGATGGCCGATTTCGAAACACGTGCTTCATGAAGCTCCGAAGCTTCATGAATCATTTGTTTCGAATCAGTGATTTGGAGCGTGTATCAAACTGCCAAAGTCACGTGATTTTAGTAAACGAGGCTTCATTATATCATCACTGTTTCGAAACATTTCAAAAGTTTGAAATTTCAGTGGTTCACCGGTAGAGGGTGATGATAAAGTTAACCCATGAATCATGCAGATTCACTGAGAACTGTTGAAAAAGTGTCTATGGGTTTTATTTTTATTTTTTTACAGTCTATGGTTTTACCTGATCTCTGATCAGTTTTATAAATTTGTAGATGTTTTAATTAGACATTAGAATAATCAAAATAAATAATGGTAGTTATTAATCTCTTATTTGCCTGTTTAGCTTGAGCCATGGAACAGAGAAACAAGCCTTGAAAATTGATAAAAGAACACATATTAACAGACACAATATATTTAATCTTATTAGATGATTAGTTATTTGCATTTGATTGATTTTACTCTCAATAAAACATTTGCAATAGATTTGTAAAAGGTGTTTTTACTGCATGTTTAGTGTGAGTTTTGTTGCATTTACACTGTTCTGACCACTAGGTGTCACCGTGGAGTCAGGTGTCAGATTGTTTCGAAGCCTCGAAACATCACGGCACATTTGATTCAACTGCTTCAGTGTTTCACGAAGCCTCGCTCTGCCCATCACTAGCTGAAGCACATGCGACGCTCGCGGTGTTTTCGTCCTCTGTCGCCTCACTATATGAACGCACGAATTCATCTCCAGAGCTGCTCTGAAAGGCACTTCATCAGCATTTAACCGCTTCGTTTGAGAAAACTACCGTCATAAACACAGAGAAACTCAAAGCTCTGAGCAAACTGTCAAAATAAAAGTTCGATTTAACTTGACAGAAACATATTAGATAAATTAATTTAACGATAAATTATTAAAATATATTTTTAAACAATAATCTCAATGTTTCTTCCATGTTTTAATTTTAACAGTAAAGTTGTGCAGCACATTATTTGACAAAAAAGTTTAATTTCATGATTAAAAGATTAATTAAATGGTATGCGTTCATTTGATTGCCAGAAAAATGTAAATACACACAACAGAACTTCTGAAAAAAAATCATAAAAATATTTAATAAATAAATGTAATAAATAAATGTTGTTTTTAAGAATTCAATTAATTAGACATGCTTTTTGATTATTAAAATGGAATTAAACCATTAAAATGGAATCCAGAAAACAGAATTTGGTAAAAATAAAATATGAGGGGAAAGAATAAAACGATTATCATAGGGCCCTAAAAAATGTTATTATTATTATTTTTTTTTGTTAAACTTTTATTAAATTGTTGGTAAATTGGACAAGATTCATTATTTCAATTAATTAGACATGCTTTTTGATTACTAAAATTTAATTTAACCATTAAAATGGAGTTAAATAAAACGGAAAAAACGGAATCCAGAAAAAATAAAACGGAATTTGGGAAAAAATAAAACGGATTTCATAGGGCCCTAGATATTACCCAACATGACTATTAACATAATTATAGCATAACTGTTCACAGTCTATTTGCCTTTTGGTATAATCTCAATAATTTCACATTACACAGGACCACTTCACAAGCCTGGAGGAGACCGAGGAGCCTGCCGTGCTTTACGAAGCCATAACCAATTACAGAACCAGTCTAGTGATATGTCATGAGAGCGACCCCGCCTGGCGAAAAGCAGTACTGTCCAGCCGAGACACACTTCTCACGCTTCGTCACATGGTGGATGAAGGAGCAGACGAGTACAAGATAATCATGCTCTACAAACGACATCTCAGCTTTAAAGTTATAAAGGCAAGCCAGAAAAAAATATACATACAGTACTGTGCAAAAGTCTTAATCCACCAACAGATGTTGTTTTAGCAATGGTATAATGACCGTATATAACTATTTCGCGGTTTCTTTATTAGAATATAACCAGAAAATACAGGAAATTTGTATGCAGTATTAAAAAACAGAAAAAAACTTCTATAGGCTGAAGTATTTAGTGACCACCCCTTACACTTGAACAATAGCATGAACCTGGCTCTCTTAAACCTAAATGGAATGGAAAAGGACTGGAAGTCCGAGAAAACTTTCAAAATCTGATGAGAAGTCCAGGAGGTCACACTAAATACTGTATATACTATATATATATATATATATATATATATACTTTTTGTAGTTCATTAGTTTTAGTTTGTAGTGTAGAGCTCATTTATAGATTGCTTAGTATTTATAGCATAAAATAATTGCATGATATAATAGATACAATTAAATCAATTATTGACCTGTAAATATAAAAATAAAATATGATGAAATAGAATATGCGCTATATTTCAACTCTTCTAAAGCCTGACAATAGCTTTTGTGAGGAACCGAATGAAATGATTTTAGGTCACTATTCATTATTTGCTCTTCAGATATTTAGGCTAAATAGATTTGTATGTTTATTATGTTCTAAGACTGATAGTTATCAATTTATCTCTGTCTTTTCATTCAGATGAATAAAGAGTGTGTGCGAGGGCTGTGGGCAGGTCAGCAGCAGGAGCTCGTCTTCCTCCGTAACCGCAATCCTGAACGCGGAAGCATCCAGAACTCAAAGCAGGCGTTGCGAAACATGGTGAACTCCTCCTGTGACCAGCCCCTGGGTTACCCCATGTTTGTGTCCCCACTCACCACCTCCTATATGGGAACTCACAAGCAGATCAGGAACATATGGGGCGGTCCTCTCAGTTTGGACAGCATTCGCACTTGGCTGCTCTCCAGGTGGTTTCGGTATGTATAAGGCATTAACGGGCTCTTTCTCTGTTTCTAAAGTCTGAAAATGTTTTTTAAACCTTCCTTGCCTTTTCTAGGGTGAGGAAAGATAACCTTACCAGCTGCAACAGTGGCATGAACATGGAGGATGTGGATTGTGCTGGTTCCTCCTTAAGTCAAAATCATAACTCCGCCACATCCCAGAGCCTAAGCTTGTATCACGGCCGTCCTCGCAGCTCCCAGTCGAGACACCACGGAGGTCAGAACAAACCATGGACACTATATAAATGTGTAGTTTGTTGTCCTAAAGAATCCATGTATCATTCGTTCATTCATTTTTTAAAATAATATTAAAAGTAGAAACATGAGAAAACTGCGCTTGTTTTGTTTACCTTCAGGGGTAGAAAATGAATAAACAGCTAGAATATTCAATCTTTACATGTAGGCGGGAATGAAACGCCTCTTTCCACTGATTGGTCAAGCTAAGATCAAACTGTGCCATCATCAGTTGTTCCTTAGTTCTGCCCAACAGAATAATAATCCTCCACTACTGTTGTATGGATTCAAACTAAATTAAAAATGAAAAAGGTGCCGTTTTCTCATTTTCGTTTTCTCACAAATGAACGAATGATACATGGATTCTATAAGAAAATTTGATAAAATCATTTAAAATGATAAAAAATTAAATGATAGACATTAAAAAATATGATATTATGATATAAAATATGATATAAATATGGTTTACCTAAATTGAAAACCTTACAAAATGGGAAATATTAAACAGTGACAATTAAAACTGTTTATATCCAATCATTTACCTTAACGATTTAAACAACAATTCTAAACTATTCTATATTTATATTTATATATATATATATATATATATATATATATATATATATATATTATAGCATTTAATATTCCCAAAGGAAACTGTGGTAAATTACTTTCCAGTTTGGCCTACAAATAGATGCCATGACCTCGGCAAGAAATGAATGTTATCATCTTGAAATGAATGTTTCCCATAAGAGAATCAGAAAAATGTAATGCTGACATTCTCTTTTCCTTGCAGCTCACCGGGAGTATCGCAGTCGCTCAGTGCAACCTCAGGGCCAGCGGCCCCCCGTCACCAGCCGATCGGGCCCCATCCTGGACAGCCAGCACGGCTCAGCCTCTGGAGGCCCTGGGCTAGTGCAGCGCCTGTCCAACAGCCAGCTGTCCTTCAACACTTCCTCCATTGCCTCCGTCTTTTCCCAGGTGCCTCGTTTGTCCACAACAGGGCCTCTGGCTTCTGCCGGAGGTCACCATCGCTCCAGCCAGGTGTCTTCCTCCAGCTCCACGCTGAGCCTGCTCTTTGGCAAACGCAGCTTCTCCAGCGGTTTGGTCATCTCGGGCCTCTCTGCAGCTGAGGGGGGAAACACCAGCGATACGCAGTCCTCAAGCTCTGTCAACATCGCCTTGGGCCCATCCTGTCGCTCCAGTCGTGCAACACAGGTCAGATGACGTTTTTTACAATGATATATGAAACATTTTGTTGTTAAAGCGTTTTCAAGAAACAAAAGCTTGCCAGAATAGACCACTATTAGCCTTCAGATGATATAAAGCAGATTTTGTCCATTTCCACCACATGCTAATTCCCCATTTTTATCATCAATCTACACTGACAAAGCAGAGGCTCATAACCTTTAAACATTTTGAAATTATTTATAACTTAGAATAAAGAATATTTATATAATGATTCACACTATTATATTTTAGCTTCAGCAAAAATACATACATTTTATGTTCTGATCATTTTAATTTGCAGTGTTGTTTAATTTCTTTGCCTTATTTAAATCTGAAAATATTATGCACCCATGTACCAAAATGAACTTTTTGGACACTGGTGCCAGTGGCTGGTAAATTCAGAAAATGTACTGAACTTTAAATATTTCATATGCATCTATATACCCATTTATATCCATTTCTTCATTTTGGTGGCTTAATTTGTTATAATACACTACCATTCAAAAGTTTGGGTCAGTAAGATTTTTTAAAAAGAATTTAATACCTTTATTCAGCAAGGATGCATTAAATTGATAAAAAGTGACATCAAAGACGTATAATGTTACAAAAGATTTGAATTTCAAATAAATGCTGTTTTTTTTAACTTTGTATTCATCAAAGAATCCTAAAAAAATGTATTTTCCACAAAAATTTTGTTTGCAACTTGATAATAAGAATCAGCAAATTAGCATCATTAGGATCATGTGACACTGAAGACTGGAGTAATGATGCTGAAAATTCAGCTTTGCCATCACAGGAATAAATTACATTTTAAAATAGAATAAAATAGACAACAGTTATTGTAAAGTGTAATCAATTTTTTTTGTGTGTATTGTAATGTATTGTATACTATTTTGAGTTAATTTTGGATCTAGGATGTGCTTAATCATCCTAAAAATGTTTTCCTCACTCTTCTTCCTCCTGTTTTTCCTTTTATCTTTATTCTGTATCATAAATAAGCTGCCCATTGATTTTGATTTTAATAAATTTGGAATCGAGAGGGAAAAAGCATTAAGTCATTGCTGAAATTGTTACAAATCCAACTACATTTTTAGCTTGTCCTTTCTTTTCAGCAGTGGACATCAGAGGCGTACGAGAGCATAGATGCCACCTCCACCATAGCCACAGGACCCAAGGTCCAGAGCACAGACAAAAGCCAAGACGACTCGACTTCTGCCTTCCACGAGGCTCCGGAGCAGATGACCATATGAGACCACAACACCAAATGCCTCAGCCCAGCATGATCAAACTCCTGAGCTCAAGTAATGTACATTACAGACGTCTTTTTGTAAAACAAAACATCTGCCATGTGTAGAACCGTAAGTATCCTATTTAAGGGAAAAGAACTGCTCTTCCAAAAAAAAAAAAAAAAAAAGGGTCAGAAGCTTGTTACTCTCCATCTCTGAGATTAAACAATGGAATTTGATGACTACAAGAATTTACGTTTGCACCTTGAGTGCATGCACCTCATGAACACCATCACTCACAGCGGTGATTATTTTTATAGACTGGCAAATTAAGAACTGTTGTTCAAGTATAAGTAATGTAAGATCACATGACTAAAGAAAGTGTCTGGTATGGTTGCATAGTAGTTTTCTTGCACACTGCTGTTTTGAAATGTGTTGTGATCCAGATGTGTCATTGTTAGATATTAACATACAAGCACTACAAGGATTCTGAACTGGTTACTGATGCATTAAAAGCAGTGACAAGAAAGTGTAATTTCTGTAAATCGCCTAAAAACAACAACAACAACTAAAAGTAGCCATATTCACTCTTTGGCACATAGTGTGTATGCACCTTTTCCTCTAATATTTTACCATTAGTACGATGATTAATTTGGCCCCTGGAAAATTGATGTAAATTGATGTATGGCAAGCACAATCTAAGAGATGAAGACTGTGTACTTTATAAATAAAGTCCTCCAAGAACTAAAATGAGGTTCATGGATCTGGAGCTATACAGTAGTTGCCAAAAGCAAAATGTTTTGCGTTTTTTACTACGGGAATTGTGGGGCTTCCATTTATTATGTGACACGGGGGTCTGTATGATGTGTTGTAATATCAAATATTTCATGGTGAGTCTAGCCCTTTAATAATATTTGCATATTATAATGCTCCCATAAATAGGGAGACACGAAAAACCTAAAAATCCACTCCATAACACAACTTGAATAAAAAAGTTTTAAAAGAATCTGAATTTTGTCATTTTTATGTGTACAGTACCAGTCAAAAGTCATTACACCTGACATATTTCTCAGCCGTTTTGATATAAAATCTTACGCTTAAATAATGATTTTGAAAATTGTGCCTATGTATGAATTTCACAAATGTGTTTCTCATAATTCCTTTTTGAAAATGATTTTGTAAACAAATATAAATGGTCTCTGATGCATGAATGAATTTCTTTACAAAAGCAAAATTTCATTTTATTATTACAATTTTAATTGATGAGGATTAATTATCAATCTTCCATTTATTATTTCATAGTTTTTATGACTTTACAATTATTCAGAATGTAGAAAATATTAATAATAAATGAGTAGGCATCTCCAAGCTTTTGGCACTGTATTTCTATTTTTATCACTAATTTAGCAGAATTTAAAAAGATTGTTCTGTTGTCCAGACTGATTCATCTAGCAACACAACTGTAAACAGACATGCTGAAGTGCAATTACAGGGAAGATTTACTTGTCTAAAACATGTAGAGCATCTGAAACAACCATTCAGTGTCATTTTATGTTCAAAACACTAGCTATAAGAATTAATTAACACCAAACAAAACACAGTGAGGAGCTGAGTAAGCTATGAGACAACATTACAATGAAAATGTGTCGATTTTTGAACTCTTCATTGGAAGTCATTGAATATCTTTTTACAGAAACATGCTGCAACAATTTTCGAAAAAAAAAAAACCTAATTTGTGTCAGGCTGTAACAGCATTATAACATGGAGTTCACAAAAAAAGATATGATACCCATGACTTTTTGAGGAATTTGTGTCTGGACAGTTTGTATTCGTAAATGTAAGTATTTTAATAATTTTGGCACAATCGTTACAGAAAATATGAGAATGCCAGTATTTTCAATGCACTCCAGAGCTTATGATATTGTTGCCTGGGGAGTAAAGACAAAAATAGTTAAACACA
Source organism: Megalobrama amblycephala (assembly GCF_018812025.1). Lineage (NCBI taxonomy): Eukaryota > Metazoa > Chordata > Actinopteri > Cypriniformes > Xenocyprididae > Megalobrama > Megalobrama amblycephala. The sequence goes on from NC_063053.1 coordinate 15,038,263, forward strand.
TTGCAACCAGAAAAATGACTTTAAGCGAAGAGCCTGATGTGGAGATCTTCCAAAAGAAACAATCAGAGCTCATGTGAATCCTCTGAGGAGAACGTGATAAGACTTTAGTACAGTTCTCATGCGCGTGAGGCTGAAAAAGTCAATTATTTGATGTGTCATTACTGTGATCTACGAGTTAAACTGCAAAACCACTATTGCAACAATATGCTACAATGTCAGGAGATATTTTTCTTTTAAACTTTGCACAAGCCATTAACAGAAAAACTGCTAAGAGAGTATAAAAAAAATCACATTTCATGTTAACGTCATACATTTTCCCACAAATTACACAGATATTTTGCTCTTCGGCTATTTAGCACAGTATGTTATTATGTGTTAGACAGACAGAAGCAGCACCATATTGTAAGTCACTTTATTTGATGTCTACAAATACATTTGTTCTCTCTTTTAATAGTGTTCATGCAGGAGTACATGTGATCTGAAAGATGCCCATTCGCTTGGGCTCAATTCTTAATAAACAAGTACTGCCGTTCTTGAACTGAACTGCATCACTTTACAATAAACTAATTTCATTACTATAAGTCAAATTTCAGTCATTCCACCAAGTTTTGAGCACAGAATACTGTATTTAAATGCGATCAATTATAAAGAAACTGCTAATATTTCCAATATATGTCCATTTCTAAAACTCTTCCAGGAGATTCAGTGTTACTGTCTGCAGATTGCAGTACTTCGATATATACTTGTACAGTATTGTGTTAACTAAACTATTTTGAGAATAGCAAAAGCATGCCAAATATAAAATATTCTTTTTTCTTCTTCTTCTATCAGTTATAATTTACAAAGGCATTATAGTTTGTCCTCTGGTATTAAAAACAACAGAATTATGATTAAATATTAGATCATTTTAAAACACTTTATATTAAATGGGTGACAGTATTTATGAGGTCTCGTATCAGGGCACAGCTCTAAAGAAAGCCTTCAGTGAAGGTCTGATCTGTGTCTGATCTGAGAAGAAGAAAAAAATACTGGGACAATGAGTCGAGAGGTTTGAGATTTCATTATGTGATGTATAATAAGCACCAAACACTTGATGATGATGATGATGATGATGGAGGTTAAATAAAAAATGATTGGTCTTTTGTTTGTTTTTTGTGCAGAGGACAATGACAGAAGCTGAAAGGCTGAAAATGATCAAATACTCAGTTCACACTTATTTCCAAATCTTGGCTTTAATAGTTTTCCGCATGTGCAAATGTCTTTTGCTTACAGCGTGCATCATGCATTCGATCCTAGAGAAGAGAACAGGCTTTAAAAGACAAACATCTTCCCTGCGGATATTAACTAAATCATAGATCATGGCCTAAACATTCAAGGCACTTCAGGGTGACTGTGATAAACTGTGAGACGTGAGTCAGTTTCCCTCCAAAGCCTGTCAAAGATGCCTTAATCGGTTAATAATTCTTCATTTTCTTCATAGCATAAACGCACACACAGGGCTTCTCTACCCCTTCTAACGATTTTGAAATTGCATGGTATCTTTATATATTTAAATATCTGACAACTGTAACTGGCAGGTTGTTTGTGATATTGGGAGCAATAACCAATAATACCATGTTTTGTTTAAATATGTAAAGTGACGAAATTTGCAGCAATGCGACGTCAATCGTAGTCAGGCTGTTTTTATCATGAAAACAATTGGAATGTAATTGTGAACTGGTATAATGACATACTGACACAACTGATGATGAGGCTATAGAAACACAATAATAGATGAACTATGATTTTCAAGTCAGGCATCAAATGTTTAATAAAAATGTTACCTGACCTCTTTCCAATTCCATGTGATGTCAAAAAATGATTAATGAAAGAAAAAAGCTGATATACATGAAGCCTTCCTCCTTGTTGCAATATTCATACAATATATTGAGGGTCACCGCAAGGTCATTTAAATTCACATTACCCTGCATGACCCTTCAAATCAATGGCATTAATGTCTTATGAATGTAAAGAGCAAATGAAGAATCGTGAAGGGTGTGCAGCGCAGCTCACCGGTAATGCTGTTATGCTACCGATCAAGTGTTACTAAGTGCTGTTAACACTTTTTTTTTTTTTCTTTCTATAATTACAGCAATCTGTTTATCACATAATGCAAGCACATGCAGGTAACAGGAATAAATGAATAAATCTTTGCTTGGGCACAAAGTGTCCATCTTTTGTTTAAACAGAAAGAAAAGCAACAGAACTAAAGGATGAGAAGTTCAATCGATGGGTTTGAGCTAAAATTCAGTGCCTGCCAGTTCACCAGTGGCTCTAATCAGAGTCAAAACAATCAAAATGTGTGCAAGCTACGTTGTTTTTCAAGGCCCGGTCTTCTATATTAAGCATATGGAGAGAACAGAACCAAGAGGTAGATATTCTTGTTCTTGAAAAGCTTGTTTAAAGTGCCCAAAGTAGCCCTTCAACCTTTGCAGAAAAGACTGAAGCACCCTTAAAAACAAGAATAGACACTTGCTTCATCTACAAATAATTCAATTACTTCCCTCCTGCCCTGTGTGGCTCCAGAGGCCAGAGTTTTCCATCACTTGAACAAATAAACTTTAGCATGCACAGTACCTTACATTCAGTGTGCAGTTTACATCAATAGTGAACCGTCAACCCACAGTAGACACAACACAGATTTATTTCAGTCTTAAAATGAGTAGCTTTTTCATCAAGAAGGATTTTATATATTTATATATTAAGTGAGCGAAGAGACTAAGGAATATCAGAAAAGGGCAAATGTAAACCAGTGTTCCACCCAAGTTCAGGAAAACATTCCTTAGTCACTAATTATTCCAATATGACAATTGAGATATTTGCATAGGCAATATGGGATTAGCCCTTAAATACGTTTCCTGAATTCTTTGTGAGTGTAATCATAATTATGTTGAAAAGAATTCAACAAACGAAAAAAAAAAAAATGCTACTCTTCTTCGTAAACCCTCGGTATACCAGCATACATCTCAGTTACAGTATTAGGCTTCAAGTAGATCAAAATAAACATTTAACATTAACAAATAGATGAGGAAAAACTAAGCATAACGAGAGGTAGTGGAAAACCGATGAAAACGAGAGACGGTCCGTGCGGACGGCGCTCCTATAATAACATAGCACAGGCTCCACTTCATTTGCTTAGAAAAGGAGCCTTTTGGCAAGAAAGATTATTTTTCCAAGTCATACCACGCTGATAAAATCATTATCAACAGCTGTTAGCCATCACTGTGACAGCCGTCAAGAGAAAAACTCCTAAACTCTCTAAATCTGATAAAACATTAGCAGCAAAAATGAAGTTGAGGCATTGAAATGAAACAGATAAGTACTCTCAAAATTAGGGACATTTCATGTTCTTGTAATGAGTGAAAATGTCAAATTTATTCTAATTTACAGGATGATGTCTGGGAAACTTTCAGTTGATTAATAGATGTTGAAGCATTTAAAAAAAATTATTTTAATTAAGGATTCCGCCTGTAGCAAAATATAGTACACAATACTAATTTCCTTGCGTTATTTGCTTCCATTTTTTGTCATTATTGAGAAAGAACATATACTGTAGGTTACCTTTGAGTGATACGCTTCAGAGGTATGATTAAAATTTCTCAATTTAAATCATGATTGTGAAAACATTTATTTTAAAAATCAGCTTTAAAGTGACCCATAAAAATCCTAAATAATCATATATTCACTCTGTTCCCTGTTCAGTAGTTTCAGTGACCTCTATGACGTTGGACTTCCCAGATTACTGACATGTACGGATTGAAATAGTCATACAAACGCATTACTTTTCATTGACACCTATCGTAACACTTTAGTGTGACTCAATATGTCAACCTCTGATTTCTCCCCCCTAAAAAATAGTTCAGTAAATGTCCATGTGTCGTGCAGGGTCTTTCTTTCTTTTCTTTTTTCTTTTTTTTTTAGAGCAAGACAATTTTGATTTATTGCTCATTTCTTTAATGACATGATTTTTTTTTTTTTCCTTTTAAAACAAACAAGAAAATTCAATCATTTTTATTTTAGAAATGAGGGAAAGCCAAGCTTCCCATGATGGTTCGCTGCTTCAGTAAGTAAACTATTAGGTAACACCTATTTGGTTCGTAAAACAACATAAATGAAGGACCTGCTCACATTGGCTGATGCTCAAACACACGAATACTTCAAAGAAGGATATCTATGCACTCGGTAAAGTGACAAAGGTCTTCATTTTAATGTGGTAAACCTGCAGAGTGAATGGCACTTAACTCTCAGAGCACCAATAAGAAAACCCAACAACAACACACTTGATCACTTAACAAACGTTCGTTCATTCATTGGCACAAGAGTTCAGGGAAAGTGACACTTTGAGGTTGGGTATGGTGACCAAAAAAACGTCGGTTTAAATGCAATTCACTCTTGAATTACTCCGCTAAAAGGTGAGAGAGTGGTTTAACACACCAGTATTTTAAATATCGTGTTCTCATGCACTGGCTGCTGCGATTGCAATAGCACATAAAGGTCTAGAAAATTGAACAGCAACATTCAAGTTTGAATCCAACAACACAGAGCTGAAAAGCTGTCATTCTTGAGGGACACACGTCTAAACCTCTAAAAAAAAAAAAAAAATCATCTTTATAGTATCGTCTTCAACTCGATGCTTCCCACAGAGGTTCACATCATATCTGGGTTGAGTATTGCAATGTGTACATGACACAACAGAAGGAACGCATGCTGGAAAAAAGTATTATAAAAAGACTGACTTGTTTTCATTTTTCGATAACCTGCAGTTTTCCGAGCTGTGAAAATGACCGAGACCGCTCCACGTTTCAAGTCGCAAAACGAACGTTTGGAGAACAGTTTCCCTGATGGATCCGACTCCGTCGCACCACCTCATCGAGCGGGTCTCGGCGAGCACAGTTATTTTAAATAGACCTAGTGTAACTCTCAAAAACAAGGCATAGTGTTCACTATACTTTTGTTTAATAAAATACATTTCTTTAATGTGTAAGACAATTCGAAGCTCTTTTAAGAACCTCCAGAACGTTGGTGAGTGATTTTCAAGCAATTCTCAGTCAATCCAGCGAAGCTTACAGCCCATGACATACAGTACCTGTGCTTCTCTCTGTAAGTAACGGACTGGGAGGGGCTAGGAGGACTCACACACAAAAAAAAAACGGTGTCGTCACCAGCATCAGCAGCTTTTTTGTGCCCTTACTCAGTGTCGAGGCATTGTGATTTTTGCAGAGAGAAAGAAATCTTCATGATTCATTTAGCTGCCCAATCACAACACTAGCTAGCCCTTATGTTTCCCAGTTAAAGAACTGTCGACACGCAAAGAAAGAGTTTGGACGGCAAGACGGCGATTACGCTTCCCAGCTTCTTTTTTACAAAACAATTGGCACAGCTAATTTTCCCTTCGCTTACGAGAAGCTTTACAATGTTCTCTCCCCATGACAGCATAAAAAACTTTTTTTTTTCAATTCAAAAAACATTGTAGTCCGGGGCTTAAATGTCAAACTGGAGTAAATTCCATAACCTTGTATCATGCAAAGGTTTTCTAGCTTAACATCTACCGCTTATCCGTTTGTTTTTGATTTTCTTTAAAAAAAATAACATTATTCAGCTGTCCTCAGACATGTGAGGCATAAAAGATGGAAAGGATCAGGTAGAAAGAACATGAGAGAAAGAGAGAGAGAGAGAGAGAGAGTAAACAGGAAGAGAGAGAAGATTTAAAAGAGACAAAACAGGTGAATGAAAAAGACAAGTAAGTTGAGAGTAGGAAGTATGGATCTGTCTGTTTTCCTACATGTTTTTCTGTGTCACAGTTGCCTGAGCAGCTCGTATTGGCACTTAAACAGAACTCAACTTCAGGGTCACTAGTGGATGCTCAGAATTGCTTAACTACTCACTCTTGAAATAAGAAACATCACACCTTTTGAAAGTGGCACCTTGGGGCTTTTTTGTCTCAAATGTTCTTTCTGAAACCTAGGTGTCTAAGCAGGCCCTCTTGCTGTTAAGGAGATCCCTGTAAACAGATGAGTTGAGAAATCGGGGGAAGGAGTCTCTGTGCATGAGGGTGTAGATCTGTAGCTGGGCCTCCTCATACATCGTACTGCTGGGTTCCGCCAGGCTTTGGTTGATGCCTTCCCTCACCCGTGAATCCAAGCTGACCTGCCGACCGACAACAAAAGTACGACAGATCAAAAACAAAACAAAACTTTACAAAGAACAGTTTTTATCTTTGAACTTTACTTTATATTTTACTATACTCTATATATATTTCATATTGTGATTCATAATATTCTTAAAAGGTTAGTTCACCCAAAAATGAAATTTCTGTCATTAATTACTCACCCTCATGTCGTTCCACACCCGTAAGACCTTCGTTCATCTTCGGAACACAAATTAAGATATTTTGATATTATCCGAGAGTTTTTTTATCCATTGAAAGCAATGAAAATACCACATTCAATGTCCAGAAAAGTAATAAAAACATCAGTGAAATAGTCAACGTGACTACAGTGGTTCAAACTTAATGTTATGAATCGACGAGAATACTTTTTGTGCGCAAAAACAGACAAAAATAACGACTTTATTCAACAAATTTGTCTCTCCCATGTCAATCTGCTACGCTATTTTCGTTGCAGCGCTTCCAGGTTCTATGTCTGAATGACAGCTCAATATTGGCCGACGCCTGTTCACGTAAGCAGCACAAGACACGCATGTATGTACATGTACGGGCAATAATGAGCCGGCATTTCAGCTTAAACACGGAAACACAGCACTGTGCCACCTGCATAACACTGACAAAGAAGACGAAAAATATAGTTGTTCATTTTGTTTTGTTTTTGCAGACAAAAAGTATTCTCGTCACTTCATAAAATTAAATAATTAATGATTAGTCAGTTAAAATTTTCCTGATAATTTTCTCACCCTCATGTCATCCAAGATGTTCATGTCTTTCTTTCTTCAGTCAAAAAGAAATTAAGGTTTTTGATGAAAACATTCCAGGATTATTCTCCTTATAGTGGACTTCAATGGTCTCCAAACGGTTGAAGGTCAAAATTACAGTTTCAGTGCAGCTTCAAAGGGCTTTAAACAATACCAGACGAGGAATAAGGGTCTTATCTCGTGAAACGATCGGTTATTTTCTAAAAAATACAAATGTATATGCTTTATAAACACAAATGATCACCTTGCAAGTGCTTCTGCTTTCCGTATTCTTCAAAAAGCTTACACTTTATGTCCTACACCTTCCCTATTCAACTTATGGAACAAACTAATTCCGTTTTTTTTTTTTAATTAAGTAGAATAGGGAAGGCGTAGGACATACAGTGTAAGCTTTTTGAAGAATACGGAAAGTGGAATGGTGGAAGGCGATCATTTGTGTTTATAAAGCATATAAAGTTGTATTTTTTTAAGAAAATGACCGATCGTTTTGCTAGATAAGTCGCTTATTCCTCGTCTGGTATCGTTTAAAGCTCTTTGAAGCTGCACTGAAACTGTAATTTTGACCTTCAACCGTTTGGAGACCATTGAAGTCCACTATAAGGAGAATAATCCTGGAATGTTTTCATCAAAAACCTTAATTTCTTTTCGACTGAAGAAAGAAAGACATGAACATCTTGGATGACATGGAGGTGAGTAAATTATCAGGTAATTTTCATTCAGAAGTGAACTAATCCTTTAAGGTTGAACCACTGTAGTCACATTGACCATTTTAACAATGTTTTTACTACATTTCTGGACATTGAATGTGGTAATTTCGTTGCTTTCAATGAAGGATAAAAAAAACCTCTCAAATTTCATAAAAAAATTAATTTGGATTCTGAAGATGAACAAAGTCTTACAGGTGTGGTACGACATGAGGGTGAGTAATTAATGACAGAATTTTCATTTTTGGGTGAACTAACCCTTTAATTCAGAGACTAGGTCAGTTTAATTTAAATATGGCATAAATAAATAAATAAATAACCTTTTTTATAAGAACAATCATTATCTTCAAGCTTTGTGTAAAATATTATACTGAAAAGAAAACTTGGGTAGGTAGGTATTTATGTGAACGATTACGGTATGATGTTTCAAGCTACATGCTCTTCATCAGACTCAAGTTGTACATAGAAAAAAATAGACCGTTAATAATATATACTCATGAATACAATTTAATTGAACTGACAGATGGCAAAGAAAACAAAAACTATTCAGACCTCACCACCTATTCAGAGAATTTTTATTAAATTTAAAATGTATTATTATCTATTAAAAAACTTAAATTACTTTTGTGTTTTGGCTATTTTTCTATGAATGAACAATCATTTTGAGCAAGCAAATATTGTACTGCAAAATTATATATATTTATTCAGATTCTAGATTTTTTTTTTAAATGTAGAAAAAAAATGCACAAAAAGACTGCTAAAAAACACATTTAATAAGCTCAGCAAAACAGATGTCATTTTTCGAGCTACATGCTCTTCATCAGACTCAAGTTGTACATAGAAAAAAAACATACCCATATATAACCTTTAAATACCACTAAACAAAAATGACAAAAAATACTTGAGAATATCTTTTGTTTTGGCCATTTTTAGATGATTTATGAATTTAATATGAATATCTTATATTTTATGTCATCATATTTTATTTATGAATGTATTGCAGCCACAGACAGCATTGTGTATTTTTCATACACCCCATAATCTAACCTCTTTTGGCGAAAGAATGGAGACGTAGTCTTCATAAATGATCCTGGCTTTTTCTTCGATAGCTGATGGGTTAGTTTCTTTCTTCAGTTCCTCACAGGAGATCCAGAACATCAGGTTTTCTTCACTGTACTCAGACCGCAAGAACTCCCGGAAAACATCCCTTCCCTCTGGAGAGCGCATCATCATCTCAAAGCTCCGTGACCAGGCAATCACCTCATCCAGTGTGGGACGCCTTCAAATTTGAGACAATGAAAAAAAAGAGCAGGAACTACCCATATAAAATAACTTTATTTCAGGTGTCAGTAAAAAAAAGTGCATGTAAATGGTATTAAAGGATTGATTAGAAATTGAATTGGCGCCAAAAGTACTTGGACACAAACTATAAAGAAACTGTGAGATTTTTTTAAATGATTTTCCTCATTTTAATTCAGTTAACAAGATTGCAGTTTCATTTAATGGAATGTTGCTCATTTTAACAGGACGTTAGAGGTATGAACAGATGCAAGCACTATATAAAAAAGCAGCAATCATCTTGTCCCTATACAATAATAGATGTTTCTAACAACTCACTGTTCCTCTGTTGCTTCTATGCTATCCATCTTTGTACATGTTTGCCTCTCTGAACGTTCCCTTCTGTCTTCATTCCTAGGGTGAGGAGAGAAGTGTTAGACACAGCAAAGTCTCTGTGGCATTTGAAACATGTTGTGTTGATCATCATGCAAGGTTATACAGTTATGGTACAACTAGATTTTGGAGCCTACCAGCTGCTATTACACTACATAGCCATTCAAGCTTTTAAAGGGTTGAATCATACACATATCATACAAAAAAAAAAACAAAACAAACTGGCAGCTGTGGTTGCCAGAATAATTCTGTAAAAATACGTTACAAATGTAAACATGTTTTTGAACAACCTGTACATTTTACAATTTAAAAACTGGAATTTACAAAAAAATGCCAATGCTGCTACTAAAATCTGTTTTGTACATTTAACATATACTGACATCCAGAATAATAATACGGGTGGTAAAGAGAAAACCACGCGATGAATCCAAGTTTTATATAAACTATTAATACATGTATGTAAAAGATGCACTTAGCTGTCATGCACACAAATACAAAACACCATCATGACACTAAAATAACGCAATATTAATTTAACAACATAAGATAGCACAAAATCCTAATGTACATAACTGATATCAAAAATATCAAATGTGAAATGACACAAGGAATTCTGGGAATGTCAGTTTACGGCCTTTCACTGTAAATTACAAAATGATTAGTTCTTTTTTACTTCCAAAACATTACATTTAACAGTATTTTACTGAAATTCCATGAAAAATTCCATGAAATGTAAGGTTAGATCTATTACTGTTTTCCCCGTACATAAAGTGCAACAGTGCCTGCCCATTTATTCAGTGACAGGGTTAGAAACATTGATTTGAAGCAAAAAAGTATTTGAAAATCAGACAAAAACACAAAGTACTGTGTACTTAATGACTTTAATGATAGAAAAAACATTGAGTATACATATATTTATTAAGATTATTGCAAAATATGCATATATACTCAAATGTTAAAGTATTTTGAGAGCGTAGGTAGGGACACTGACTTGATTATTATATCATTTGCTGTGCTTCATAGGAGTGGGCGGAGCTAACAAGATCTTTTGGCACATTTTGCTTGTTTCGACTCTCTGATTGGTGTAATTTTCTGTACAGCGTCATGGGTAATGTAGTTTTTCACCACGAATTCTGCTGTTAGACACCATTATTTTGAATTAATGCGGGCTAACAGCTTCAACAGAAGCAAACAGTATTGACTGACAACCTCATAGCTCACAGTAAGGCTGTCTTTAAAAGTTCAGAAGTTATCATTAAAGGTGCCCTAGAATTAAATATTGAATTTACCTTGGCATAGTTGAATAACAAGAGTTCAGTACATGGAAAAGACATACAGTGAGTTTCAAACTCCATTGTTTCCTCCTTCTTATATAAATCTCATTTGTTTAAAAGACCTCTGAAGAACAGGCGAATCTCAACATAACACCGACTGTTAGGTAACAGTCGGGGTGTACGCCCCCAATATTTGCATATGCCAGCCCATGTTCAAGGCATTAGACAAGGGCAGAACGTCTGGATGTGCACAGCTGAATCATCAGAATAGGTAAGCAAGCAAGGACAATAGCGAAAAATGGCAGATGGAGCAATAATAACTGACATGATCCATGATTACATGATATTTTTAGTGATATTTGTGAATTGTCTTTCTAAATGTTTCGTTAGCATGTTGCTAATGTACTGTTAAATGTGGTTAAAGTTACCATCGTTTATTACTGTATTCACGGAGACAAGAGAGCTGTCGCTATTTTCATTTTTAAGCACTTGCAGTCTGTGTAATGCATAAACATATTCTTTATAAATCTCTCCAACAGTGTGTAATGTTAGCTTTAGCCACGGAGCACAGCCTCAAACTCATTCAGAATCAAATGTAAACATCTAAATAAATACTATACTCACATGATCCAATGTATGCATGCAGTATGCATGACGAACATCTTGTAAAGATCCATTTTGAGGGTTATATTAGCTGTGTAAACTGTGTTTATGCTATTCAAGGCAAGCGCGAGATTTAAAGGGGCCGCAACCTATATATCGGTGCATAGTTAATGATGCCCCAAAATAGGCAGTTAAAAAAATGAATTAAAAAAAAATCTATGGGGTATTTTGAGCTGAAACTTCACAGACACATTCAGGGGACACCTTAGACTTATATTACATCTTTTAAAAAGAAGTTCTAGGGCACCTTTAAAAATCAATTTCCCTATGGAGAGTTTTTGCCTCCGGAACTCAACTGTTGCACTCTGTCAAAACATAACTTATTGCTAACCAATTAACAATTAATGGCTTTTTTACAGTCTTTACTGTTAAAATTACAATACATTTTTACAGCGTAAACAGTGTAAAACTGAATTTTCCTTTTGAAATAAAAGTTTGATGTACAAATGTAAACATATTATAAGGGGATTTTAAACTTTTAATGGCCCAAATATGATGAAATATAAAGTATCTGGGCCTTTTATTTGTAAAACAGCAAGCATGATACTATAAAGACAACATACTTTTTAAATTATAAATTTAAAGTTAAATTATACTGAAATGAACAATCAGAAATAAATACATTATAGAAATAACTATAATTTAAAAGATTAATAAAAATAGTCATATAACATAATAACTATATACTGTTAAAAAAAAAAAAAAATTCCAGAGAGGACACTCAAGCACCCCCTTCTGACCCCCAATTTGAGAAAAAACAGACTAACCAAAAAGTCTAACCATATTCTAAAGTAATACAAATTCTCCTCTAGTCCACCAACAGCATTTACTGAAACTAAGCTACAAATTACAGGTGAACATCCACTGTGTTTCTCAATCCGAGTCTCTGTAGAGCAAGTATAATTGGGTTTGTTAGCCATGGGGTTCGACAAGCTGACAAGACTCTAAATATATAACATGTACTACACAGCTGTTTTGCATGTGATGTGGGACAGAAATAGCCGTTTACTGAGCAGATAATGGCAGCGTGTGTGGGGGGATGGCTGTGGAAACCCGAGGTTACAGAATAGGGTGCCTCTTCAATGTTTGCTTTATTTCATGCAACATTTGTATTCATTCCTGTTATTTTTAGTTCCCCTGCAAGCTGTGCTATGGCCTTTCCAATCTTTCTTTGTTTTTTTAAAAGCTAATGTTGCTTATGTTGCTAAATGTATGAGCATGCTTAAAAGTGCACTCAGTAATAATCAAATAAATGCGCCATGTTAGATAACACACTGAGAAAAAGCCTCTTCCACAAAGGCTATGCTAACCTACAACAATGCCTATACACAAAACAAATAAATAAATGTCACTGGGTCATTCCTGTTACACAGTACTTCTTGAAATCTGTAATGTTTGAAAATAAAAAGATAAGTTATAATTTAAGGAAGCAATTAAATAAAATGGTATACCAGACAAAAATATGCTTTTCTTAAAATCTAAAAAAGTTATAAATTATAGCTTGATTATTTCACAATACCAAGACATGTTAAAAACTAACAGGCTGCCTAACAGGATGGAAATAAAGAGCTAAATTCCCTATTGCTCAGTCAAGGATTGAGAGATAGCTTACACAATGGCATCAACCTGAGGATATATTTAAGTAGGGTAAAGTAGTGAAAGAAATAGTGTTCACTTAATCATGATGATTAAAAAAATAATTAATGTGAATTCTATCTTTAAAAATTGCGAGTTTAATATTTTATCCAATAAATTAAGACTTAAATGATGGGGACATAAAATATACTGCATTCTAGGAATGAGCCCACTAACATTTAGCAAATACACTACTGTTTAAAAGTCCGGGTCAGTAAGATTTTTTGGCGTCTTCAGCGTTCATCACTGTCACTTTTTTACCCAGCCGTCCAATCACAGTGAATGGGGGCAGTACAAATACCCAACCACCAACCAACCGTCACATCTTGCTTGTACAGTGGCAACAGACGACAACAACAACAATGGAACAAAATCATTTAAAACAAGAGCCAGAGCAAATATTTAACATTTTATCAACAGTTTTATATTCAGAATCAAACAGACATTCCATATTATAGCAACCAAAGCGTTTAAACAGAAAAAAAAAAATGCTGCGTTGCCCTCAAGTGCTCGCAGCTGTGTTTTCAGAAAGCGCTGACGTTTTCAGCTGGCTAAAAAGGCTTTGGTGGACACACGGCCTAAGGATGCATCAAGTGACAGTAAAGACATTATAATGTTCCAAAAGATTTCTATTTCAAATAAAAGCTGTTCTTTTGAACTTTCCATTCATCGATGAATCCTGAAAAATCATGGTTTCTACAAAAATATTAAGCAGCACAACTTTTTTCAACATTGATAATAATAAGAAATGTTTCTTGAGAATCAAATCAGCATATTAGAATGATTTCTGAAAGATCATGTGACACTGAAGACTGGAGTAATGATGCTGAAAATTCAGCTCTGCCATCACAGGAATAAATTACATTTTAAAATATATTCAAATAGATTGTGATTATATTTTACAATATTACTGTTTTTACTGTATTTTTGATCAAGTAAAAGCAGACTTGATGATGAGCATAAGAGACTTTTCAAAAACCTTACTGACCCCAAACCTTCGAACGATAGTGTACCCGAGGCAGGTGATGGTGAAGAAATACTCTAAAACTAGAGCTTCACGATTCTGGATAAACTGAGAAGCACAATTATTTTGTTTAAAATAGATATCATGATTCTCCCATGGTTCTGTACAGACAACTAAATAAAATAACATATAAACTAAATATTAATTGTTGCAGTCTATTTAAAAATATTTAATTAAAAAAAAATCGGTGAGTGTATGATTTAATGACTCACTCATAAAGGCTTCACTTGTTTCATTACTGATTGAATCAGCATTTTTGAACAAATCTCTTGAATGAATGATTCAACGACAAATCAATTTTTTAACAGTCACTTGTCACCATCTATTGGTGAAACAATGTAATTGATACAATTTTTATTTGAAGTGTCAAAACTTTTACTCTATTTTGATTGCTACCGTAGACATCAGTGTTTATATCCAAACTATAAACATTTATCCAAGTGCTTCTGTAATAATCTGAATTATTGTAACAGTGATATATTGATACTGTGTGGTTGAAAAGACTGTTTGTGAAGCTGCATTATACCTTTAGACCTTACAGTGGGTACGGAAAGTATTCAGACCCCCTTAAATTTTTCACTCTTTGTTATATTGCAGCCATTTGCTAAAATCATTTAAGTTCATTTTTTTTCCTCATTAATGTACACACAGCACCCCATATTGACAGAAAAACACAGAATTGTTGACATTTTTGCAGATTTATTAAAAAAGAAAAACTGAAATATCACATGGTCCTAAGTATTCAGACCCTTTGCTGTGACACTCATATATTTAACTCAGGTGCTGTCCATTTCTTCTGATCATCCTTGAGATGGTTCTACACCTTCATTTGAGTCCAGCTGTGTTTGATTATACTGATTGGACTTGATTAGGAAAGCCACACACCTGTCTATATAAGACCTTACAGCTCACAGTGCATGTCAGAGCAAATGAGAATCATGAGGTCAAAGGAACTGCCTGAAGAGCTCAGAGACAGAATTGTGGCAAGGCACAGATCTGGCCAAAAAAAAAAAAGAACTTAAATGATTTTAGCAAATGGCTGCAATATAACAAAGAGTGAAAAAATTAAGGGGGTCTGAATACTTTCCGTACCCACTGTATGTAGCCCCACCCCTTTTCAGAGCTGCGCTCGTTGTGTTCTGTCTTCCGGTTTGTATTTCCACAGCATGAAGGTAAGATCTTACAGATTTATGAATGAACATCTCAGTTTTAACCCTTCCTGGTCTACTGACGTGTTATGACATCCGCTTCAAACAATAACTTTTGTTAACTCTACAATAAGTAAATCCACTTCACCAGCTATTTACTCTTCAACAGCGATGTCATACAAATATACAGAGCTACCGGAAAAAATTAATGTTCAAACACAAAATTCCAAAGATGGCTGTGCATTTGTTCCTCTGGCGCATAAGGTCTATACACGACAACTGCTCTCTCTGGCTCAGAGGCAGCGCTAACACAGATTTGAATGTTTCGCTGTGATTGTACTCGTCAAAGGTTTAATAGACATAGCCGAATCATTGTCATTTAGGAATAAGAAAGCATGGGTGTCTGAATCAAGATCACAATCTTTTAGCGATTAATTGTGCAGCTCTATGTAAAACTCATTTCTAAGCAAATAGCTTCATGCAATTACATCATTTCACTGACTGAAAAACATAATGAAAGATGTGGTGTACCAGAGGCATTTGCAGCATCCACACCAGCACAGACAGCAGGTGTTGGGCCTCGGGTGACCAGGCGCCTGTGGGGGTCCTTCAATACGTCCCTGCTGCCTTTTCCTCATTTCAACTCCACTCACACTCTGAGGCTGTGGACAGACACATATGATTAGAAACAAAGCAGTGGGGGCTTGGGAACTGTGTTAGCTGAAGTATCTTGTTAACTACAGATGCTTCTAAATCTAAAGTAAGCTTGAAAGGCATGATTAATTATTTGGAGTTTCTAGGAGAGAGATTAACGGTAGGGTTATGGTAGCTTTTACAATGGAAGCGATCATAAGGATGCTCAGAATCTGAGCATGTTGGACTCTGTCCTACTCTACTGTTGGATGCTTATTCAGCTCAAATCCATGTGAGAGTGTGTCTATAGAGATTGAACAAAAGAGAGGCAGACAGATAGACAGAAAGTAAAGAAATCCCCTCTTCAGACTACACATTCATTCCTCTGGCAAGATGCTAAATTAGTTTGAGATGTAGGAGGGTGAGAGAGAGAGAGAGAGAGAGAGAGAGAGAGAGAGAGAGAGATGTGCTCACTACCCCACCCCTGAACACAAACAGGCAGTAGTAGTGTGGGGATCTCATATGTTCTAACACAAGTTCAAATGCAACAGTTTTATTTTTAGGAAGTAAACAGTTTATAAAAACGCAATGGCTGTCACTTCCTGTTTCTTAAATTACACTAAATATAAACATATGAATCCTCCCTAAAAGATGTATTCTACAGGGAAAACTAATTAGGTAAATAGGTAAGATACATTGTCAAGGAAAAAAGTCTTTGAAAATGAGTCTAAATGAGTCATCAATATTTTTGGTCCGTTTTCCTGGAAAAAGAACAAAATGTACAGTTTAAATGTGTTTTTTTCAACAGTTAGGAGCTCACTATTACTTGTACACTGGCTAAAAGCCACAAAGTTTCTTTACATAGGAAGCTCGGCTCCATATATGAATAAATATATACAATCTGCACAAATCAACATTTTTACCAATACATAGGCAACTAGAGAGCAGACGTGAAATAAAATGGTTTTCAATAAATTCTTCCATGTTGGGTTCCCAATATCACTGGCTTGTAAAAAACAACATCAGAGCACAGATTGTAACCACAAACATTTTAACTGCATGCGTTTCCAAGAAGCCCTCTATCGGGAGAGAAAATAAGCAAGTGTTTTTCTGTGAGCTCTACTCTAATCGTGATCCATCAACATACCATTAACATGTCATTGAAACACATGGCTGATTATTCTGTTTGACAGTTTTATTAATAGTGACCATATGGTACTATAGAAGCACCTTACCTGCATACACATGAACATTGTGATTCAAAAGATACATTTTGTCATATGTGATTCTGATCACTGATAAATTAAAAAAAAATAAAAAATGTCGAACTTACTATCATTAATTAAAGCTATTAAAAATTGTTTTTGTTAATTGAAATGAAGCTAAAAAATAAATATTAGACAAAAAAACTAACAAAATGAAAAATGTTGCCTTGGCAAAAAACTAAAGCTAAATAGAAGTATATATAAAAAACTAATAAAAATGACAAAAGCACATAACAAAATTACTAAATCTTAAACTAAAATGAAACTAAATTAAAAATCTAAAAAAAGCTCATTCAAAATATTAATAAACACTGTAATAGTATATAAATAATACAAAAACAACACTACTTGCACACTATATAACAAGTCTTCAGAAGCCTTAAGCTCCATAAATTAATGATCTAACAATGAACAATATTTCTACAGCATTATTGACCTTAGTTAATGTTACAGACGGACTCTTATTGTAAAGTGTTATCATTTCATATAAATCCAAAGTCATGCTTAAAAAGACAGCCATCTTTAAACATCTACACATAGCATTAATAGATACATATGCATATTGTATGAATGCTCTCACACATTATTCACTTCTATTTTAGAACACTTGATGATTATCCAATCAAAATAACAAAATATGTGTTACAGTGACGATAAAAAAAAAAAAAAAACTGAAATCGGATGCATTTCTGATTTGTTTCTGTTGGCTGCATGAACATATCAATTTGCTTTCTCATGTCACTAGCTTTAAATATGCAACTTTGCTTGCAAACGAATACATAAAAATGACCAGCTGGATATAAACTAATGCAAACAGATGGTAACAATCATAACATTCAACATTTGGGTCAGACTTGCGTGTATTTTTGTCACACTATTTTGACCATTTGAGGTACTACTAATGTTAGCGTCCTCTCAGCCTTGATGGCAAACCTGCTGCTGTTCTTTCTCCACTAATGCAGCATCTAGTCAACAAATTAATTACCTTATAATGATATGAAAACATGTAGTGTAGTGTACTGTATACATACCGATACTGTTTCATTGTCTAAGTTTTGAATCTGCATCTATAGTGTCCCGCTCTGTGCATCGCGCAATCTCACGTCAAAACAAACTCCACAAGGTGTCAGTGATAGTTTTTATTTCTCCTCTAGAGGCCACTCTTGTACTGTAAAATGACAGTGGACCCTACTCAGCCACTCTGGCAATAGACGCAATACGGAAAAACTATCGGTATGGATTTTTGTTGATAACCAATTGCAATTGGTTATCGGTGCAATTAACCTCTAGTCTTGATTATCATTTTAAGTAGGGGTGTAACGATACGCACAGGTCACGATCCGGTACGTATCTCGATACGGAGTTCACGATACGATACGTATCACGATATTTTGAACAAAATGAAACTGAAATTCAAACAAGATTTATTCAAAAAACATTAACAAATTTCAATAATTTTCCTTGTACATACAAGACCACATTTCAAGGTTTAATAAAAACCTTGTGTATTCAAATTAACAGCTGAATAGGTCTATCTGTCACTGAAAAAGAATGTTAAATTTAACATGAACTTATGAATAGGGGCTGTTCACATATCGCGTCTAAAAAAGCGTGGAAGGCGCGGCCGCATCGCTTCTTCTTTCCAAAGCACTTGCGCTCCCGTGGCGTCGGTCGTTGCTATGCAACCATGAACTGAGCTCTCCAAGAGGATCAGGAAGTTTCTGCAAAGGATAAATGATTTCTAACCCTTGCATTAGCTTTACTACGAGATATACGATATAAAAAACACCCTGTACAGCTATGATCAGCTGTTTGGCTGAGCTTTTGATGTTTTGTTACGGAAAGGCCATAGTTGATCGGTTGATTCTTGTCACACGACCTGCGGTGCGCTTGCGGCATTCTGAAAATTTGAGAATTGTTCATCTCGATGCGCCTGGAAAACGCACCGCATGCGCGTCGCGACCGCGTTGATCCCATTATGAGCGCGCCTGCCGCGTGGTTACATTTGAAATAACTGACTTGCACGCGGAAAAGACGCAATATGTGAACGGCTCCGCGGAACTTCTTAAAGCAAAGCATCACAAGCGTCTTTTGCTTTTCTGTGAGCACAGCTGTTGCTGTGGCACTGCGGTAAAGGAAAGCCACGACTTTTCTCACGCGACCAAGCAAGAGACTGACGCGAGAAACGTTTAAACCTGCTTGTAAGATTCAATGTGTGCCCGAAACACTTACTGAACTAGAGAGCTGATTGAGACACACCATTTAGGCCTATATGCGGTGACAACCGGCTTCTCTCACTGCCACCTTGCAGAGTAGGTCACGTCGGCAGCTCAACCAATAAGATTAGACCATAGACTGGATTAGACTGCCGTCATATCGTAAAAGCATCGCCATCACTCTACGATGCATATCGTAACATTTTTGCATCGCAAAATATCGTACTGCAATAAATCGTTACACCCCTAATTTTAAGAGGTCCTTAATTTGGGGATGGAAAAAACAGCGATAGAGTCTAATGTGACTATTAAACTTCAAACTGCGTTGATTTAATTAAATAACGTGGATGAGAAGCATGGCGGAACGAATGAAGGAGACGCACTGAATGGAAAAAGCACATTCACTACCTGACAGTAGATGGCGCTTATATTGCGCACAAAAAGTATTCTAAAATTGAGGTGGAACAACTGCAGTCACGTCGACTGTTTTTACGATGTCTTTAGTACCTTTCTGGAACTTGAAAGTGCTGGTTAAATTTCTGTCTATGGACGAGTCATATACCTCTCGAATTTCATCAAAAATATCTTGATTTGTGTTCTGAAGATGAAAGAAGGTCTTACGGGTGTGGAACAACATGAGGTGAGTAATTAATGACAGAATTTTAATTTTTGGGTGAACTAACCCTTTAAAGTAGACCTATAAATACATAATTAAATACAGTTTGAGGGAGAAATATTTGAAAACCTTGTGTACTATTTGTATTCTAATAAATGAAAAAAAAATTGCTTGTAAATGTCTCTTCGTATCCTTTTATTAAGACAAAACACATTATTTGATAAATATTGCACCTGAGAGCGCTTCTAAAGTTTTTTTTAATGCACTCCTAAATTTTTCAATTTAAGAGCACATGGGCTCCTTGGGAAAAAAGTAATCGTCTATACTCCTTGGCCGTAAAAAGATGTGTTCAGTGTGTGCGCGCTATCGAGTGGACTTTTGTTTTCAAGTGGTCTAATCACTCGCACATACGCCATTCTACACACACCGTCCACACGGACACAAAAATTGGGCTCCATGTCACAGGTACCATCGCGGAACACAGACAACCGAAATATACTTTGGGCTTTATTATAGGTTTGTCTGAAGAATAGACAGAGTTAAAGTCAAAATGGTTTCAACAGACATAAGGCTGAATAAATGATGGCAGAGATTTCATTTTAGGGTAAACTATCCCTTTAACCCCAGCATTGTACTTCAGTTGTTTTGTGGCCTTTATCACAAATGAATGGGACTTGCCTCATCTCTACAAGTTGTTTGCATGAATCACAAATTAAAAAATGTGACAATACACTGGAAACACTGTTAAACATGATGCCCAACACTATGACCTCATCAGATTTGTTCATTTTAACACAAAGCTTATTGGAAAGGGATCTTTTGCCAGCACAAACACCATATCACATCACCTAGATATCTGATCCAAATATTTAGGGGAAAACAGTCTGGCCACTAAACAGACAAGCTGGAGGTCTGGGATGGTATCAAATTATTATTTCCCAGTATGGTATTGGTAAATATCCCATAACCACTTAACCAAGGGGCATTTGGTTGGCTGACTTTTTGTCGCAATGTGTGGTGCATAATTTAAAGATTACTGCCGATTGAAATGCATTGCTGTGGTAAAGGACAAAAACCACAGAACAGACCGTTTTGATGTAAGAAAACAGCTTTAAATATATTACACATAATTTGCTCTCTCAAACAAATATATAAAGCACATTGCATATGAAAGTAAACATTGTTTACAATCTGTTATTAGTATTAATAGTAGTGTACTGTCTCATTACATAGCATCAAACTTAACTCAACATTATTGATATTACATATGCTATACGTATTTTGTCTGTAAATCCTCTCTTAATAGTTACCTATAATAATATTATAGAATTGTTGTAGATAAATTATAGTTAAACCTTACCTCTAAATTCATCCTTTCACTTAAAAATGTGTTGTGATAAACAGCCCTTCTACCTGGTGATGAAAGCTCAGTGTGTCTGGGATGTAATGTGAACACCCTTTGAGAGTTTACCATAATGGAGCCATATAAACAAGATATGCAAAACATAACTACTATCAGTTATTCAGTGCCAGGCAATGGAAAACATGCATCCTGATGCAAAACACACTGAGGAGTCCCTTTGTTCACATTTAGAGCACTCACCAACAACTCTGCACAATATGTAAAACAGGAAGTTGTGTATTGAGGAAAAAGCAATTATACACACAGACTCAAGTCTGATTTCATAGGTAATTATACATAGGATATAATTTTATTACATGATAAGCTACAAAGAAAAAACAAACTAGCTAAAAACTAGTATCAGACTAATGTGTAACTAATATTTGGCTATTTTTAGATTATTGGCTAGTAAATCAACCAATAACTGTCTTGAATGGTCAACAGATGCATTAGCTCTACCTTGTGTCAGTTACATAATTCACACATTCTGTTTTCAGATATTTTTGGTAAATTTCAAGTAAATATTCTGTCAAAAATGCTCATTTAATGTAAGTTTATATGTGTGTATCTCAATGGCTTTAAAGGGATAGTTCACCCCAAAAAAGTGAAAATTGTCATAATTTACTCACCCTCACGTCGTTTAAACACGTATCACTTTATTTCTTCTGTATTGCCCTGAACAACAGCCACTACTGACAAATCAGAATCAAGAATTCCAGAGAGCCATGTAATAATTTACATTTTTTTAAAAAGAAAAAGCTTTACACTTTACACTTGACACAGCTACAACTGAAAAAACAACAATAATCTGAATGGGACATAATTATTCTTCAGATACATAACTAAAAGTTCAATTTTAGACTGCATATCTTCAAAGAAAAAATCTTTTTCTATTCAAGTAATCACTGCTGAATGGATTAGAAATGCTTTTTATAATCTAAACGTATTTTTAACATTTAAAATAATGAAAGATGTTTCATTGATTGTGCATATTTCTAACAACAAGCATTTGAGTGCTCACTTCCTCGCTTAAAATACATCACAGTCTGCACTCGGGAATTACATTACAATGTGTGCATATGACTCTGCTTGTGAGCATGCTCAGATGGCGCAGTTGTCCCGCCTCTAACCCCGTTCACCCACTGGATGTCTCGTGCGCCCTTGTGCGCTTTCCCCATACACATTCCAGGGCAGCAAGTGATGCATAGCACAGGCCATGGCTGGCTGCACAACAGAAGCCTCCTAGAGCCGTTACCCACAAAGCCTAGCTCGAGAAACATCACACCACACTTCCGATACATGTGATAATCACACCGGGGCCAATTTCGCCCACATTTCTCACCTTGAGCTGCATCACATCTCTGCTCAGCAAACACGTTTTGTGATTTTCCAGATCATCAATGCAGGAGAGAACCATTCCTAACTTACCATGCAAATTAGCAGCGATCCATCCGAAGATCAGGTAAGAAAATCATGACGGTAATGTCAAACGTTGAGACGGGCAGAGTGCTGGAAAACAAATTGTGGCCTCTTGTATCTTCTCTTATCATGCCTGATGGAGAACACAGGAGGTGGGTGGAGGTAGGTTTCAAACACCTGGTATTTGCAGGCACACCCTTTCCTTGAGTCAAGGGCTAAATGATCCAGGATAAGACATCTGAGAAATAGATCAAACCAGAAAGAAAGCATCAGAACTGCTTTAATCTTGGGCTATAAGTTTACTCCAGAGTCCAAACCAAAAGATTAATGGTAATAACTCACATTCTCACAAACTGATTACAAATTATAGCCTATTATTCAAATTTGTAAATCTTTTAGATTACACTCAAAGTCTAATCTGATTACTTCTGGATTTTTCATCATCTAATTCTTATTTAATTAGTGTTTGATGTGAAAATAATACTATACTAATTGACAAAAGAAGCACTTTTATAAATGACACAAAGAACCTTAAAGTCTACTTTCTAAATGCATGTTACAGATCTTACTGTAATGATTCATCCATGTATGTTTCTTTTTTTTTTGAGTGAAAATGGTGAAAATGACAGATTTGTCTCTGGTTAGGTATGCAGGATTTATCCAATCATTTAGTCCTCTTAAACGCCGCCCCAGCAAGCTCACGTTCATTCACCTCCACTTTTGAGTGCAATGCCCACATCTCAAAATCCAATCAACAACCGACTCTCAGAAGTATGTCACAATATGACAGAAAAGATCTGTCGCTACTTTCATTTCATTGCAACTTTAAATTATTGCATGTACTGATGAAAATCAAATCACTAATTTAAATGTTTTAAAGTACTAATTAACCTTCAGTCATTAAACATCATTAAACTAGATAAGTTGACTGGTTATTGAGTAATTTTGGGTAATTAGTGGGGAATATAATATAAGACATTGCATTTGGAAAGCAATTCTGCATTATTCAGGGATATCGTTCCCATAAAATCCATACATTAACTGTAATTTAATTATGTGCATCTTAAAATGTACTGTACACGTCCTCCATTACTATTTGACACAATAACCCTTAAACCTAAACTTTCAACCTAAACAACCTAGATAAAATGACCATTTTGGTTATGTTTTAACCAGACATTATGGAAAATTAAATGTAAGTAAACACTTATGCAATGCAGTACCAATTAATCTTAAATTATCGACCACAGCAAATTGCAATAAACCTGACTATATCAGCCATAGAAGAAAGTAATCCCTAAACTGAAGTATATAGTATACATTTACTGACTCATTTTCTGTGCATTTTAAGTGTTTAAAAGAAAAAACAAGGTTGTACAAAAGTTACAACCTGTGCATTTCGTTGCAGGTCATCTTTTTTGACACCCAAAATGTTCCCCATAGTAAACAGATTGTTTCACACAACCAGCTGCATTTTAAAACCAGAAGCACAAGTGAATGGGAGGAACTTCAGAACTTGTATGATGATGAATGGTCGAGCAATCAGCCCTCCTCCGGAAGAAAACTCTCTTAATATCACTTAGGCTGTCATCAATAACTGAATGCAAGCAAAATAACTACTGGCAAGTCCGAGAAATAAAAACAAACTCAGACCTTCCGTATTGTTTTATTTAAGATCAGTCGTTAGAAAATTGTCGGCTACCATAAACGTAAAAGATACATTTGTACGAGAAGTCACAGTTTAACGTCTGATAACAAAATAATACAATGCTCCGTGATATACAGATATACACGGCTGTCATCCCGCTATTCGCCTTCATTCCCCGTTGCAGTGGCTGTCTGTGGAATCAAAGCGGCTGTGTGTCAAAACCTACAGAGGATCCTACCTAGACAGCATTTATAGTTATCGTTGAAACACCAACGATCGTTTGAACGCACATAAAAAGCCCCCAAACGCTGTCAAGAGTTACAAATGCTTTTGGAACGTTCCAACCGCTCGAATAATGTCCAAAATTGCTGTCTAGGTAGGCATCTCGCTAGGTTTTGCGACACAGCCAGCATCTTTACTAAAGTCATCGCAGGTAAAGCCCAAACCATTTATATCACAAAACCGCGCCGTGCAATTGAAAGTAATGTGCAAACTGTTCGCTAAAGCAGCGCTTTTTCATACAAATTAAGTGTAGCTGCCACTTTATTACATTTTCGCAGCGGCTCTTTGATTTTCTAAGCGCACGGAGGCAACGGCTAGCGCGTTAGCTGGCGAGCTAGCGGTACCGCCGAGACCGTTAAAGAGCGTATGTCGCCTTACCCCTTTTGTTCTAGATGTCAGTCTTCTAAAAGGGTGTCGTTACACGAG
The DNA here is from genome assembly GCF_018812025.1 of Megalobrama amblycephala. Taxonomy (NCBI): domain Eukaryota; kingdom Metazoa; phylum Chordata; class Actinopteri; order Cypriniformes; family Xenocyprididae; genus Megalobrama; species Megalobrama amblycephala. The sequence goes on from NC_063053.1 coordinate 15,063,255, forward strand.
TTTATGCGGATATCGGGGGTATCACGCGTTGAGATTGCATGCTGCCGTTTTATCTCCATCAGCGGTGTTTTCCGTCCATCCGCCCAACTTCAGCACCGAGCGAGCCAGTGGAGACGCCCTGCGCATGCGCGGCGGAGCTGTCAGCTCACGGAGCGCGAGCTGCGGACAGGGTGCAGAGGCAGAGGTGCAATGACAGGCTGAGATTCTGCTATCTCACAATAACTGCCTGCCTGCATTAATAAATATACATACACAACACATAGTCTACGTAAAAAGGCCATATGCCTCACTATAAGACGCTGTCAAAAATGTTTCTTGTAAAAGGAGAAATTCTCCAATTGTGACTACTTTAAGCATTTGGTGTGTAGCCTAATAGTCACGCTTGAAAATCGTATTAAATTAATTATGTGTTACAAATGAGCAAATGGTTTCATGTTGACTTCTTGTGGTTTCAGAGACCAAACGTTCATTCATTCATTCATATACAAATAAGCTGCTAGTAGTAGGGTATAAATAAAACTAAAATAAAAAATATAGGCCTACAATATCGAAAATAACATGGTACAATACAACTCAATCTTTTTCAGCTAAACTGTCTCTTTTAGACAGTTTAAATGTTTACATTTTGATATTTAAATTAATGTTATGTGTTATATATATTTTGATTTGAATAGGCCTGACTGTCATGCAAGGCTATTAATGAACAACAAAAAAAATGTAAAGGAGGAAAATAACCACCTGAAATGAAAACAAAGATACTTCTGCCTAGTGAAATGTATTTTTAAATTCCGCAAGGTTTAACAAAATAAAGTAAGCAACAAATAAAAAGAAACAAATGTTTATGCATTTGTATCATATTGTGTTTTTTTTCCTGACACTTGACAAATCTCTCAGCCTATTCAAATTCAGTTATAGAGATGAGTTGCCAAGATACATACAAATCAGAAAACTATGGAAGACTGTATAATTCTTCACTCTAAATTATGTCTGCACACACACACACACACACACACACAAGCCAATGCCTTGAATTAATAGACATGAATATTTAAGATGACTGTTTTAATGCATTTCTCAAAGAACAGACAGAAAGAACAGACAAACCATCATTGCAACACTTTGATATCCACTAGGAGGCACTGAGACCACAGCACTCTGGTCATAGTAGGATAAGCCTTAAGTGACCACTTCTATCAAGCGGATGCTCCTCTTTATCATGCCTGTGAGGTGCAGATACTACAACTCTTGATAGTGGTTATGTTAGACTACCTGCTGGGAATTGCTGTTAATGACAGATAATCCATAGTGCTGTTTTCACAAATATTATTTTTGTAATCTTATCAAAGCTGACATTTACTCTGCATCTTCCTTTTCATGCTTTTATCTTACAAGTCTTTTGTAGTGCCTCGTGTGAGACTTTTAAACAGCATAATTTCAGATCTGGTTTTGACATCAAAGTCGTCGTTGATGTTTTTTATTGTTTAAATATTCTGTGTTTAACAACAACATGTGTGAAATTTATAATGGTACATCACTTCTAATACCACAGCATGTAAATAATAAGCTTGTGGCTATTATATCCACATTGTATAAACCTGTTTTTTTTTTTCTTTTTTTTTTCTTTTGATATAATTGAAGCACCCCTCTGCTTTATGTTTAAAGAAATTACAGGAAACCCACCTATGCCTTGGAGCTGGCTGGTCCCCTAACTAATAAAACTTGCTTCTTGCACCTGTGAAAATATGCTGAAGTTAATTTCCAGTCTTAATAGCTGTTCTCTTTCTCTCTCTCTCTCTCTCCCTCTCTAACGTCCTTGCTTTCAGTAATTTTTATTGTAGAGCAAATAACTTTATGTCATGTCAATAAATGACATCAGATAATAAAATGTACAATAAAACGTAAACAAAAGATAAAAGCAAGCAAGTTATGTTTCCATGTTGCTTGGTTCTGTGGTCAGTCATGGAGTCATGTATCATCATGATCTTGTTTAAATAAAAGATTTGATCTACAGTATAACGAAATACTCCTGGATCATACCTCTTCTAAACATTAAAGCAAAACAGCTGCCTGGATACGTTGAGTCCTGGGATTTCTCCACGTCAGGTTATTTGGGATTAGCTTTTGTCTCGGTTTTGGTTTCTGTAAATTTTGATTTATTAGTGTATACTTAGAGGTACTGAATTATTTGCTGTCAGGGTTTTGTCCTTGAAAGCTTCAGCAAAATCTCTCATGTTCCCTCTGTTAATCTTAATACTTGACTTGAGTCATCTACTGTAAGTAGGTAGCAGTGCAAGTGCATGGGCCAATGTTTACCATTAGCATTTTTATTAACACTTGAGGTTTAGTATTTGACTTACCACTTGACTTGTAGCATATCCTTGGTTGTATAAATGGTGGGTACAAGTACAACACTCTCTTGGTGAGAACACAAATGTGACAAGAATACAAATGTGAATTCATGTAATGAGTTCTAGAGGTTTTTGCGATTCATCAGGGTTACATGAGATTCGATTTGAGCTCCAAATTGACCCCCACACCTTACAATATTCACAGATACATCAGTCGTGGGTGATCATATTTATTATCAGGATAATGTCCTGGCAGAAAATTACAAGTACGTTTTTTTTTTTTTTTTTTTACAGTATGTACTCTAAAAAATAAAAAAGGAAAATGTACTGGTAATTTTCTGCCAGGATATTATCCAGTAATTTTACGGAAATTTCATTTAACCCTCAAACACTTCAAAATACAGCTAAAAAATCAATACGGAAACAATACGGAAAATTCCTTCATATTTATACAGCACATTGTGCCCTACTTTTACAGACTTAACCAAATAAGTATAACAGAAAAACAAACACATTTTACCTGTTCACATAGTAAATAAAAAGATTATTTTCTGTTATTTGCAAATTCTGTACAAACGATGACTGATCTACAATAAAAAATACATTTAATGTTTTTAATTATCTCAAATAAATATCAATAAGATCAAAAATTAAAAGCCGTAAATAAAAATAGAAAAGTGAATAAATAGTTATTTATTTACGGTAAGCTTTTCAGTAGATTATTTCATTTAGTTAAATCTGCCAGATATTAGTTTTCCACTGCTGTGCTGAAAGTCCCTCATCATGAACGCATCTTATTGCTGTTGTTAATATATTGCGTTGATTTAAGAAAAGACAGCTTTCAATATGCAATAGATTTTATCTTGTAATATTGTGGAATTCTTACTAGGGCCTTGAGGATGTTCGATCAGGCCTTTTGGATTTACCTCATTATCTTAACAGCTCTACTGACAAAAAACCAGCAGGTGTATGATGATTAGAAAGGACCTATAGAGTCATCCATATAAATACCTTGTGGACATATACAGTGCACAGCATAAATGAGTACACCCCCTCTGAACAAATACAAAAGACGTATTTTCTTTATGATCACTAATACAATTCATGGAAAGATGGCAAAACTAAAATGTATTAAACATATACATAATAAAAACTGAGAAATATATGTCATTAATAGCCATAAAATAAGTAAATTAGCCAATTTTGTTTAAATGAAGGATTGCAGAAATAAGTACACCCTATATTTAAATGAACAAATGTATAATATTCTAGCACTTAGTATGCCCTCCATAATTTTGAATATACTGCTCTGACCCTTCTTGGCACGGAGTGTACAAGTTCATGACAAATTGTCACATCTGTCCTGTTTAACTCCTGGATGATGAGCTCCTTAAATGCCCTGATCTTTAATGGGGAATGTTGCTCAACTCGTCTCTACAGAATCCCCCACAGGTGCTCAAGAGCGTTAAGATTGAGTGCAATACATGTCCACAGAAGGTTTTTCACCTGGGGAGAATGCATATCCTCATTGTCATGTTGAAAAAAATGCCCAAAAATGCAGGGAATGAGGAATGGGTAACATCTTCTGTTTCAAGTTTGTGTATTAAATTACACAGTGGTGTGGGAATTCATGACAGCATTGATAAAGCACAACTCCCTCACACCTTCAGCACTCATACATCCCTATATAAGAGCTTTACTACCACTGAACTTTACTGTGGGAACCAGGCACTTCTCACTGTACTCCTCCTCTAGCAACACCATAACATTTTGGATGCTGTTAGATCCGAAATGATTGATTTAGTCTCATGAAACCAGAGTATTGATTCGCAGAATCTATATTTTGTAAATATGGGCTTTGGAAATGGATAACTGACTTTATTGTGCTTTGGCTACAGTAGGTAGTTCCAGTGAGAACAACCGCCATGCATGTCATTTCTGCAGGCTGCATCTTACTCTGTGAGATAAACAGTCACTCTTTTCATAGCTTTGCTTTCTCTGAGACACTCGCTTGGTATTTCTCCTGCTCTTTGTCTAGCAAAAAAATCCCTCATCACTAAATGAAAGCTTAAAATGAAGGCCTGATTATTTCAAGGGCCTTGTCACAAGTCCATTGTTTTTGAATTTCTGTGTTACTTTTGCTATATTTTCAAACTTAAAAACAATGATTTGGTAATCCTCTTGTCCTCTTTTGTGTTAAGAAGTAAGTCTCCTGACAGTTCTTTCCCAGGTGGTTCCATTGTTGTCAGCATTAAGTCTGAGAATGAATCAGTGGGCTATATAAAACTTTTAATTTTCAAGACATTACCTCTCTTTAAATGTTTTGGTTCAACATACTTACCTGTTGATCAAACATTGCCTTAAACTTACACCAGAAAAAAAAATTATTTTGTTTTATTTAGTAACTTTTAGGAGTTTGTACTCACTTTTGCTACACAACATTTTATCACCTTGATAAGAAAATCTTATTTTCTTGAATACTTTTGACATGCTTCTTTGGTAATTGATTAAGCAGACTTGCTGGAACATTATATCTCTAAAGAACCGTAAAATGTCTTCTAAGTAATTGAGTAATTGCTGACTTTCAGAAGTTTCAGATGGGGTGTACTCATTTATGCTGTGCACTGTATGATGGTTCAAGCAGATAGAATTCAGACAGTGGTGAAGAATGTTAAACAAGACTTGTTGAGAGATGGCATTTCAGTTCAATCAGTGAAAAACATTTTTGAGATTACGTTTTGATGAAAAAAGGTCTCTGGATGCTTATTAAGTTCGGAGCATTTAAATTTTTAATTTCCTATGCTTTTGATGAAATATCATTTTGAGATTTCTAAGTCTTAGATTTCTCACTCTTAGATTTCTCTAAGAGTGACTCATTACAATAGGTTTAAGTTCAATCCAAAAAAGGACATAAAAAGTCCTTAGTCCTTGGCACATGGCTTGTAGCTGAAACAACATGTGTTATGGCAGAGTGCCTGTTTAATACATAATTTTAATTTTAGTCTGCCCTTGAGTTGCCCCCACCCCCCTCCAGAGCTATAAAATGATCCTCTGGGCATCACAACATAACATAACTTTCTCAGTTTTTTTCTCTTTCATTTCATGTTTGACAGAAATATTAGCAATTAAAGACTTTAACGAGTAGTTTTAGAGAGAGGGAGTGAAACAGTAATGTGCATTCAGGAAAGAAGTTTGGGTAAATGATAAATAAAAAATGTTTTAGTGCAGTGTTTCCCAACCCTGTTTCTGGAGGCACACCAACAGTACACATTTTGAATGTCTCCCTTATCTGAACCATATATTTCTGGTCTTGGAGTTTCTACTAACGAACTGATGAGCAGTGTTGGGCACGTTACTTTAAAAAAGTAATTAGTTACAGTTACTAGTTACTTCTCACAAATAGTAACAGAGTTAGTAACGGAGTTACATAATTATAAAAGTAACTAATTACCAGGGAAAGTAACTATTGCGTTACTTTAAAAAAAATATATATATATGTCAAATAATTTGGAATCCCCTAATATTAAATATAAGTCTAAAAATAAATTATTCTTGATCTGACTCATGATCCGCTCTTGCTCACGACATGAAATTTCTCTAAACTGTACTACGTGTTGGTAGCCATTAAAGAAAACGTAGTTTCATATTTATGTTTAAATAGTCCTGTGTTATGTTTTAAATTCATTTATTTGATTATGAAAAGTGAACAGCATGAGTAAGATGCATCATAAGACGCGCAATATATGGGGAGACATGGACTGGGTCAGACATGATTTTGATCACTTCATTAAGTTTTGTTTTGTAGAAAGCCTTTCTTTAAAGTGAATTTCGTTTTGTAAAAATTGTATCTTAATTTTAATCAATGTTTCTTCAACCAATTGCCTGGATTTAATAAATAAGAAGCAAATATAGCAGAAAATATAATCATGACATGGAGGCGCCGGCGCGATCACTGGCACGTGAACTGGAGCACGTCTTATAAGCTAAATGAACCGAAACTCAGCGTATAGGCTGCTTGCCTCACAAACATAAGAAAAATATCTATAGAAAGCTTGAAATATCCACTTTAACGAAAACGAATAATTAAAAAAAACTTGCATGCTCACTCGCATGCTCACAGACACACACAGAGCATCGAACATTATTATCAGTTTAAAATTATAGTTGTGTATGACTAACCCCAACACACACCAGAGAAAACACTTTGTAGGTCATTTGGCTGAGAGAGAGCCTACTCCAATGAAAACCGCTTCGGTGAGCTCAATTATAGTAACGTGGCATTTTTGTCAGTAACGGTAATGGCGTTGTAACGGGGGAAAAGTAATTCGTTTGATTACTCGTTACTGAAAAAATTAACGCCGTTTATTTATAACGCCTTTATTCCCATCACTGCTGATGAGTTGAATCAGGTGTGTTTGATTAGGAAGATTTGGAAAATGTGCACTGTTAGTGTGCCTCCAGGAACAGGGTTGGGAAACACTGTTTTAGTGGAAGGTTTGTGGGTCCTGATTAGCATTGCTAATAATTATAATTATGATAATTTACCCATATAGCAGACAGTGCTGTTGGCAGTGGCATGCGTCCTCTCAGCCAAAGCTGCGCCAAGTGTGGCCCAAATTTTAAATTTAAATTATTATTTTTTTAAAGGATTCCAAGATTATTTCTTGTTAGAAAGAGACATTTTACGCACTGAGAATTGATCAATAATATTAATTAAATGCATAATTGAACAACAGAATAATGAAGTGCAGTTTAGAACAGATGACTGATTTACTTAATTTGAAATTATAACATTTCATTCAAAGATCTTAATTGTCATGCAATATTAATTTGTTAGTTGCCTCCCACCAATAAAAATAGAAGAAGATCAACAATTGCGACATGCAGTGTTTTGGGTGGTTGCAAGTTTGAATGAAATGTGCGCCTTCACGGGGTGGATCAAGATATGACTTTCAGCGATTAACAAATTAAATTCTATACTGTGTACCTCACACAGACCGTAGCTCGAAACATTTCATGTGATTTTTGGCACACTAACTAAATCTCAATCGGATATGCACAAAAATCGAATTTGGACAGACAGTCTGAATGTAGCTTGTGTAGTCTGAATTGTGGTTTGAAATCTATTCAAATAGCATTTCTGGAAATCTGTTTCAGTGTGACTGCTGGATTGTCGGATTTTGCATGGTTTACGTGACTTTCTCATGTCATTTAAAACCTAAACGTCAGACATTGTTATAGAAAACATGCTGAAAGTCACTGCAGAAACAAGGTTGTGTTGTTGCAAAGTGTTGGACGAGCAGAAAAAATGACAATATAACGACTTGTTTTGAAACCAGCGGAGACGACAGCACAGAATAAAGCTGAACATACCAGCCTCCTATGGTTTGTGTTGTAAATTGTGGCATATTTAATTTTATTTTATTTTTGCGAGAAGCTGTTTCACACAGATAGGCCTACATCACAATAGGGAAGAAAAGATCATCGCAAACAGAGTCACGTTTGGTTTGGAACAGCAGAATCTGTGAGGATTAAACTATTTTATTACATTTACAGTTTTACAACCCTGGTTTAAAGGAAGCAACATTGAGACACTGAAATGCCAATAAAAATGTTATCTAGAATATGAATTGATAACGTGTTACCTTTCTGTCACAGAATCCTGGACACTTTGAAATTGCGGCATGTGTCTGTAAGGATGCATACCCTTTCTCAAAGGCTTCTTGTTGAGGTGTGAAGCATATCTAAGGATGTGCTGCTCTCATAAATCAGCCACTTAAGCCATGCACTTTAGACATCAAGGACACAAAACCCATTATTTTTGCAATATAGATTATCAATGAAACCTTTATACAACTGGATTTTTGCCTCAAAAATCCCTTATAATTACAGCTTACAACTAACCTGTTCTTTCTGTGAAAGACAAAATAAGATATTTTGACTGTATGAACTGTTTTTGTTCATACAATAAAACTGTGGGGTCCAAAACAACATTGACTTTGCTTTTGGAACACCCCCACTTTCATTGTGTGGACGAATTATTATTATTATTTTGTGTGTCTGTGTGTGTTCCACAGAAGAAAGTCAAATAGGTTTGGAACAACGTGATGGGGAGTGAATGATGACAAATTTTACATTTTTTGTAAATTGTTCAGCAGCATCTGTTGTCCCTAAGAATATATCTGAATATATCTGGTAACAGGTTGCTGAGAAAAACAATGAATATCTCTTTCCCGTCATATCTGCCAATAAAGTGCACAAAAAAGTCTTTGTTCTTGATGATTTTGATTTAGTTACTTATAACTCACTCATTGATAAGAAAAGGATATAAAAAGCCTAAATATTATTTCCTCAAGTTACTTTAGACACCAAGAACTATTACTACTATTACTATTACTACCACTTACTCAAATGGTAAGTTAATGTGCTGATGATCTTTCTACAGTGCAAGCTACATGTATGTAATACAAGAAACAGAAGCACCATGTATTAATATCAGTGATACCAACACCATGCATGAGCTTGAAAAACTTCTGGACAGAATTAAACATGTTGCTCGAAGCTGCAAAGAAATTCATGACAAATATCATGTTTATGATGGTAGGATCTTTTACTATTTATTTATGTTACCTTAAGAAACAGTTGTATTTAGCTGTATCAGCAATGCTTCTGTTCACACAGATGGCCTCTTCTATCTGATCTCATCAAGAGAAGTCCTTTACCAGACGTTCTGTGATATGACTACTGACAACACGTCGACAGACAAGACAGAGCAGGTTATTTATGATATTAAACAAAGTCCCAGCTTTCAAACTGTAATATTTTAATAAATTAGAACAATAAAAAATGTTTTGTGGCTCTTCAATGTGTTGTGACAGATTGCTGTAGTGCCTCAGCTCAAGAGGCTCGTAAACCGATCATCTCTTCCTACTAGTTCATTTATAGCATCAAGTAAACATGAATGAACATGAGAAAGAATGTTGTTTCAATTGCGGAAAGACACACCATTTTTCAGGTTCAAGTCCACCGAAAAAAATGTCAGACAAAATGTTGGATTAGACATTATGATTGGTTAGATCGCTTGTCAATCAAACTCCCAGCAAAGGGTCAATTGCATATTGGGCTAGATAAGGCTCAGGTGTGACTCAGTTTTGGGGTTTTTGGTTAAATACTGGTGTTGATGTGGTTTACGTAATGCTGTGAATTGGTACCAATATTAAAACAGGTTCAGGCCCAGTTAAGGGCCGGATATGAGTTATGAAACGGCTTAGACTTGTGCCAGATATCAAGTCAAGTCACCTTTATTTATATACCACTTTTTACAATGCAGATTGTGTCAAAGCAGCTTTACAGTGATAACTGGCAAATCATTTTGGCTGCACAACAGCTCTAGAAGAAAATGGTGTCATTATCCAGCTTAAAGGGATAGTTCACCCAAAAATGAAAATTTGATGTTTATCTTCTTACCCCCAGCGCATCCAAGATGTAGGTGTCTTTGTTTCTTCAGTAGAACACAAATGATGATTTTTAACTCCAACCGTTGCCGTCTGTCAGTGGTATAATGCAAGTCAGCGGGAACTTGGACTATAAGAGTAAATAAAACACGACAGACACTCGATTCGTGAGGTCTGATCGCGCTCTGACAGCGGCAGTGATGTCTCGCTCTCATTGAAGTATATGCGCGAGACATCACTGCCGCTGTCAGAGCGCGATCAGACCAAACGAATCGAATGCTGAACGCGGATGGACATAGTGGTGTATTAGAGGTAAAAAATTATATAAATACTGTTCGGTTTCTCGCACAAACCGATCGTTTCATGTCTTAGGACATCAATGTGTCGTCACGAGCCGCAGGGTTTAATTTGGATTTGTCTGTCGTGTTTTATTTACTCTTATAGTCCAAGTTCCCGCTGACTTGCATTATACCACTGACAGATGGCAGCGGTTGCAGTTAAAAATCATCATTTGTGTTCTACTGAAGAAACAAAGACACCTACATCTTGGATGCTCTGGGGGTAAGCAGATAAACATCAAATTTTCATTTTTGGGTGAACTATCCCTTTAAGTAAATTCAGTATCGATTCATTCCTTGGTAAATATCAATAGTTATTAATTTAGTTAATTTATCTATATCAGCTCTGGAGAAAACACTGATGTCATCACCCAGCTCGGTTCAGTTTGCATACAATGGTGTCAATACAGGCAGATCAAAAACATTGTTGAATATCAAGTGTCCCCAACTAAGCAAGCTAAAGGCGACAGCGGCAAGGAACCCAAACTCCAACAGGTGACAAAAATGGAGAAAAAAAAAAAAACAGGCTCATGAAGCCCTTATGTGTCCCTTGTCTTTAATCCAGATCTGGGCCACCCGAGGACCGTAATTCATTGCTGTATGTGGGCCAAGCGAAAGCTGGTTGTGTGGACCGGAGTTGGGCCAGAGAAAAATTGCTATTTGGGTCTCCAGCCAAACTCAAAAGTGTTTATGTCTCAATGGGGTAGCTCAGATTGTACACCTGGTCTTCAATGAGATCAGCTGTTCAAAGCATAAATGTCACAATACAATGAACATCTGAAAGTTAATTCCAGGCAGGCAAGCTTGAGTGAACTTATTTGCCAGGTGCTGCTTAGTCACATCTGAATGAGATGCATGAACCACACATCTTTTCATGCTGTCATTTTATTATCACGGCCATCTCTTTTTCAGAATTTGGCAGGTAACCTTTTCAGACGCCTTCCACACTTCACCCAAAATGTTTCGTTCCATATGATTCAGTGGTCAGGTGGCCACACACCTCATGGCAGTGATGGCTTCATGAGCCTACATTGAATCTAAACTATACAGATGTTTTTCAATCAATGTTGTTATTTGACAAACAACCTTGAGTGAGAGAGACTGATGGTCTCAATTCCCAGCTGAAGCATTTTGAGTCAAATGGCAATTATGGATTGTGGGCCCCATGTCTCGCTGTGTCTGAAGTATCATCATCTGTGATTTATATGCCCCTGTGGGAGTATCATTCTCAATCACGGTGTCCACATCTCTTTATGATTGCTGGTGGCTCAACAGTCCATTCTGGCTATGTACAAGCTTCCCTTCTCACCCCTTCAGCTGTTCGAGAACACTTTTCCATCTGGTCTGAGGTTCAATTAATATGGCAAAATAATAATAATAATGTTTTGAAATAAGTATTTCACGCTCACCAAGGCTGCATTTATTTACCGTAAAACAGTAATCTTATTTTATATATATATATATATATATATATATTATTTTTTTTTTTTTTTTTTTTTTTTTATTAATTTATGATGATTATAAATTACATGTGCTAAAAATTAATTATTATGTTAAAGCTGAAGTAAATTGTCGTCATCTCTGTTCGATTCCTGTAATCGCAGTTATTTACGGAATTATCATCTTTATGTGGGTTATGTATCAGCAAGCGCAGATGAATCTAAAGTTTGTTTGCTGTCAAAAAATACTTCAGAATCACAGATTCTAAATCTTGGAAGTATGACCAAAATAAGAATTTTCACTGGAAAATGTTATCTGAACAAGTAAGTAACATGTCTGCCACTTCTGTTCTGACCAACTGAGAAAAAAAGCAATAAATCGTGCTGCCAATGGTGATTGAATCTAACAATCGCTTAGCTCAGATCACGTCAAACCGTGCAAATAATTATTATTGTTATACTTTGTTCTCAAATTGTTAATGTTAACTACATCAGCATTGCATGACTAGGTGTATTTAGTGTGTATTAGCATTAGATTTCAATTTCTATAACCACTATGGAGTCCGAAGTCTTTTGCTTTTGACTACAGGTGAATTTCCAGTTGTCACTGATGACTGTCACTTGGACATTACTGGATTACAATCCGCCATCAAAATTATAAGTTTAACTGTTGCAGCTGCTGTGAGAAAAGGTTATAAATGATCCGCCGCCTGTAGCATCCTCCACATTGCTATAGCTGAGACTCCTTCTCTATGTAAACAGACGTGACATGACGCAAAGACGAACAGCGGCATGCTCAAATTTCCCACGGAAACCTACCAGTACCATCCGGATTAGGAAACATTATTACAAGCTTTACCTTTTGAACACTGGCTGGTTATGTACGTGCTCAAAAATTGAAAAAAAAAGTTATAGGCTGCAGCTTTAACTGATGTTAACAATCATTAATAAATAATGTAACAAATGTAGAAAATTAATGTTAGTGCATTTAAAGGTGATAGAGAGGATTTTTTCGTCGACTGAGAATCCAAAGACTGTTACTGAGTTTTTGAAATGAGTGCATGCGTAAGAACAACCCCCTCCTTCACAGCTCATTTCAAGAGAATGCCTCCCAAAACTCGTGACGAGTACTGGAACACGAGTGTTTACCACCGGCATTCGCTGTGTCGTGTTAGTGGATCCATTATGTCGGATTCACCGCAGGTAACTCATAATCTGCAGTTGTTTTTCCTGTCTCCTGACAAAAACATCGCATGCGGCGCCTGTGGAGTGTGTAAAGTTACTGGAGCTCGCAGTCGCGATCGTCTCTCACAAGGAACGTCATGGCAGTGTTTGACAAGCCAGAGGGCCAATCCGCGCACGTCTCTCACAAGGAACGTCACGGCAGTGATTGACAAGCCAGAGGGCCAATCGTTTACACGATGATCGCGTAAACGATTGGCTGATGTTTTTAAGGCCCTACCTCGTGCACAGATGATGTATATTAATATTATTACTTTCAGTGCACCTAATAAATAGTCTTTTATCAGTTAGTAAAGACAGTTTCAAGTAATATTGCAAAAATGTATAAAACAAAACATCCTCTTTAGCACCTTTAACTATGGGAACTTACTGTAGTATACCTTTATTCATGGCAAAGCTGAATTTTCAGCATCATTACTCCAGTCTTTAGTATCCCATAATCCTTCATAAATCATTCAAATATGCTGATTTGGAAACTTTTTTCTTATCAGTGATGAAAACAGTTTTTGAAACCATGATACTTTTTTTTTTTTTTTTTTTTTACAGAGTTTGATGGGGAAAAAAAGTTCAAAAGAACATTTATTTGAAATATAGTGGTCAAGATTTGAAGTGGATCAAAACCTTTCATCAAAGTTGTCCTAAAATCTTCTTTTTAGGACAACTTAGTTCTTTGATTAACTTTTTCATGTTCAAATGTTGACTACTGTAGAACTCTCGGTAACACTTTAGAATAATGGTCATTAGTTAACATGAACTAATAATGAACTGCACTTATAAAGCATTTATTTATCTTTGTTAATGTTAATTTCAACATTTACTAATACATTATTAAAATCTTGTTAACATTAGTTAATGCACCGTGAACTAACATGAACAAACCATGAACAGCTGTACTTTTATTAACTAACGTTAACAAAAATGAACAAATACAGTAACAAATGAACTGCTCATGGTTAGTTCATGTTAGTTAATACATTAACTAATGTTAACTAATGACCATTATTCTAAAGTGTTACCGAACTCTCTTATAGCCTTTACTCTCTGTGTTGATCAGTTTAATGTGTCTTTGCTGAATAAATAGGTTAAAATACAAAATATATTAAAAATTAAACAGTCCCCCTTTTGCCTTTAAAACTTGCATGTAGACACTCTATCCACATGCAATAGATTACTTATGGGTTGCGGTTTTCCAGTTGTAATTGCAACAGCTTTGAATGACACAACCTTTTTGCAAAACCTGCATGACATTGTGACAGGCTGACAAAACAATCCAGATTGAAAGGTGCTGAACAAACTAATAAGGTCAGACTGTCAGTACAGGGTCAAAAAATCATTCTTTTGTTAGAACGCTGTACAGTCAAAAGGTTATAAAGATCTGTAGATGCTACCAAAGGAAAGACATGTTTGACAAACTTCCCCACGTCTAACTCTTACCGTTAACTTCTGCAATATCTGTATTACAGAAACTTCCTGTCTTAATTCTTGACTTAAGATTTGAAAATGTTCTATTTCCTAAGTGAAATTACAATTGTTAGAATAGAATAAGATTTTATGTTAGGATGTTTCTGCAATACAGGCCCTGCTTCTTAATAATAGCAACTGTCCTTCCAGTTCTACTTTCAAATGTTTACTTGAAAGTATGTTTGAGTTCTGAAAGTATGTTATGTACATATAAGTATGTACATGTTCTGTATATATAGTACATCAAACTCTTATTTGAGAAGTGCAATGAAATTAGATTTTTCATGATACGCTCCCTTCAATTATATGCCTAATTCATCAGAAATGGATATATGGGGTATTTTATGTGAAGGTGCTCCAATAAAAAGTCCTTAGCTTGCTTGCTGCAAACAAATACACTTAGTCATATCCCACATGTACCTGAAATTAATGTGAAAATCACTGATGTACATCCATTTTAGTGGTCACAAAAACTCCCAAGTAGACACTCACGGGCAGACACACACCCACATGCGCACACAAAAATCTCAGATGACTCATTTTTCCATCAGTTGCCATGGACACCCAGCTTTCCCCCAGCTTGAGAGCACAATACAATTACTAGGCTCTAATTATCCGCTACACAACCTTCCCCTCCCCACTAGAAAGAAAAAATTAATCTTAAATTCTCTCTTTTACTACAGTTCCACATATTATGTCTCTACTACATCTCATGTTTGAATTAAGAGATGGAGGAAGCTGAATGCATCAGCATGGGAGCTGGTGTGTGTCAGTGTTATTCCACAGTGTGACATTGCAGTATACACACACAAAATAATGATTATATGGGCTGCCATATGGTGCAGGACAGAAGTGTTACTGTCACTGTTTATGAGTTTAGAAAGAGGTTAAATATTGCATTCAAAGCTGTTTGAAAAGCAAAACAGCACATTTCAAAAGAATAAAGGCTTGATAAGTTTCCATGTATAGTACTCGAAGAATTAGCCTTCTGATGCATTAATTATTTCATTACACAGGAAAGATTTTACATTAGATTTATTTTTTAATTGTGTCCACAGTGCATTTCCATGCATTAAAGGGTTAGTTCACCCAAAAATGAAAATTCTGTCATTTATTACTTACCCGTGGTTCAATATTTTGTGCTCCGATGCTTCCTGAAGCAGTGTTTTGAAATTGGCCATCACTAAATAAGTCGTTATTTAGTTGTTGTTTTTTTGGCGCTCCAAAAATATTCTCGTCACTTTATAATATTAATATTGAACCACTGTACTCACATGAACTGATTTAAATATGTTTTTAGTACCTTTATGGATCTTGAGAGAGGAAATGTCATTGCTCCCTATGGAGGCCTCACGGAGCTATCGGATTTCAACTAAAATATCTTAATTTGTGTTCCGAAGATTAACGAAGGTCTTACGGGTGTGGAACGGCATGAGGGTAAGTAATAAATGACAGAATTTTCATTTTTGGGTGAACTAACCCTTTAAGGGTTGTAATCTTCCAATGGCAATTAGGAAAATAAGGAATAAGCATGTTTAAACCTACAACAACGTAAAAATAAATCAAATCAAATAACATGTCATAATAAAATAAAGTGGACAGAAGTATCTTTAGCTATAAAGTAAACAAACAATATATATAATGTATATATTGTATATAATGTGTATAAGATTTAAGACCTATAAAGGTCAAGCTTTCCTTTAAATTTCTCTGCATTATCAGAAATATTCACTTATATGCCTCATAATCTGACAAATCTGTATTTGTATGTTGGTGGTTAGTCCAGAAAAATATTGAAACTCTTTTTTTATCCATTTGACATTTCTTAAATGCTGGATAAAAAAAGAAAATGTGTGGTCACTGTAAACATCTGTTTGCTAAAAATATTGAAAAAGATTAAAGTCTGAATGAAGGTGGTCCAAATGTTGTAGCTGACATTCAATGTCCCTGAAATATCCATAAATGTGGGTTATTGTAGATCGAACATTACAGTGCTCTGCCATGCAATTTATGTTTGAAAGGATGAATGCTTTTCCATTTACTTGATTTGATTAATTTTCTTTGTTATTTGTCATGGGGGAGGCGTGGAGAGTGTGAGTTATATTAAGGAAAAATGAACAAAATGACAAGATGTAATAATTAAGGAAATTATTCTTTTTCAAAGTTAAGAGGAAAAATACTGCCACATTTTGGTCTTCCCTATAGTGTTCTTCTATAATTTTTGACCCCAAAAAAACCTGTACATTTTTTGTTTTTAGAATTTTTTTTACTTCATCAGAATGGTATGAAACTTGGTAAAGATTTTAGCACTTGCTATTTGAACACACACACAGGTTTGATTTGCTCTCTTAGTGAGGACATTCCATAGGCGTAATGTCTTTTATACTGTACAAACTGTACATTCTATCCCCCTACACTACCTCTAAACCTACCCATCACACAAAACATTCTGCATTTTTACATTTTTAATAAAACATTGTTTAGTATGTTTTTAAAGCTATTTTTCATGTTTATGTTGTAATACCAGTGTAATACCCATGTCATTATACAAATTTGTGTCCTCATGAATCACAAAAACGCACACACACACACACACACACACACACACACACACACACACACACACACACACACAAATCATGGACATGAAAAAAGGTTAAATGGTCCTGAAAAAAATAGTCACACGTACTGCTCACGCTCAAAGATGACCGCATTAGAAATGAATGGGACTAACCTCATCTAGTGGATACGTTTGGTATTGCGCCCAAACAAAATCTTTCTGAAAGCTAATTTTTTGAGATATCAGTCTCAAATTTGAAATACAACTTTAGGTTTATGGCTTTGATTTAGTGTTTAAGATAAAATTGAAAATAGTATTTTTGTGCTTTTTTCACAACAATAAACCTAAACTTCTACAACTTCTATGAGTTTACTTTTTTCACTTCAATAATGGTCTGTCAAGTGTCTTCTTTAAAAAGAGACCAAACTTAAGTCTGTGCTTCAAAGCATTCAAGATTTATAGTTTTAGTTGGAAATTTCATTTTCGGGTCTATGCACAAAAAGTAAATAAATGGATTATAACTACAGCATAAATATAATTTAGTACCATAAAATCCCCTAACAAAATATTTAAAAAAATATATATAGTTAAAATATTTTTGACCATCACACGAGGAACACCAATATCAGCAAAAAATCCAGTAACTTTATTTTTTTGCCTTTTTGACCTGATGGAAATTTTGAACAAAATACATGGAAATAAAAGCTAGCATTTTGTCTTTATTGTCTCTGTATATGTTTAAATTTAAGTTGACGATGTGTTATTAAAAAGACTTTTGTGTTGTGCCCCACTCCCAAGGTAATGTGTAAACATTGTTATCATATTTTTCCATTTCTAAAACAATTTATTTAATAAATCATCATGGCAATGTTCTTCTGGGCAAGAGAAAGTGGCTTTGATTTGCCTTATTCTCCATTAACATACAGTGAGTGAAATTCCATGAAAAACAAAACAGCAATTAATTAGACAATATCTAATTAAAACACAAAAAACACATCTGTCCACAGGGGTTAAGTCAAATCTGTCGACAAAACACACAGATAGATGAGCAGTCAAGGAAAACCGGAGAATTGGGAATCGTCAAAGAACTGACAGCAGACATTCACTAGAGAGCAGATATCTCTACTGAACACACTAATTAGCTGATTCTAGTGCTTATTAGTTGATAAAACGGTGTTGAAGAGTTCTGCGAAGTTCTGTTACACTGATGAAACCAAAATTACACAACATCTATTACAGAGTCAGTGTTTTTCATGATTTATCACAGACGATACATAGATTCTTGGAGTTTATTAGACAAGTACTAAATGTTAAGGTCAAATTTTGTTCTTGGAAGTCAGTTTTACTGGAAAGCAGCATCAGTCAATTGCCTGCCTTGATGACTTCAATTAAATGATGTACCAGATTAATATAACAGGAAATGAATTCATTGATGATAAACTAATGTATCGTGATGTAATTTGTTTTTTTGTCATTACCTTCAACTCTTTGCTTTAAACGAAGACTTTTTGTGCCATTCTCACATCTAAAACCATTAACAAATCAGATAAAACATAATCCGTCAAACCCGTCTTCCAGGAAAGACCTTTTGCGAAATATGATTCACTTGGTGCCTTATGAAGCATGAGCAGAATGAATTTCTGTGTAACGTACATGAATCCATTCATACAGACCTTTTCACATTAATAAGCACATAACCTAATTATGTACGTGTTTATGAATAGGACCTTTTAAAAAACGTATTTAAACTGAAAAAAAAAAAAAAAAAAAAATAGCGTACATCACTTTTTATATGATAATAATTATAAAGATCTAGGTTTTCATTTGCAAGCTGTTTCTGTTTTTACATCATATAGTACTTCACAAAGTTCACAGTGTTTCTCTTCCAGGAAATGACTTTCATCCCCTAGAAATTTAAACCAATTGGAGATCCTCCATCATCCAACAACATCAAAAAGTCTAATTTAAGATTAAATATTTCTGGAAATCTTTGAAAAGATTTCCCTTGGGCTAGCATTCCTCAGAAAATGTCATTTGCCTCATCTTCCTCCGAAAATAAAAACAAGCCTGACTCTTATATGCATGAAGAAAAGACGCAATCTCAGTATTGCACATGGGTGAACTTGTAACAAATGCACTATATCCTTTCTAGGTGGTAAGATAAGCCTGAGCATTATCAGGGTTCCAGTGGCTGGACAGGAGACCCTGAGGGAGCTTCTATCTGTCTGCATGGAGCTGGCGACATGATTCATCTCACACCTCTGTGCTCCTGGGAGCCAACCCATTAATTAACCTGCAATCAAAGCCCTGGCAATCTTAAATAATTGAAGAGCTGAGAGAAGACTAATTAAACACATGGCTTACTATGTGTGCTGAAGCTAGGTCACACAAAGTGTTTGATATGAAACACTTTTTTTCTTTGATGGTTATTAATCATTAGGGTAGCCTGAATATTGAATGTTTTCAGCAAGACTTTTGCAAGACATGGTCCAAAAAAACTTTAAAAAGTAAGAGACATGTTAAGAGTAACTTACTTTTGGTGGAAACTAATTTTGCACCACTTACACAAACATGGTAGCTTATCGGTTGAAGACACCATCGGATTTTGCAAGGGTCACTCTACAGGATCTCACGCTCATGGGATCTCACTTGGCAGATCCTGAAGAAAATGGAACATATAATTAATGGAGCCCAATATAAGCCATTTGTATTTTCTAAGACATTATACTTGTACTGAACCTGTTTAATGTATGTTTGAATCAATCTCCAACATAATAATTACAGTATATCACCACATAGCAAACACTTTTCAAAATACCTCCAGTTGTTTGCATTCTTCAAGTGAATGACATTTTATAGTGCCATCCCAAAGAGGCACAAAATCACTTTCATGGACTTTTACCTTGACTGTTCCCTGCTGGTGGAAAGACCTGCCTAACTCAACCTGAGCTGCTGAGTCTTTAGCCATTTTCAAGAAACATTTAAAGACATATCTTTTTCATCAACTCTTCACCCATTAATACTAACACTTACTATTCTATTCTATTGTGCTAGACTAACTGGGACTTACATATTGTTGCCCTATTGTTGGTTTGATTGCTTCTATATTGTTCTCCTCATTTGTAAGTCGCTTTGGATAAAAGCATCTGCTAAATGATTAAATGTAATTGTACTTTCCAACTGTTTCTGGGTCAAAATGATTTGCTCCCCCAGCATGCATTCTGCTGACTAGGGCCTGTTATGACAATTTAGACTGTCTCCCCCTTGTGGGAGAGTCGGAGTGCTGTCCACTGTATGATGCTGGAAACATTGATACATGTTTACAATGCCTTTGGAGAAAGAAAAAAAAAAAAAAACCTTGATTTGTACAGTACTATTTACAAATTTCTGTTTCTCATGTGTGTTGGGGTAAATATAAGTGTTGTAGTAAGCAGACAGTAGAGTAATGCATATGGTTGAGGTTATCCATCAGTGGCCATGCAGGAACATTTTCTAACAGTATAATCCCCTTTGTCTAAATTGGCCATGCTGCAAGCATTGGACTACAAGATCCTATTGCCAGCGCATTCTGAAATTCAATTACGCTGGAAGCAGTTAGAATTAAGGCGACAAGCCTTTTAGTTTAATCCTGCCTCTTTAAGCCACTTGCCTTTCCAGTTAGTTTCCGTCCAATCAACGCATCTAAATACTTTCACTTAATTAAACTCAAGCCTTATATACATATAAGCCTTATATATGCATATATCTTGTGTTTCCTTCATCTCTCCAATGATCTCCTTCATCTCCTTCATCTTAAACCTGTAAAGATTACCTGTATACAGGTGCTGGTCATATAATTAGAATATCGTGAAAAAGTTATTTTTTTTTTATTGTAAATTATTTTTAAAAATGAAACTTTCATATATTCTAGATTCCCTACATGTAAAGTAAAACATTTCAAAAGTTTTTTTTTTTTTTTTTTTTTTAATTTTCATGATTAGAGCGTACAGCTCATGAATGTCCAAAATCCAGTATCTCAAAATATTAGAATATTTCCTAAGAATATTTCCTAAGATTCCTAAGAATCAAAAAATGGATTTTCAAAACAGAAAAGTTCAAGTTCTTTAAAGTATGTTCGTTTGTACACTCAATACTTGGTCGGCAGCACATATTACAGCAAATGACTTGCTCCTAGCACAAATTACAGCATCAATGAAGTGTGGCATGGAAGTGATCAGCCTGTGGCACTGCTGAGGCACTATTGAGCCTTCAGATCATCTATATATTGTTGGATCGACTATTTCTCATCTTTCTCTTGAAAATATCCCATAGATTCAGGGGTCAGGCATGTTGGCTGGCCAATAAAGCACAGTAATATCATGGTCAGCAAACCACTTGGAAGTGGTTTTTGCACTGTGGGCAGGTGCTAAAGTCCTGCTGGAAAAGGAAATCAGCATCTCCATAAAGCTTGTCAGCAGATGGAAGCTTAACGTGCTCCAAAATCTCCTGGAAGGTGGCTGCATTGACTTTGCACTTGATAAAACACAATGAACCAACACCAGCAGACGTCACGGCCCCCCAAATCATTACTAACTTCAGAAACATCCCACTAGACTTCAAGCAGCTTGGATTCTGTGCCTCTCCAGTCTTCCTTTAGACTCTGGGACCATGATTTCAACATGAAATGCAAAATTTACTTTTATCTGAAAAGAGGACTTTCGAACACTGTTCACTGTCCAGTTCTTTTTCTCCTTAGCCCAGGTAAGAAGCTTCTGATGTTGTTTCTGTTTCAGAAGTGGCTTGGTAGTCCTTTTCCTGAAGATGTCCGAGTGTGGTGACTCTTGATGCATTGACTCCAGCTTCACTACTCATTGTGAAGCTCTCCCAAGTGTTTGAATCGGCTTTACTTGACAGTATTCTCAAGCTTGTGGTCATCCCTGTTGCTTGTGCACCTTTGCCTACCCAATTTCTTCCTTCTAGTCAACTTTGCATTTAATATGCTTTGATACATCACTCTGTAAACAGCCACCACATTCAGTAATGACCATCTGTGACTTACTCTCTTTGTGGAGGGTGTCAATGATTGTCTCCTGGACCATTGCCAAGTCAGCAGTCTTCCCCATTAGTGTGGTTTCAAAGAACAAGAGATACCTGGAATTTATACTGTAGGGATGGTCATTTAATGAAACTCAAATGTAAATATTCTAATATTTTGAGATACTGGATTTTGGACTTTCATTAGCTGTACGCTCTAATCAACAAATTAAAAAAAAAAAAACTTTTGAAATGTTTTACTTTACATGTAGGGAATCTAGTATAAGTTAAAATAATTTACAATAAAAAAAAAGAACTTTTTCACGATATTCTAATTATATGACTAGCACCTGTACTCACCGTGTTTAAGAGTGTCCGCTAGTTCCTCTACCATCATCACCACTCACTACCTGCAATGAAAAGAAACGCAAATTATCCACGAACATTCAGTCAGTTACTGCTTATGTGCCATTTACTTACCTGAACTGTGTCATTCATCCATCTGTTCAATAAACAACTGTTTGGACTGTTTATATCTGTCTTTGAGTCTGGTTTCTTACAAGGGGATGCATGATGACTATAAAACTACTAATTGAAATGTGAACCAAACAAATAATACATTGCAATTACTAATTAGCTTCTTAGTTGTGTACATGACTTCTTAGCCGAGTGTTCAATGTGCATGGCCATTTCCGTACTTTTTAGAGCTGGGTCTGTTACATTTCCTGAGGTCAAATTAATAACAGTCTCTGCCATGGGCACTGCTGTTATTTTGGAAAGTGAATGGTTTGTTTGATAACCAATAATCTTCTTTTCTTTAAATTGAAGCAACTATAATTGATTTTCTCAGCAAATATGTTGACTGTGAAGATCCCTTCAGCAACTGCTTCAATGCTCAAGGATATCAGAAAACAAAATATTGTAAAAATGTACAAGAACTATTTGATCTCTTTACAAAAAAAAAAAAAGTGAAACAAATGGAATAACTAAATTTTGATAATCAATGAGATTTTAGAATGTATAAGTGTTACAGAGGGACTGAGACGAGAGGCGTGCAGATCCATCTGCAAAGTCTTTTATTTATAAACAAAGGCACCAGTATGATATGGCAAGACAAAGAGCATTTCAGGGACAGGCAAAGGTCAACAAATGGAAAAGGTAATCCAATGGGCAAGACTAGAAGGTAATCCAAATATCCAGGCTAAAGTCCAGGCGTGGGGCAAACAGCATCCAAACAGGGCAAGACAAGAGAGGTAATCCAAGGCGAGCAAGAGCCCAGGGCAGGCAGAACACAGGAAACCTGGCAAAGATCAAAACATAGGGCAAACATGCAACAGCAAGACTAGACTGACTATGGACACTATGGGCGGCTCCGTAAAGTTAAACCGTCAGCTTAACCGCAATAAACACTAACCAATACTCGGCCGTGTGTGTTTGAGTGCAGCTTATAAAGTGTCACTGATGGGAAACAGGTGTGAGTGTGTGATTAGTTCCTAGATGGGGAATTGTGGGAAATGGAGTCCATATAATAAAATTGAACACAGACCCAGAGCACATGTTACAATAAGAAAGTTTTATACAAATTAAACCTTTAATGGCCTCATTTACAGAAGCATATTTTGTCTTCCATTTTGTACTTCACATATTATATTTGCAGGATGCCAGTCCAGGAAATATCACCAAACTAACAGTTCTGTAGATTACTAATGCCTGGATACCTGTCAAAACTGAGATATTCACTTGGATACCTAAAAACCATTACTATGGTCTACCACGGTGATCAAACCTGCAATAAGTGAGTCACTCTAACAGCATGATCAGAGCTGTAATTTGTTCATGTTTATGTATGCTGGCCTATAGCGGTCGTCGTCAAAACATACTGACACTTAGTGATGACCAATGACAGAAACAGCTATTAGTAATGTCTAAATACATTAGAATATTATTAGTTATAGAAATGTACTTTGACAGCACTTTTAGGAAAATTTAAAAAAAGACAGGCATTTCAGGTGCTCACAACTTTTTTATCAGTGCAGCAAATGTCACACTCAGGCTTGGACGCAATGATCAGAACTGAGGTAAAACTCAAACAGGTAGGTTTATTTGCAGTATCTTCATCTTACAGAATCGTTGGAAAACACACAAATGAACAGCGTTGAGACGAGGGATGACTTGAATGACGTGATGACTGGAGATTGACTTAGATGAGGTAATAGCAGTAGCTAGAAAGGTACTCAGGAACATGTCAAACAAGGTCAGACCATGATTGAGGGAGTTTGTGTGCTCTGAAGGCTAGATAGAAGAGTTCCAGGTGTTAGGTTAGGTGCCAGGGAGGATGATGGGAAATTCCAATATCAAACTAATTTCACAGAATTACGTTATATACAGTGGATATGAAGTTTATAAGAACCCACATTTACATGCTTACATTTACATATTAATCATGAAGTCTTTTTGATCATTTATCCAATTGGTTACTTAGTCTGAAACTCCGACTCAACTCTGGAGTTTAGCAGTCATCATTATACAAAAATATCTGACCACAGAATGTTGCAATTGACCAATCAGAATCAAATATTCCAGAGATTGTTAACACAAAGTTAACACTGTTGCACGGGTGTTTCTAATACAATGGCTGAGAGAGTGATGGTAAATGTAACTTCTTTCTCTCTTTTGACTGTTATAATCAATTTTTACAATTTTGGAAAGTCATGGAAAGGCTATCATGGATTTATTAATGTTTTCTACTGGAGAAAATGTGAACACAAAAGTATATTTGCTGTAGTTTCCTGTTCACCACTATAAATGTTTACCCAATTATGACAACTTTCACTTAAGAGTCTTGGAAATGTGGGTCATTTTAGGGTATATTTGAGTGAAAAATTGAATAAACATGAATTTATTTAGTATGGCTTTCTTTTGCTTTACATCACAAACATTCTAGGTTTATTTCTATTAGATTCTGAATCCTAGATCTCACACTTCTGAACTCACTGCTACAACAGAAGTTTCACCTTCAAAGCAAATAGACATGAACAGGTACTACTGTTCCTATAATTAGATTAAACTCAAAGACCCCATGAGACTGAACAGCCACAGCTGGAAACGCAACAACCATAAACTGAATTCGTGCTTGACCACTGAACATAGTATATCATCCGATTCCCTCTCAGCCAAGGCACTAACAAACGGAGCTGTCTGAGATGCGTGTGATTGGTGTACTGCAGAGAACAACCTTTGCTGCAACAAATCACTGGCTCTCCATTCTCCAACACAGCCGAGCTCGCTCACAACATTTGAAAGAAGGGTGAGAAAAAGCAGCAAAGTTTCAGTCCAGACAAATCCATCTGGGATAAAGCCAATGGAAAATGAAGAAGCATTTATGCTGTAAGAAATCAGGAAGCCTGAACTCCACTCCAAACAGCTGTCATCACCACCCCTCCCAATCATCATCATCCTTCCCCTTTCCGGGCCTCTTGACATCTCCCTAAGAGCAACAATTTCAATAAAATTTGTGGTTGTACTAATGTGTCATGCGAGCAGCGCTGTATGCACTTTGCAGACTTACATAACAATAAACTCAAATAAATTGCAATATTGTATAGCTTAATTGCAAGCTTGGAAAAAGAAAGAAAAAAAAAAAAAAAAATATATATATATATATATATATATATATATATATATATTTGGTACTCGCCTGTAACCTAACTTGTATATTTTACAATAAAACAATCTCAGAAAAATAAAATGGAACTGTTTGATCAGCACACCCAACAAAATATGTTTTTGCAGGAGATACTCTAATAACCACATTATCAATAAATCACTTTATATGCCATTATCATCCACAACACAGGCCTGCAATCACAGCTAAAGTAATTATCCAAACAGGATAAAGCTTTGGCATTGGCTTGAACAATACTATCCACAACATCATGATGACATGATGACTTCCAGAGCTCTGTGCAGCTGATAGATATTCATGGTTTTATAAAGCAGATAGAATGTGAGGAGCGCACACATAAAATAATCATCTACCAAGAATCCATCCAAGAGTCACAGAGGTTTTCTTATTCAACAAATGAAATGATTTTTGTCAAAGAGTATTCATTGAATGACTGAATGTAATGTCAAGGTACTGTTGAAAGGCACAGTTGACACTATTTCAGCAAACTTACAATGTGCAGATAACATCTGCTTAGTTTGAATAGGAAAAAAACATATGTTCATAATATACGTTTGTGTTTGAGTTTTTCCGACGGTGAGGGGGAATATAGATGAAATATAGATGAATATATATGAAATATACATGAAATACATATGATATATATGAAACAACAATAATAATAATTTATGAAATATAGATGAAATATTTGATGTAGCGTGATATTGCTGTAAATTTCACGTTTTTCAATATTTGTTTTTGTAATGTTGCTGTTTTCTAAATTTACTTAATTTTAAGTAAATGTTTTAAAATCATAAGATGTGATTTTGTTTTATTCAGTGTTACTATCAGCAAACATTAACAGGTACATTAGTGTTAGTATTTTGAAGTATTAACTCTCCATACATTGCACTTTAAAGAATCTGTTGAGGCTCTTGTTGGTGAACAGAATATATTTTTTGGAATATATTTTTTCTTTGTATCTGTCAAAATAGTACAAGATTATCCTACAATTTATGTGACATCAAATAAGGGTTAGCACAAAAGTAATCTAAATGTAATCCAAAAGTAGTCGTTACCAAAAATGTGTAATCTAAGAGATTATATTACTGATTACAAATTATGTCATGTAATTTGTAATCAATAACTGACTACCCAGCTCTGCATATAGGAGGCAGGGTGCTGAAACCATTATATAGAAGTATGTCTGAAATGACAATAGACAAAAATGTACCTAAATGACCTACTACTTCCGGCAGGATTCTGAAGTGTGCATACTATGGACACTTTACTATCCCATGAGACCACTGGAGAGGATTTGTGAATTGCAATGAAGTGACGCAACTGATGCGTTGGGGCAGTTGTGGCCTAATGGATAGAGAGTCGGACTTATAACCCAAAGGTCATGGGTTTGAGTCTCAGGTCCGGCAGGGATTGTCGGTAAGGGGAGTGAATGTCCAGCGCTCTCCCCACCCTCAATACCACGACTGAGGTGAGACCCTTGAGCAAGGCACCGTACCCCCAACTGCTCTCCAGGCGCCACAGCAATGGCTGCCCACTGCTCCGGGTGTGTGTTCAATGCTGGGTGTGTGCACCTGGATGGGTTAAACGCAGAGCACAAATTCCGAGTATGGGTCACCATACTTGGCCACATGTCACTTCACTCACTTCACACTGATGCTGGTAGGTCACATGATAATGACATCATGGCGAATGTAGCACGTCCGGATTACATTCATACTACACATATTCATACTATATAGAACATACTTTTTAGTGCTCACAAAGTAAGTACTTATTCAAAATAAGCACCTATTCGGACACAGTCAGTGTTTGAACAAAACGGTTGAGTGAATGATTCAATGACTTCTTTGTTTTGTTCCTGAATTGATCTGTGTTTTGAACGAATCAGTTAGGTGAATGATAGGGCTGTGATGGTGGCAAATTTTTACTACCGCAGTGGTAAATCACCAACAACCGCCGGTGTTGCGGTGGCGGGGTCCAAAGGGGGTTGGTTTTATATATTTATTTATTTTACAGGTTGCGTTAGACTTGCGTTTCACTGACATTTTGATGGATCGTAAAAAAAAAATCCATCATAATCAATAATTACCCTTTTATATTTTAATAAGACATTTAATAGCTTCTGATTCCGTCCACATTTTCATTTTTATTCACGAACTTACAGGATAAGCAAATAGGCATAGGCTATGCATTTATTTATACTATGAAAATAAAGTTGATCAAAGACTAGCTGCGCCACTTTTAGTTTTCATCTTGAACACTTGTCACGGATTGTGAGTGAATGCGATCATCCTTTCCTCTTTACTACTGTACAGAACAAAATAAACATGAATGAAAATAAAAAAAATATGTTGAAAGATACAGTAGCTTACCGAAATCTGTATCACGTCAGTCATCAGTGTTGCAAACAATGTCACGTGAACGTTATACCTCAGAAAAGCCATTCGTTGACCATAAACTCATAGTCAGCAAGAAAAATAACAAAACTTAATTATGTAAGTAAGCATAAGTAACTTTATTATTATACAATTTACTTAAACTAGGTGCTTGTCTGTATGTAATCAAGCACATCGTTTTTATTTTATTCTGGAGACTGAACTTGCGCTCTGCTGCCACACTGGAGCGCGCTCACCACCTACTGGACAGGGGTGGGAATTACAACAAGCTTACATACAAACTACATAATCTGTCAAAATGATGGACGGGCTGCAGATTTTTCCGTCACTGCTAAAAAAATTCCATCAATGACGGAAAATTTTCGGTTAACGCGATCTCTGAGATATATAAATATATATTATATATGATGTCACACTACTGCCGGTGACACTCCACGACCGCGGTGGCGCAGTTGTCATGCCTACCGTCACAGCCCTAGTGAATGATTCAATGACACATTCGTTTTGTTCCTGAATGAATTAGTGTTTATTTTAACAAATCGGTTGAGTGAATGATTCAACGACTCACTCGTAAAGATAAAACACTTGTTTTGTTCCTGAACAGATCATTCTTATTGAGCAAATCGGTTCAAAATCGAATTACCTACTCATAATGATGTTGTAACAATGGAACCTACAGAAGGAGTCAAACCACCAATGCAAAGATTAAGAATCTTGTTTTTTTTTTTTTTTTTTTTTTTTTCTTTCATATAAACATTTGAATCAAACCTATTTTTGCACAAAAAGAAATTAATGGTCTCTTGTAATTAGTTGTCCTCAGGACGCTGAGCAGTACCGACAGCAATGGTAATCAATGTCTTTGGCAACAATTAAATCCTGACACGGACCAGCTTGTGACTATCAAGTGGAACCTTTTCACCTGATGGGTGCCATTTGATGGACATTTAAGAAGAAGATAAGAGCGTGTCATGGAGGGCCTTTTACGGTCACATTTGCTAATTCAAACATGTGCACAAAAGGTTTCACTGACATGTATAATTACAAGCACAAATACCTTTGTTCACAATCTCCATAAAAGTCATTTATAAATGCAGCAGCAGACAGTATCCTGCAGTGTAAATAAAACATCAGACTTCCTACTTTTCCTTGACATTCTCTACTATAATGTCAGCCTATCTCAGGAGATCTGATATTGGCTTTGACGAAGTGGTTGCTCTTCACAGACTTTGATAAATCACACTTACAGTGAAAGCCTGTTAGCCTCTTGTTTATGTGAATCTTGAAGGAATTCAGATTGAGTCTCCACAGGGGTCTCAAAGTTGTGATAGAAATGTCTAGATTATTAGGGCCCGAGCACCGATGGTGTGAGGATACACCCTATTGGAATTGCTCCGTTTATCATTCTTCTTCTTCTCCAAAGTGAATCGCTTTTTGGAGGGTTGCAGAATTAGGCGTGGCAAAATGGTTTGATAGCGCCACCTAACGAAGTGCCCCTCGAGCTACATTTCACGTAGATTTTGAAATTTGGTATACACGTTTAACAGCCCAATACCTACAAAAAAGTCTCTTGGAGCAAAATCTGAAACCGAACAGGAAGTCAGATATTTTGAATTAACTTGCCATTTTTTGCCATTTCCAAACGTTATACTTTTTAACGAACTCCTCCTAGAGCTTTAATCATATCAATGTCATATTTGGTCAGTCTAATATCTAAAGACCTTTGTGACGTTAAATTGCGAAGATCTTGACTTCTCGGTGAAGTGTGTTTTTTTGGCGGCCTGACAAAGTTCGATATTTCGCCATGAAATACGAAGTTGTTGTAACTCAGACATACAATGTCCGATCTGCCCCAAACTTCATATGTTTTATTAGAGTCCTGGCCTGAAGACATCTACATGTGGGTAACGGGAAATGACATGCTTTACACTGTAATTACCAGAAACACATTTCAATATGCCACAAAGTACCAAACATACTAGAAACACGTTAAATCATGCAACACTTGGCTAAGTGCTAATGTATGCGATTAACGCCACGAAACAAGAAGTTGTTGTAACTCAGGCATACAATGTACAATCTAGCCCAAACTTCACATGTTTGATAATATTTCTGGCCTGAACACATCTGTATCGCAATATTCGGTTACGGTCAAAGCACCACCTGTTGGCAGCAGGAAGTATGGCACTTTGAAATTACTTGGCCATAATTCTCCTGTATTTACTCGCTTACATGCATGTCGCCCACTATTCACTGTTTTCCTAAGGCCATCGGGTGGCGGTGAGTCTGGGTGCGAGGGCCCTTTCATCGTTGCTTGCAGCTTTAATTGTTTTTACTATTCATTGACCTGCCTTTACAAGTCTGGTCACTGTTGCATAATCTCAAATCTTTCTCTGAAAAGAGGGCACAATAGTAAAACAAGGTTAAGATACCACAGGCACCCAAGTATGTGAAACTGATAAATTAGCACTCTTCAAAATAAATTACAAATAAAAAAAAGCAAGAAAGAACAAAAATGACATTTAAGTTTCCATCAGTATAAAAATTTGATAATTAGGCTATACCTCTTGTCACAGTTGTAATTGTTGGATTTAGTGATTGTGTTGTTTGGGGATTTTTAAACTAAACTAAAGCATCATGGTGCACATGCTGCATATCATTAATAATCCTAAATTTACACCTGCACTTTAGTTATAAAAAATATTCAAATTCCATGCTTGAGTGCTTTCATAACATATTTATTCTGGACAATTTTTTTGTGTAGAAAAATGTCAAAAAGACGAGCATGAGCAGTGACTCACATGTAAACACACAGTCAACATGCAACTCGGGCATGCAAGTCTGTCTTTTCTCAAACAGACTGAAATGAGAAGGTGAAAAAGTCAGATGGATGCATCCGAAATGAGTGTTTAGGGTTGGGGGATAAAACCATGTTCTGTAAGCATGTGTTCAATTATTCAGGAGGTAATGCAATACCCTTGCCCTCTAATTTCATAGGAACCATTTGAAGGTATTAAATCGCTATAGAGGAGATGAGCATAAAAAATTATGTTGCAGGGGATGATTATTAAGTTTTCAATCACAAGCTAAATTCACGCTATATGATCTTTGGGAGGCTTAAATTATATTGTCAGTGTAAATGCTTCAAGGCTTATTCTAAGCTTATTCAAATTGGCCATGTTGAAAATTTTGTGGTCTATTTAACATGTCTGTTTGATACGTTTTCTCTTTCATTTCACATATCATGGATCAGAAGATTGCAAAGTTGCTCAAAGGGAAAAGATGCCCACCAATGTGCATTTACTTTTAAACATATTTGGATACAAGTTTTGCATGTATAGGATGATAATGCGTCAAGTGTTATTAAAAATAATTCTATTTATTAAAATATTTGTTAATTGAGTTGTAATTGAGTCTAGCACAAAATGTAAAAAAATTCTAAATGATTATTCAGTCTTACACAGAAGTCTTTGATATTCAACATAATATGTCACAGTCAAAGATCATTGTTTTCCAGAGACACAAAATTAGATTAATTAACATCAAAACAGTTTCGACTGACTAAATCTCATATGTGTTGAGATGAGATTTTGTGCCATGTATGGTCTTGCCCCAGGGGGCATCTTTCCCCAGCTTAATTGTTATAAAACCACATATCTGAAAGCCTGTATATTGTTTTGATTTATTGTGGATGATTACAGTGTCTTCTTCAACAGTCCTGTTCCTGTTCAACAGCTTGTTTGCTGGAAGAGTTGATAAGACAGGCCTCCATGGAAACAACCCGTGGGATAATGATTAAAGCACATCAGTGCTGCATTTAAGTCATTCAAATTGTCTCACTGTTGAAATATGAGGTAAATAGTTTTTCTCACTATTAAAAAATCCATTCCATTAATATTTAATTTATTCCCAAATGTCTAATAACACAGAAGATAAATTAGCTCCCGGCCAGTGTTATAAAGTTGCCCTCCGAGCCAGAGGCAAAAATGCTACAGGCATTCATTTATGCAGGTAAAGTGTTATAGCCTACTTCATTTTAATCTACATTGACTAACAGACTCAATTTACCTTATAATGGAGAAGGGACTAATTAAAGTCCAGTTTTATGTTTCACATTAACCTTTTCCCTGCCAGCGTTTTTTTTTTTTTTTTTTTTTTTTTTTAAATGTTGTCAGTCAGCACCAGCATTTTTAATCATTTTTCCATGGCCCCCAGAATATTTTGTTCTATGAATATCTTAACATGCAACATATCAAAAGTAGGAACAGAGCCTCTAAAAAAATCAACACTTGAAAATGAGCAACTTTTTGAACAAAAATCTGACAAAATCGCAAAGATTTTCACAAAAGACTACGTCCGGATCGGATTTAGAATGGTGATCAAAGCATACAGCAGGCCCTGTTTACACCTGGTATTAAGATGCGTTTTACATCTACATATGAACGTGCATGGAGATGGCAGAAAAAACATAGAGTGTATATGGACGTAGGCTGGTAAGAGCTGTGCGTGTAAAACCTCTCTCCTCTGATTTTAAGAGGTGCTCTAGCGACTGATGCTAGGAGCTACAGTATTTAGTGTCCTTGTTAGCATGCCCAACTCCCATGCCAGAGACTACGGTTCGAATCCTGCTCAGAGTGGGGCGAGTAGGACCGAAGGGGTTACATTGGTGCAGTGACCCAGATGGGAGCGAGGTTTAGGGGGGTGAGTGTAACGGAAGTAGGCCGATAAGAGCTGTGTGTGTAAAATCTCACTCTCCTGACCTCAAGAGGCTCTCTAGCAACTGACGCTAGGGACTGTGGTATTTAGCCTCCTTGTTAGAGTGCCTGACTCCCATGCTAGCAGACCCCGGTTCGAGTTCCGCTTAGAGTGGGCGGTTTGAACACGTTACAAGAGCATCAGCTTTTGTTTCTGCTCTGAGTGCCTCAAGACAATGTCGAACTGTGTGAGTGAATGTTAGAAATCAGGAATGGTGAAAGGAAATTGTGCTTGGTACATTTTTCATCTTCAAACCAAACTTGGGTCTTCAGCCAACAAAGTTTAAATTAAAGTCTGGCTAGTGCACTTACAACCCGATCTCATGGCAATTCGTACGTATTTTACGAGGTGGCTAATTCGTACAAATTCATATGACCTCACTCGTACGTTTTTTGCTAAATCATACTTATTATACGAGTTCCCAAATTCGTATGAATTCGTACAAATGACCTACCCCTAACCCCGCCCCTAAACCTACCCATCACTGTGGTTTAGAGAAATCTGGACTTAATGTGTAAACATTATGGGAAGTGCCAACGCTATCTTACGACCAATTCGTACCATTAGCCACCTCGTAAAATACGTACGAATTGGTCGTGAGATAGCGTTGGTACTTCACCTAATGTTTACACATTAAAGGTACAATATGTAATAATTTTGTCCGCTAGAGGTCGCTAGAAGCCTATTCAAAACAAAGGCATAGCTTGATGACGGCAAGTTTTAGAGCGGAATCTTGGGACATGTGGCCTCCACCTCAACGGACGGTGCAAAAGAATAGGGATTGGAGTCGGGAAGAACTCATGTTAATGGATGAGATTATTAATGTTATTGTAGTATGAAGCAGAGCATGACCAAGTGTTGTGGGAGCTGAACGAGGCCGCTGGAGTGTTAGCTATTTGACAAAATAGTGTTTTTCTCTGAGGCATGGTAAAGCATGGTAATTCGAATAAAAGACAAAACGTGTTGAGCTATATAACAACAATTCGTTTTCTGTCTATAAATATATCAAAACAGACGTTCCCTTGTCTATTAAAACGTGTAATATTTTAAAGCGTCTTTGGTGTTTCCATGGTTTCTACAAAATAAAACCGGAAACCGAGGGGTAATGCGGGTATGATGCAATTGACAGGCGACTCCTCACACGTCCCGGAGTCTTGGTTAAAATTGCAATTTTCTCACGATTTACAAATAGTTGGAAACATTTGGGATATCGTAAGTACTCAAGTGAACAAAATATATAACACGGGCCTAGTGGTTTTTGGATATTTTACTGCAAAAATATTACATATTGCACCTTTAAGTCTGGAGTTTATGCATATCTTTTGTAACGTTTTAGACTCCGTTTACACCTGTATTTAGAGTCATTCACTTGTGATGCTTTTTGTCATAAATGACAGAAAATCCATCAATGGCGTCATAAATGACGCATTGTGTCATAAATAATGGAAAAATTTCATCAATGGTAAGGAAAGAGTTAATGTGGGCATGTTCGGCATGTAGAATTAGTTTGTCTTACACAGCCTATGTAGAATTAGCATGGCTTTGCTTGATCAACAACTTTCTGCATGGTACACTCTAAAAAATGCTGGGTTAAAAACAACCCAAGTTGGGTTGAAAATGGACAAACCTAGCGGTTGTGTTAAATGTTTGCCCAATCCACTGGGTAGTTTTATTTAACTCAACTATTGTTTAAAAATTACTGTATTGCTTGCTAAAAATGAACCCAAAGTATGCTGGAAATTAACATTTATTAATATGTTTAATTAATGAACATTTATTAATAAGTTTAATGAATAATAATTCAACAATAAACATTACATTGCTTATTAATAAATGTTCATCTTATGATTATTATTGTTGCCTCTAGTAATTATGTGTCTGATTTTTAATTTCCAACCTATTTTGGGTTCATTTTAAGCCAGCCATATAGTAATTTTTAAACAATTGTTGGGTAGGGGCTAATAAAACCGCCCAGCACGTTGGGCAAACATTTAACCCAACCACTGGGTTAAAACAACCCAGTCACTGAATTTATTTGATTTCAGGAAGTAATAAGAATCATTTCCTTTACCCTAATCCTTCATTTGAGAGCTGAATGAATAAGATTACAGGATGAACATTATTTAGTTACTAATAAATCTGATCACATTATGGTAAACATAACAAGAAAACAACAGAATAATAAAACAAATGACCTGTAAGTACTATTTTTTTTTTCTTCTTTTGAATAAGCTGACATTTATTTATAGAATGAGATTTGTGGCTTTTAAAAGAAAATGTGTGATTTGTTGTTTTTTGGTATGTGGCTGAAATTAACATAAGGCTAAAAATGACACATTTTAGGGGGTCCTCATGATGTTGTTCATAAGGTCTTTCATAGTCAAAGTTAAAAAATCATTGCCAGAGAAATGGCTTTGAAAGCTTGCCTGGGCAATGTATTTTTCCTTGTTTTATGGACATTTTAACAAATTATCTCTAATTGACAGGATTTTAAGCTTTGCTTGGGTGCACCTTGGATGTTCTCATCTCCATGGCAACAGAGATACTCCTCTGCCACTCATGACAGCACAACATTTCTGCTCATGTTCAGAGAAACTCTTCATTGCACACCACATCTGCAAAATGGTGCCAGTTACATGTGATTTGTTAGATCTGATCAAGCATTTGTCTATTTAGCAATGAAATTGAAATGGTTTCAAAAGTATCAGCAGGAATATATTCACGCGTTCATACACGTTTATTTTATAAATTTAATCTCCCGGCCAGTGTTATAATTTAATTTTATGGATTTTTCATTCATTTTTAATTTCAATTAAATGTTACAAATGCTACATACTTTATCACTAGAAAAAAACCTGAAATAACTCTTTAAATATGAAAGTATAGAACATTTTTAGCATGAAGTGTTCTTTAAAATTGAGTCAAGAACCTTAGGGGTCTATATAGTACCCCATTGATCATTTTCTTCTAATTTCAGATGACCCAACACCTGTGAAGAGATAAAGCCAACTCTGAATCAACATACATGTTGATTTTCTAAATATTGTAATCATTATGATCACAACTTGTAATAATTGCTTTAATAAGCTCATTGTTTCTGCCTAAAATTAATACATAATATCAGCTAACTGCATGATTTGTATTATCTTACAATTGTATACATTTCTGACATGAACAGATTACTTTCGTTTGAAATTTAGAAACATGGAATTTTCTGTAAATCTGATTTGAAATGATCTGTATTGTGGAAAGTGCTATACAAATAAATGTGAACTGAATTCTAAGAGTGTATAAACACTCTTATATATATATATATATACCAGGCAGGGGCCACTTGTGCTTTTAGGGGGCACACTTTAACATTTATCTTCAAGGTACAATAAATGACTCTTTTCATCACTACTGCCACAGCAAAAACTGCACATTGCACCCAGTTTCAGAAAATTGTTTGGTGCGATAAACCCCACCCCCAGAACTGCTATATACATATATACATATATATATATATATATATATATATATATATATATATACACACACACACACACGTAACTATCTGTAACATTTGTAACAATACAAAGCTTCTAAGTCAGTTTTAAATAGGTTCAAATTGCTCTGGCAGATCCAACCTACATGAAAGATCTCAAATGAGTTGAGCATATTTAATGTCTTAGAGCACCACTTCTTGTGAATTATTGGCTAAAAGATCAGGAATCATCAAGTTCAATATATTATTTAAAAAGCCGTATTCTAGTGAAGTAATAATAAACCTTCGCCAGTGCATCACCCTTAAAAATTATTGACAGTAAATTATTTGACTCATTAACATCATCATTTACAGTATCTTTTATTTGTTAGAGCTTTCTTGCAGAGACAGATCAAGCCAACACCTTAATTTCTGAGAGTTTTTTTCATCCAATAAAGAGTGGATGAAAAAAAACAAAAAAAACACTGCAGCTGTTGTGCCACTAAATCCTGTGTTCTGTAAAAAAGACAGTCCTGCTGTGAGAAATGAGCATTTGCGTGAGGATCAGGGTCAGCTCCTATAAACTACAGTAGCTACTTTAAAGTGTTCAACTCTAATTACAGATATAGGACCGTTCATTGTGGGCTTGGGTCAAATGGGTCACAGACAATAGATCTACTGAAAAAGCTAAGAGTAATTTCTAAGAACATAGTGTTCTGTATAATCTCCTTAGACTTAGCAATTTGCAAAATGCAATATGCAAAAGTCTGAAGTATATAGGGCTTTTTGAACTTTTAGGGATGTGATGACGGAAAAGATCTGTTGGCAGTAAAACCAAATGACAGGCACACCTCAAAGGCATGCAAAAATGATTTGATGTGAACAGTGTGCACTACTGTTAAACATCATTTGTGCATATGCTGTTTCAGCAACCCGGGAGCCAGAAGATAATTGGATTCCTTTAAATTATGTCACATCTCTTTTGCACCTTTATGCACACTAGTTTCTGCATGATGGATCATACTTGAAATGATGTTAAAGTAATGCTGGGTAATGCTCACCGAACATGTCCTCAGAATATAATTTCTTGCATTTAACATTTTCAAAGGAAAGTGATGTCACAGACATTTACATTAGCATAATTAAAATCAATTACTATTGGATTAGTTGTGACTTTGCAGCTAACACCTGACATCTGATACTAATAACAGAATTACATGATAACATAAAACATTAAAATGAAGGAGTACTCGAAGTCCTTCTTCTCTTTGGATGGAAGGAAACTAATTTGTATTTGTCATTTGTACCTTTCATTGGATTCAAAAGATTCAGTGGCCTGTGGCAAATCATTACAATCATTAGAGACCATCAGTAAAATTGGTATGTCTCTCAGGCTCAATACATCAATCGGCTATAATGTTAAGTTCAAAGCAAAGTCAAGTGGCAGTTCTACAGACCATTGTTTTATATGCAAAATCCAAGGGCCCTGCATTATTATATTTTGGTAAGGATGGATGGGTGGATTGATCTTGAAATATCGATTCTATTAATGTTTTTTTATGTCTTATTAAAATATTATTATTATTACTTTTACTATCGATTATTATTTATTTAGCAGAACCCTTGAAATGAAAAAATGACTGTTAGATGTGTATAGGACAGGAACTAAATCCTAACTCCTTCCGCTCATCTGAACATGAGAAGAAATGATGAAAGACACAAGCAATCACAGACAGAGCTTACTGACAGCACTCATTACAGAGACAGAAACACATCAGTCAACTTATTTTACACCAAAAGAGGCACAGCTAATGTGACATTTATTACAATGTTTAAAATGTATCGGTTTCTGTAATTGTAAAGCACTTGTAAATGATCAGAAAGCTGATTATTTACTGATATCCATGAAATATTAAATAATATAATATAATATAATATAATATAATAAACTGCCTTAATTACTCATTTTATCCTTAACTGAAAAAAAAAGAAATTTATTACAAATGTTGGTATTACAATCCATATTTGACTTACAGAAAATTCATATTTATCATGGTCAGTTTACTTGTGAAAGTAAATGCCTCAAATCTTGGCATCAAAAAAAGCTAATAAACATTTGCCTAATTTTTGCCCCTGAAAAACGACAAAGCCAAATCAGTAGCTAATTCAGGTTTATCTATGTGCTACACTAATGTGAGGAGTCAAGTGTTGTTATATATTAGTGATAAATCTATAATGTTATAAAGTTATAAATAATGACAATACAGGTATATTTAAGTATTGTCAATGTTCCATGCTGAAGATAACAAACAAAACACAAAATCTCTACTGTTGCCATGGTTACCTCAGATTTTTGTGTTTATCTTTTGGCGAAAATATGCGGTTTGATTAACTTTTATTTTATACTTTTGAGGTTACTGAAATGTTTAACATTTGAGTGACCCAAAAAAAACAAAACAAAAACAATATAGCCTACTTATAAGACCCCAACCTTTTGTTTTCACTTCCTTTTGTAGAGTTAAAGCCTAATTCAAACTACAATTCGCATGCTGTAAATATTGCACTAAGATATAAACTCAGCTGGAGATGCAGAAGAGTACAAATTCATACAGCTTCACCGATGAGAAAGTGGGGAGCTGGAATCATTGGAAAGCCGTCAGCGACTGCTGAAAAGCCTCTAGTCATGTGCATATATGTGTGACGTCATTTTGTTGAATAAAATGCGAATACGCGGTATGAGCGACGCTCGATACAATTTCACGAGGGTAATGTAAGAACAGCGGGGATAGATTTATCATAGAGTCATAATTAAAAGGGACTTGTAACCTGGGTATAGGCTACTTGCAGCAGCAGCAGCAGACTGTCTCAGAAGAACGGTTGGGACTCCGAGCGTTTTGAAGTCGGACAGGTAGGCTATCGATATCAAAGAACGTGACTGATAAACCGCACGCGCTTAAAGAACTTGGGCGAATCCCACCCGTACAGCATTTGCCATGGAAACCACTGGCAACATTTCGGACTTTCTCTATGCGCTTTCTAACCCAGCGATGTCGAACAGCAGCGTATTCTGCCGAAACTTCAGCAACAGCTCCAGTCTCGTGAACATGAACAGCTCCAGATGTGACAGGACTGCTGAGCTGGACAAAAGCTCAACTCCTGTGATAGTGGCGATCATCATCACTGCCTTATATTCTATAGTGTGTGTGTTGGGACTCGTGGGCAACGTCCTCGTCATGTATGTTATTATAAGGTAAGTGATGACATGTAGGTAAATTGCTTTACCTGTTGCCGATGCATAAAAACATCTGGCTTCATCTGAATAGCACATTTAAGGGAAAAATGGTTTCTTTTAAAACTAGGCTACTTATTAGTTTCACCTGTTGAAAGAGATGCTGATAGTGTTTTCCGGCCATTAGAGTTGTAAACAGCACGTTCAGTGCAGAAACTCCCTGTTGTGATGTTGTGATTAATCATTCGGTCACAAAACGGCCTTAAAATGATTAAAGAATCTCTTGCAGCCTAGTTCATAAGCCTGTATGTTTTATATAAAATATGCGTGGTTCTCATTTGTAAAATATAAATGCTTCTCAGCTCAGCACTAGCCTATGTATTTCATATCCACTGATGAAACAGATCATGAGTGCATACGCGTTTCTATTAGGTTCCTGTCAGCGTACTGGAGAACAACACATTACGTGTCATTCACATTGATTTGGCACTCAATATGGTGAAGTACGCATACTTTTCTATCACGTGTATTAAGTAACATTTTGACGTTCGTTTTTTAATGCTGAAGAGCAAGCAAATGGAACAAAACTGGGCGGATGCTTCATGAATAAACCATAGCGAAATGCAGCAGAAAGTGAATGGCATAAGAGATGGATATGAAAAAAGATAGACAGACAGACTTAGGCTTCACCAATGGAGTGTTTGTACACATGCCCATGCTGTTTTCCCCTATATGCACGTACAATTCACACCTGTCAACTGCTAAGATGATTCAGAACCGGTTTCTGTGACTTACCTCATCAGACACATGGCAAACACACCTAACCTGATCCTATAAACCTAGGATCACAGTAATGGGCATAAGGGAAGGATGCAATCAATAAAGTAATTAAACAGATAGTGAATGAATTTCAATGATGGGGTGAGGGCTTGTTCGTCTTAGAGAATTGTGATTAAATAGGTGGCACTGTATTTCAGATCACGTACACATTAACCTCTTCAGAGATGCTGTGTTTAATACAGTGGATACAACTTTTATATCCTTCTTAAACAGCTTAATATTTAGTCAACAGATATTAGCAGATATGAGGCTTATGGAGCGAATCGATCAATTTGTTTTTAATTGCTAAAGTATTGACCCCTGTGTAAGGTCACCTGATTTTCTTTGCTTTGTGAAGGCTCAGTGCTTTCCGGGAGTTTATGAGCAACCAGTCAGAGTTTTAGAGGCAGCTTCCTACAGTGGGAAGCAAAAGAAAGCTATAGCCCAGTAGGTGCAATCTACTTCTGTGATTAATGAGCCGATTGCAGGCTGGGATTGGTTTATCGAGCCCCATCATGTGGTAATAAAATCAGCCTTGGGAGAAATAAAAAATATGGAGTAATGACATAAGTCGATTTAAAGGTGCATAACAAGGTTTCCTCTCACGCAGTTATCTAAAGAGCTTAGGAACAGATCTAGCTGGGAATTCACTTTGCTTTAATGGGATAGTTCACCAAAAAATGAAGAAATGTACTCATTTTCATGCTGTTCTAAATCTCTTAAGATATTCTGAAGAACTGTTTTTGCCCAAGTCCAAAACAACACAGGATCCAACTAACTTTCATTGCCTGGGAAGAAAAAAAAGTAATATATAATTCATATATATAAGTTCATA
Organism: Megalobrama amblycephala; assembly: GCF_018812025.1. Classification (NCBI taxonomy): domain Eukaryota; kingdom Metazoa; phylum Chordata; class Actinopteri; order Cypriniformes; family Xenocyprididae; genus Megalobrama; species Megalobrama amblycephala. The sequence goes on from NC_063053.1 coordinate 15,104,295, forward strand.
TATATACCTGTAAGTCATACAGGTTTGGTTTTTTGTTTTGGGCTGAACTATCCCATTAAGTTGGCATGAAACAGAAGTCATTCCAAACTCGTCATATATTGATGCTTGGTCAGGACCCCTTGGCATCACTTTTTAATGCACAGCGTTCACCTTTAGCATAATTTTCAATGCAGGGTACTCCATTGCTTTCAGTTGTTTGCCTTATGCATCAGATCAAGATGCATTTAATTCTTTGCGTTTGTAAAACAGGAAATGATTTTATAGATATTTATATTTTCATATTTTTAGAACACTCATCTCCACTCCTACCCTAAAACTACCCACTTCTCAACAATATAAAACATGTAAAAGGCAAATACAAGTAATCACAGGTATTTATTTAAAAATCTGACCAAAAAAAAAAAAAAAAAAAAGTATAAAAGTATTACAAACAACCCATATTGTATTCCAAGTCTTCTGAAGCCATATGATATATTTATATGAAGAACAGAGTAGAACTTATTGGAATTATCGTATACGAGTTTCCTAGTTAAAAATTTGGACATGAATGCCCTCTCAAGTCGTATTTACAACTGGGAAGCTCGGGATAATTCTGATACCCAAGTTCCTGAGTTGGGCAGGCCATTAACTTTAAAATGTCCTCCATTTTCGACAACAAAGCACTTGAATGTGACGAGCTCATAATCACAACGTCAGAAGTGGGAAGTAGGAAATTTCCAATAGTACAGGCAGCACTAATAAATGCACACACTCATATCTCATTCAGAAAATACACTCAAATATTAGCATGGCGCAATCGGTCACGAGACACATGAGATCCAATGGCATTTCACAATCAAAGCTGGCGTAATGCTTCTTCTGACTGCAATTTTTAAATGTGTGTGCACAGGATCTAAGCTTGAAGGCGGATGGAGATGGTGATCGTTTTTGAGTCCGTTTCTCTCGCAAATCAATCGTTTGGAACACTTGGAATATTTGTACATTTTGATTCAATTGTGACTTAGTCGTATCTGCCTATTATATCCTGTTTCATATTATATAATACACAAATGGGTAGGTTTAGGGGTAAGGATTGGGTTATGTACTCAAACATGACTAAATAGTGAACATAAAAAAAGTAAAATAAATGTAAATAAAATTATGCTGACTGATTAAATTGAAAATCACACCCCAACATAAATGTTATAACGGCAAAATTATACCCCAATATATAATTCCATCATGGCGATAAAATTTCCATGTCCATGGCATCTGTGTACTCTCTTAATAATGTTGGGTTAAAAATAACCCAATGATGTTAAAAATGACCCAATTTTTTGGTATATAACTCAACAGAGTGACCCAATATGTGTAACCAAACGGTTGGGTTAAAAAAAAAAACGTTTTTTACTGTGTATGATGGCAAAGGTTTCTTATTGAAAGCAATGGAGTACTGAAAAAATGATGCTAAAGAGGTACCCAGTGAGTTAAAAAGTGATGCCAAGCATCAATATGTGACATGTTGAAAGTGAGAATATGTTAATATCTTAGTGAAATGACTTCTTGTACAAGAAAAAATGTAGGGCGGACTTGATTTTGTCCATTGAGAATTGATTGGATCGTTGAATCATTGTGGTTTGGTATTGCAGTGATCTCATGTGAGTGACAGGTTGTCCCACCCTTGCGCTTGTAAATATCGTCAGAGAAGAGAAGAGAAGAGAAGAGAAGAGAAGAGAAGAGAAGAGAAGAGAAGAGAAGAGAAGAGAAGAGAAGAGAAGAGAAGAGAAGATTTTGTTGCAAGAGGGAGGGGAAGATATTTAGATTACAGATTACAAGGGCATATGAATTTTAAAAAATATTGATGTGCACAGATAGGCCTTACTCATGTATAATAAATACTGCAATATTCCATAAAAGAACAAAAATTGTCAATTTTGATTTCATGGTGACTTTAAAGTCGGCATGAAACTGAAGTTATAATAGTCTTTTCTTCCCTATTGTGAGGTACGTCATTGGGAAAAAAAATTTGGAATGAAAAGTGGTTCTTCTAAACAAAATGAAATACAAAAAATATGAGGCAATATAAATATCCCACTCCAACCACCAGTGCTCAGATGTTTTACCTTTAGTAAAAAGTGCATGTTACTTCTATTTGCACTTAGTGTAAAGATGCTACTTCTTGCTATTTATACTTGGTGCAAACATCAATGTAAATAGAATCTAACTTTTTTATACTTAGTGTACCTATTCACTATAATAAATAAATAGTGAATATGTGCACTCTATTTTGTTTATAAGTCTGTGGTTATTGCAGAATTCAAACATCTCTATTTCAGATCACTGTCTAAAACACACCAGAATGTACTACATACAAAAAGATCAAAAGTCAAGATCAAAGCCACTTCCTGCAAGTCTTGCCTCTGAAAATTTAGTGTCACACTTGTACCAAAACCAACCACCTTATACTACAACACTCATTTAAGAAAACCTTTTTTTCCTTATTTATAATTTATAGTTTCATACAGAATTGCCTTGATACAAAGCCATTGTTTGTTTTTCTTTTGGTGTCAAAATGATAGAAATAAAAACCACGGTTGTAAAATGCGTAACATTTTAACTCACATCTCCATTTCTTGACAATGTGGAAATTGGACCGTAGAAGTAAATGGCCAGTATCCTTTTTTAATGCATTGCATTTGGATTCCCGTTGTTTGAACCCGTTGAGCGTCCATTGTTCAGGCATTCTTTCAAGTGAGAAACAGTCACAGCTGTGCAGAAAATTAGTTTTAAGTGCTAAGAGAGGGTATGCTGTGAGTTCAAATAACATATGCTTCTTGTAGTGATGGAGAAGCTCATGCGATTGTTTACAACATTTCAGCTCTGGCAATAACTGAATCCTTTACATGTGTCCTGCAGCTAATAGCAAATGAGAAATAAATGGAAAACATTTGTCAATTATATTTCTGTAGGCAGAAGGATACTTGAATTAGAGCAAACATTTGTACATATCAATTAATTTTGGATTGGTTTCTCATATACATCATGTGGAAAGGTTAAAAGCTGTTCTTGTTTTTACTACTCTTCCACAGAAAAGTACACAAGAGATGAGGCAAAAAAAGAAAAAAAATCAATACTGCCCACAGTTTCTCTCATTTGTTTTATTTATCAAAAGCTTGCGGATATCCCTCCCTTATCTCTGCATATTTTCCTCTTGATTTGTGCCAAATGAACCTCAAACATTCAATTATTAAGATAAAAGTAAAAATCATATCACATTCGGCACTACAGAGACAACCAAAAGAGGGGTTATTCAATACTGAGCTCTAGATAACTGACTGATTAATGTCTTAAGGTTTCAGACAGCTATACTCAATCCAGCGCTGGCTTTTTGCACCCTTTTCACTTTATAGCATTTTGAACTCAGCTTCCGAATGCGCAGGTAGGCTAAATGATGTATACAGAGCTAACAAAAGGTACGGTAGCCACAAATGTTTATTGATCCTTGTGCAAGCCTAATGGTTCTTATGATCCATTATAAAATATGTGTAAATAGGGCTCTTGTCCGGAAGGATGTTGTTTGAGAGGTTGTATTTCCCCCATATATATATATACAGGGGTGCACATAACTTTTTTGATCTGGTTCTCAAGGGAGTAACTGGAGATGTTGCTTGGTACTCACACTTTACGTGACACATCCTAAAAGCTGTCCTTATCATTTTCCTACTGACTGCTCTCCTCACTATCTTCTTTTCTCTCGAACATGGGAGATGATGATAATGATTTTTTTTTTTTTAATAACATTAATGACAGTAAAGGCTGCTGTCACTTTAAGAAGGAAAGCACGGACCGAATAACTGACACACATCCGGTTTCTTTCTCAACACTTCACTTATGACATAACCGAGAGAATACTTGCCGTGACAGATATTTTGACATAATTTTGTGTGTATGTTTCCGTTCAAGCGCAAGTAAACGCGAAAGAGGAATTAATTCGGTGTTCGACCGCTGTCTGACTCTCTTCATGCGCGCGTTTCGGGGGTGTGAGGCTGTACGCACAGATAACAGCTCGCGAGTTCCAATTTTCGCCTCTTCTTCCGCTTTTAAAATCGTTTGAATGTGTTAATTGGCGAGACAAAACACGTCCAAATGACAAACTTTCACTCTATGATGGTTAAATATAGCAGTTAATCCGCGAATCATCTGCGTGCCGAACCGTTGGACCTTATCCATATGGATCACGTATTAACTGCGATCCGTTGCACACCTAATAATTAAAGAACACACATATCATCATGATTGCTATCTTACCAGAGATGGAGAAAAATCCTACTCCAGTAAGTAAACGTGTCCCTGTGAACCGGTCCTCAAAAATGTTTGTATTTAAAAGCGCTTCCCTCCATGTTTTCTGGTACGCATAGTTTATTTTTACCGCGCATGCGTACCTGCGTACCTCTAATGTGTACCCCTGTATGTATGTATGTATGTATGTATGTATGTACAAAGGAGAAAAGCAATACAAAACAAAAACTATATATGTAACCCTGGACCACAAAACCAGTCATAAGGTTCAATTTTTTTAAAATTGAGATTTATACATCATCTGGGGCCAGTTGCATAAACATAGCTATTATGTTTAGACAGTGTCTTAAGATCTAGTATGACTCACTAGCAGTTAGTCAAAGGGCAGTTAATCTTACTTTTTGGTATCAAATTAGGCCAATCTAAAAAATAAAAAACTTAGTTATGAAGGCTTAAAGAAAAGTCTTAGCAGTTTATGCAACCAGCCCCTGAAAGCTGAATAAATAAGCGTTCCATTGATGTATGGTTTGTTAGGAGGGTGCAAAAAAAAAAAAAAAAAAAAAAAAATCAAAATATTGAGAAAATCGCCTTTAAAGTTGTCCAAATGAAGTCCTTAGCAATGCATAGTCACTTACAAAAATAAATTTTTGATATATTTACAGTAGGAAATTTACAAAATATCTTCATGGAACATGATCTTTAATTAATATCCTAATGATTTTTGGCATAACATTTTTTTTGACCCATATAATGTGTTGTTAGCTATTGCTCCAAATATACCCATGTGACTTTGTGGTCCAGGGTCACATATTAGTATTTTTCTTTTCTTTTTTACCTCTCTGGGTTTGTCTGTATATGTGCCTCTAAAAGTGGCAGAAGACATTGAAAAGATGAATATATTTATGTTTACAGTTTGTAAGATAAAAAATTTGAAGAAAAACGGTATCCTTTATTGAACACTATGGGCCAAATTTACTAAACAGAGCAAATTAGTGTGAGATTGTATGATTCTTTTATATGTATGATTCTAGTAAATCACATTGTATGATATTTTCCTCCAGTATATTGTGCCTGAAAGAGAAACTCCAACAAATGCATATGCAATAAAGTCAGCCACAAAAAATATCTGTCTACCTTTTCATTGCTAATTTTTCACTGCATGTCTTTTAGTAAATCCTGACATTAGCTTTGTAAGCCAAAAGAGGATTTGCACTGGCGCAAGCTGTTAGTAAAACTGGCCCTATGTGTTATGTTTGGCTATTAGTTGTTTCTATTAGTGTCACTGTTGAATAATCTACAAAGTGCAGGGTGCGCAAAAGACAGAGACTTAGAGCTGTGGAACGGATGTTCACAGGAGGATATAGAGCTCTGTTGACCAGTCATGTGTGACGTTGGAATGAAACTGTTGTGCTGTGTGAATGAACTAAATGAGAATATTTGTAGGGATGCAAGAGATAGGCCAAGCTGCTCTGCAGAATTATTGAAAAAACATTATTCAGTGTCAGATAAAACTGCAGTGCTTGCTTTGGCTGATATGGTGAAATGAATAATAATGGCATGGTTAGCGAAATATTGTTTTATTATTTCGACTTCTAATTTGATGACATTTTTGTTATGTTTTATCAGGGTTTTTGTTTTGTCTTTTTAATGCTCGCATTACTGGTTTTGCCATCTAAAGAGCAAGTGCAGGTGGACCGTAGCAACAGAGAATATAGTAAATGAGAATAAATCTTGTTGAAAGCATAAACAGATTCCTTGAGACACTTCAGCCTCTCAGAGACACAGACTGACTTAAAAAGTGCTATTTGTCAGCACAGACTTTCATGAACCTGACAGATAACAAGACTGCACTTGACATCCACCTGATTGGCAGGGAAACATAAGGACAAGTTGACTGGTTGTTGTTGGGATTCCAGCTGCTAGGACTGGATGCCAGCCTTGCAACCGTGCCTTAGGTAGACTGTGTCTGACATTCTAAATGTAAACGTCACCTTTGATTAGTTTTGAATCAGCATAGGCAATTCATGCATGACTCACCCAGATTAGTTTGGTTACATTATCATATTTTCCTCTGCCATTCTGGAGGCTTTGAAATCAGAAGCACATAATGAAAAAAAAGAGAAAAGAAGCTTTTGAGTTATTCATCTGTTTCTATCCCATTTTCTTCTTTTCTTGCTTTTATTAAAGATGAAAAAGTTTGCTGATGCTCATTTTAAAGCTTGTCAATTGAATTGACAGCTGTGTATAAAGCCTGATAATTGGGCATTTAAAAATGTATATATATATCCTATATATTCTATCAAATCAAATAACCAGTGATTTCAAAGCTTTGAATATTTTGAGTCATCATCCTTTTTTTGATGCACATTGCCTAGTCATGGCAATTATGTTAATTCTTTAGTGCAGCATCTAATTTACAAACACCATAAAGTTCATTTGTTCCAAGTGTTTTCACAGTCTAATTTAACATAGCAATATGTCCATATCTATGTGCAGTTTGCACATAGGTAGATGGTTTGAGAAATCTGCACATGTTCTGGTGTTCCCTAGCAACAAGCAAGTCCTTGGTTTTTTCACATCAAAATCTGATTTGCCTGGTTACGACACTCTTCCGTTTCTTCACCAAAAGTAATTTACAAATGCATTGTCTATGAAATAGCGCTATGTTAATCTATTATGGTTTGTCGTCATACAAATTTAACAGTAATATTATTTATTTAAAGACATGACCCTCAGAGTTTTAAATGATATCCTTTAAAAGTTAAGCTTTTCATTTGTAATTTATGGAAATAATAATGAGAATACTCCTATTTAACAATTAAAATAGGTAAGAGATGCAGAAAAACAATTTAAACAAATAAATATGTGAACATTAATTAAAATAAACTTCTGTTTGAAAGTTTGGGGTTGGTAAGATTTAATGTTTTTGAAATAAGTATCTTATGCTTACCAAGGCTGCATTTATTTGATCAAAAATACAGTAAAAAAAAAACAGTAATACTGTGAAATATTATTACAATTTAAAATACATGATTTTGATTATAAGATATTTCTAAATGTAATTCAAAGCTGAATTTTCAGCATCATTACTCCAGACTTGAGTGTCACATGATCCTTCAGAAATCATTCTGATAGCTAATTTGCAGCACAACAAACATTTCTTGTTATTATCAGTGTTGAAAACAGTTGTGCTGCTTAATATTGTAACAATATGTTGTTAGAAACCGTGATGCATTTTTTTCAGGATTTGATGTATATAAAGTTCAAAAGAACTGAAGTGAAATGGCGCTGTGTTTTTAATCGATTATGGTGTGTCTTTATACAGTTTTAACAGTTTCTTTATTTAACATAAAGACATGACCCTCAGAGTTTTAAAACAGTATTCTTTAAAAGTTAAGCATTTAATTTGTAATTTATGGAAATAATATTGAGAATACAACAGTAACAGAAGAAAATGTATCATCTTGTCACAAATATTGCCTGAAGGTGCACAAGCAGCTTAAAGACCCTATTTTCACAGTGTGTCACCTGTAATGTTTCATCATGAGCATTAGCTTTCTACATGCCAGAGGCAGAGGGATAATAATTATAAGACAGAAATTTTAAATCAGTTCGACTTCACTCAAACAAATTGGCATGAATAAAGACCACCTTCTAAATGACAGGAATTACATTCCTGTGTTTTAACATTTGAATAATTGTTACTTTTCACAGCTCTTTGTAGAAAACATTTATCGTGAAGACGTGTCTGTCTTCATCTCAGAGTTAGCAGGTTGATGTCCTTCCTGAACTTATGGACTCTGCTCTGAGCTGTTGGATGACACTACTAATTTTTTCCATAAGCAATACTGCACATCTTCCTGTAGGTTAATCAGAAGTCTTGGTTGCCAGGCATGTTGTCCGAAATGCATTTATTTATTCTCTTGGTAAACTTTCTTTGGTTTCTTTACATAGCTTCAGGGATAACATGGATACTGTAATCTTGCTGCAAAGAACTGCTTACCAGCATCCAAAACACAACCATCAGTTTTGCTGCTAACCATCAGTGTTGATTCAGCAAGGGAGATAAATACATTTTTAATGTGTTTCCAGTAAGTGATGTTCACAACACCAAAGAGCTCCTCCACTCAGTAAAAAGACTCAAAGGTCTGGCATTTCACCTCTGAAGTCTTTAATGTGGAGTACACAGGAGCGGTGCATCCCTGAGACGCCCTCATAATTAGTCAGTGCCTTCTGGGGAAAATAAACGGTGTGACCATTTTTCTGGTACAGAGAGCCCTTGGATGACAAGATAATCATTAATAATGGCTGCTAGCCTAAACCCTTGTATGAGACTTCCAGTTAGTGATGAATGAATCAATCCACTTCACCATGGGGAAGAGTGTTGTGTCTAAGCATTTTAACAAATGCTTTACAGCTGTTGAAACATTTTGAAAATGTTTTCGATGCTTTTTAAAATTTCGTTTTCATTTTATCTGTTACAGAGAATGTCATGAGCAGTGTTGGGTAATGCATTAGTAAGTAATTCATTACTGTAATTAATTTTTTTTTTTTTAATATTACTGTGAAAAAGTAAAGAGGGATTATTCATAATTTTTCTGTAATTTAATTACAGTTACATCTGATGTAAACTGCATTACTGTACACTAAAAAATGCTGGGTTGTAGAGTGTATTACTATCTATATAAAATAGTGCTGTCAAATCAATTAATACAGATTTATCGCATCTAATATAAAAGTTTGTAAATATATAATATGTGTGTATTTATGTATGTGTATACATATACATACATACATTATATATATATATATATATATATACACACAAACACACACACGTACAAACTTTTATGTTTGGTGCGATTAAATGTGACTATTCAGTTTGACAGCACTAATATAAAACAATAGTGGATTTAACATCAAATTTAACATTTAATGGTAAAATGTATGTTTTTAATGTAACCTTTTAAATACTTTAGTCAGTTCAAGAATAATTTATGCAATTTTATATTATTTATTTGAAAGAATTAAAAAAGAAGTTTTATGTCTATATTGTTAAACTAGTTGAGGTTGATATGGGGTTTAGAAATTAATTAGTAAAGAGTAATGCAATACTTTTCAGAGAGATTAATTAGTACAGTAATATAATTACACTGTTGAAGATGTAATTAGTAGCTAGTAATTAGTAGCTAGTAATCTAGCTACTAACTTTCCTCTAACTTAACTTTTTTAGAGTAACTTACCGAACACAGGTCATGATGGCCTTTTTTAACATTTCCTGTCTCCATATTTAACAATTGAAATAAGTTAAAACATTTAAATTAATTAGATAAATAAAAATGTGAACATTTTTTAAATAAATACACTTGTTCAAAAGTTTGGGGTCTATAAGATAATTAAAGTCTTTGAAAGAAGTATCTTATGCTCAGCAAGACTGAATTTATTTGATACAAATACAGTATAGTTTAAAACAGTAATATTGTGAAATATTATTACAATTTAAAATAAATGACTTCTAATTTATAATATTTTAAAATGTAATTTATGCTTGTGATGGCAAAGCTGTATTTTTTTCAGCAGCCATTTATCACTTCAGTCACATAATCCTTTATAAATCACTTGAATATGCAGATTTGTTGCTCAAGAAACATTTCTTATTATTACCAATGATTGTGCTGATTTTTTTTAACCATGATACACTTTTTTAATATTCTTTGACGAATAGAAATTTCAGAATTAAAGCTGCAAGCAGCGATGAAAGGGCCTTCACACCCGTGCACCGCCACCCGGTGGCTTTAGGAAAACGGTGGGCACTATGCATTTAAGTATATAAATATAGGAGGACTACGTCAGTCATTTGTATTTGCCACAGTTCCTGCTGCCAGCTGGTGGCGATATGACTATAACTAAATTTTGTCATGTAGATGTCTTTAGACCAGGGCACTTATCAAACATGAAGTTTGAGGCAGATTGGACATTGTACGCTTGAGTTACAACAACTTCCTGTTTCATGACGATAATAGCTAATAGATAATACCCTTCAGTGAAAACTCTTCGCAGTTTAACGTCACCAAGGCCTTTAGATTAGACTGACCAAATATGATGTTGATCTGATAAAATCTCTGAGGAGTTTGTTAAAGTACAATGTCTGGAAATGGCAAAAACTGCAAACATTTTGCAGAGAAAATTAAAAATATCTCCCTTCATGTTGGGTTTTCAGATTTTGCACCCACAGACTTTTTTGTAGGTATTGGGCTGTTACATGTGTCTACCGAATTTCATACCTGTACATGAAACGTAGCGTGAAAGGAACTTAATTGAAATTTCATAGGTGGCGCTATGGAGGCATTTTGCCACACCTAATTCTGAAACCCATATCAGACGTAAATTTTCACCACTTCTGACGCGTGTGCAAAGTTTCATGAGGATGTTTAGGCCCTCAAAATGCGATTCATTTCGGAGAAGAAGAATAGACAGCAATTACAATAGGGTCTTCACACCATCCGTGCACGGGCCCTAATAACAGCATTTATTTGAAATACCACGCTTAGCCTCTCCATATTCATGTTTGTGACTTTCAGTGTTTTCTTCAGTTTGGCCTGTGACAGTCAGCTTAGCAGAACTGCAGGTACTGTGTTTTTGCAGATGTCGTTTTGTCCACACACTGGCTATATTTCTATAGCTGACTGTATATATTTGGATGGACTAAACTGTGTCCTGACTTGTGTATATTTCTGTGAAAGTCAAACAGTGGAGCTCTGACAAACCATAATCGTTTTTACCGGGATGATAGTTTACACAGTGTAAATACTGTTAATTTATCATCTCCGCTGCTATTGCAGTACATCAGAAATTGTGTATCTTCATAGTCCAGATCAGCGCATGAGTCATCTTGTTTATGATCTTGCCTAGAAGAACGGCAATGAAAGTAGGTATTTCTTTCATCTGGATGTAGTGTTTACTACAAAAGAATACCAGCTGTATCTAGGCATATCTAAATAAAAGTCCCCAGCATTCCCAAGAAATTATGCTCAAATGCAGTTTCAAAGTTTAAAAGGGACCTATTATGCAAAATTCACTTTTACATGGTGTTTGGCTATAAATGTGTGTTGGCAGTGTGTGTACACAACCACCCTATAATGATAAACATACAACCACTCCTTTATTTTTAATACCATAAATCATAAGCAGTGTCTCAAAACAAGATCCCTGGCAGTGTGACGTCACATTAGCCACAGGCCCTGCCCACGAATGTTAACAGACACTGCCGTTTTAACATAGAACCGCCCTGAGCGAGTTCACAGTGCTTTGTACACAGTCTGCCATCATTGCACTGAGAAGAACGTCTCCCAAACGTTTTAGGTGTTCTGTAGCTGAATGGATTAATCCACATAGCTCTCTCCATTTACTTCCGAAATCTGAGCCGCTGAAGACGAGGTGGATTCATTTTGTTTTCAAAGAAAATGCTTCCTCAACTCTACCGAAATTCCTTTATGTCTGCACGAATCATTTCACACCGGACTTTGTGAACGAATGTCAATACAAAGGGTCAATACAAAACAGAGGTTGTGCTAAAAAATTGTTACTCAAGGATAGATTAGTAAACTGTACATGATCCAGCTTACAGTCTCCAGAGTGATACTGGATACGGCAGTAATGAAGGTGAGAGCACTTTATTACAGTTCATCAGAGTTGATTTACGGATATAAAGTTTACCAGTTAATTAAGCACCACCCGAAATGGTATAAGGTCTTTATATATTGTATATTTATTTATATTGTAACGAGTGTTTCTGTGTACTTCACTGTGTATGTTGATGATAATGCAAGGGAGTTTATGGATAATATTTTAATGCACACATGCACTGTGTTTTATTAAGCTCTTACAGTGATTTTCTAGAGTAAAAACCGATGATTCATCTTTTGTGTGAAGTACAATAAACATCATAAAACTCATCTGTAAAGTTTTGGCCATCATTCGGACGGGGTCCGGTACAACAGGCTTGTACTAATATAATGGAAGACGACAATATAAGTTATAACTGTAATTGAACTAAAATATACCTGTTCCTCCACGCAGCATATATTCTAGTTTCTGACATTATAGTGCGTCCTGACTGACTCCTGACACCGGAGAATCAGCTCTTAAAGCTCCGCCCTCTTAGGCCGAGCGCAGCAGCTCATTTGCATTTAAAGGACACTCACTGAAAAAATTATCTGTTGGGTATTTTGAGCTAAAACTTCACATACACACTCCGAAGACATCAGAGACTTATTTTACATCTTGTAAAATGGGGCATAATAGGTCCCCTTTAAGGAATGAACCAGATAGATCTACAGTTTCTTGCTAAAGGAAGGATGTGGTTTGATATACAGTCTTAGAATGCTCCATTAAGGAAGGGACAGATAAGAGGTGTTAAATATCAGTATATTTCATGGAAATGAGTCAAGTCTCCATGAATTATGCATTATTTACAAAAAGCTTTCATGAAAAGCTTGTGTATTTAGATTGATGCAGGCAACTACTTTGCACTCAGTTATTATTATTCTAGACCAAATAATTGTTTAAATCAATATCACATTTTTTCAGCGATTGAAAGATCCCCCCGTTGCTCTATTATTCATGGGGTTCTCTGTCAGACAATAGAATGAAAAATTACCTTCCATTTTCCACACCAAAGATATCTTTCCAATTCATCACACCATGTGCCACTCAGTTAAGGCAAAATGCCTTGTGCAATTAGCTTGCTGTGCTAGTGATGTGTGGAAACCATTCTTTCATGCTACTCCAACAATGGTATTGTGAAGGTTAAGGTTTGGTATTACATCTATGAACAGTAGTGTTTAACATTTCTTTTTGAGATAAAATCTAAATCAGAGTTTGTCTTACAGATGGAACAAAACATCCATCCATCTATCCCATTGCATCTCATGTTATTTAATAAACACAGTTGATCTTGATTTATTTTTATCTATTGCAGATACACCAAAATGAAAACTGCGACCAACATCTACATCTTCAACCTTGCTTTAGCAGATGCCTTGGCAACAAGCACTCTTCCCTTCCAGAGTGTGAACTACCTGATGGGTACTTGGCCTTTTGGAGACGTGCTGTGCAAGATTGTGATGTCCATTGATTACTACAACATGTTCACCAGTATCTTTACCCTCACCACTATGAGTGTAGACCGCTACATCGCTGTTTGCCACCCGGTTAAAGCCCTAGACTTCAGAACCCCCAGAAACGCCAAGATTGTCAACGTGTGTAACTGGATCCTTTCATCTGCCATCGGCCTCCCTGTCATGATCATGGCCTCCACCACTACTGAGTACCACAGCAGCTGTATGTTTACAATTCAGATATTACTGCATTTAAAGGGATAGTTCTCCTGAAAATGAATGTGTGTCATCATTTACTCACTCTCATGTTGTTCCAAACCTGAATGACTTTCTTTCTGTGGAGCACAGAAGATAACTGTTTTGTCCACACAATGGAAGTCAATGAAACACAGAAACACACAAAAAATAAGAAATATCTTCTTTTGTGTTCCACAGGTTTAGAAAGACAAATACATTTTTTTTTTTTTAAATTTTGTGATGAATTATGCTATTATGTATTTATTTCTCAATGAAATTAATAGTTTTTAAAAATGAACTTTTGAGATTCCACAAAGTGACAAATGCTGATGTGCCAAAATACAAAATTTCAATAGTCTGATTAGAAACAGAGACTTTCATGTGAACAATTAAGTGCTCCAGACTACAACAAAAATGATCCAAACTTTGTCTAAGAATCTATGTCAATAATTTAAATCTAGTCAACACTGGTGGCAGTTGGGTAAATATTTGGTTATGGACATTTCTAAATCAACGAGGAACCATTACCGACTATTCACAAAAACGTCATTAGACAGTTTAGTTTTGTTGTATGAATTAATAGTGGTATTTTATAAAACAATCATAATCATATTGGACAAAAAAACAAAAAAAAAACATACTGTACAATACCATGGTTTTTCTATGTTGTCCATAAAGACCTGTTGCAAGTAAGACCTTCGTTCATCTTTGGAACACAAATTAAGATATTTTTGATAAAATCTGATGGCTCAGTGAGGCCTCCATTGCCAGAAAGATAACTGACACTTTCAAATGCCCAGAAAGGTACTAAAGACATATTTTAAACAATTCATGTGACTACACTGGTTCAACCTTGATGTTATTAAGCGACGAGAATACTTTTTGTGCACCAAAAACAACAAAATAATGACTTTATTCAACAATATCTAGTGATGGGCGATTTCAAAACACTGCTTCATGAAGCTTCAAAACTTTACAAAACTTTTGTTTCGAATCAGTGGTTCGGAGCGTGTATCAAACTGCCAAGGTCATGTGATTTCAGTACGAGGCTTCGTTACATCATACTTGTTTCGAATTTTCAATAGTTGACTTTGGTAGTTTGATACAGGCTCTGAACCACTGATTTGAAACAAAACATAAAGCTTCGAAGCTTCATGAAGCAGTGTTTTGAAATCGCCCATCACTAGATATTGTTAAATAAAGTTGTTTTGTTTTTTTGGTGCACAAAAAGTATTCTCATCGCTTCATAACATTAAGGTTGAACCACTGTAGTCACATGAACTGTTTTAAATACGTCTTTAGTACCTTTCTGGGCATCTGGAAGTGTTAATTATCTTGCTGTCAGTGTAGGCCTCACTGAGCCATCGGATTTTATCAAAAATATCTTAATTTGTGTTCCGAAGATGAACGAAGGTCTTACGGGTGTGGAACGACATGAGGGTGAGTAATTAATGACAGAATTTTCATTTTTGGTTGAACTAACCCTTTAAGGCCTGGTTTCACAGACAGGGCTTAGATTAAACCAGGATTAGGCCTTAGTTCAGTTGGGACATTTAAGTAGCTTTTTATAAACATGCCTTAGAAAAAAAACATTACTTGTGTGCATCTTGAGACAAAACAATGGTACTAACATATTTTAAGATATGTCACTGCAAGTTGCTTTCAGATAAAAACAGCTCAACCATGCATTTTAGTCCGGGACTTGGCTTAAGCCTCGTCTGTGAAATCGGGGGTAAGACATTTTTCTCAATACTGGAAATGTTCAGTTTTGCTACTGTGGTGATACAGATTTTGCAGACACGAGAGAAGTGTTGAGGCAGAAAATTTTTAATGAGTGAATTTGGATTGATGTCACTTCCAATCATTTGGGAAGAAAATCAAAAGACGGTTTAATAGCCTGTGTCTCCGAGGCTCCCTAAACAATGCCTTGAGGAAATAATGTCTGGTGGTTTAACTGTCATCTTTGCAAATTAATTGATTTTCACATGTCTCACTATGTTATTGTACTGAGGTATATTCTTATTTTCACAGCGTTTGCAGTCATTGACTGCACTTTGCTCTTTCCCCACCCTCCCTGGTACTGGGAGAACCTCCTGAAGATCTGTGTCTTCATCTTTGCCTTCATCATGCCCGTCCTCATCATCACCGTCTGTTACGGTTTGATGATCCTCCGCCTGAAGAGCGTGCGCATGTTGTCTGGCTCTAAGGAGAAGGACCGCAACCTACGACGCATCACCCGTATGGTCCTGGTGGTGGTGGCGGTTTTCATCGTCTGCTGGACGCCGATCCACATCTTTGTGATCATCAAGGCTCTGGTGACCATTCCCAGCTCACTCCTGCAGACCGTCACCTGGCATTTCTGCATCGCCCTCGGCTACACCAACAGCTGCCTCAATCCGGTGCTTTACGCCTTCCTGGATGAGAACTTCAAGCGCTGTTTCCGGGAGTTCTGCGTTCCCAGTCCCTCCGTGCTGGACCTGCAGAACTCAACTCGCACCAGGAACCTCCAGCGTGAAGGCCAGTCCAGCGGCAACACGGTTGACAGGACAAATCAGCAGGTATGACTAGTCCTGGAGATGTCATCACTGGAGTCCCGCTGCCAACCCAGTGTTGACATGAGTTCGGAGGTCACGCAGGTCACCACAGGTGTCTAACACCATCATCTATAGGAGTTGCGGTAGGTTGAACCTCTTTAAGCATCTTGCTAGGCCTCCCCTAAAGAGCTGTTTCACAATTTTGGTATGGAGACTGTTAAAAGTTGATTTTAGTGTGAAATATGATATATACTATATTATTGACCCCAAATTATCCCAATAAGCTGAGCTTGTTTCACTATCTGTGATGTTCACAGTCATACATCTGGTGTATCTGTTAGGTTACAACATTCAAGAACTGTATATATATATTCTCTTATAGTTGCATCTTAAGTCCCCTTTAACATTTAAATGTTACTTAAAATTCTATAAGAATAATTATTTTATAAGTGATAACATCGCTTTATTTGTAGAAAGAAGAAAAAGTATGTATTCTCTTATGCTCACAGAAAATGTAAATTATGTAACATAAAGTGATGTTTTTTCAAAATGTTCAGCATTCAGTGTCTTTCCCTTAAATCGTATTTCAATTTTAAACGCTTTCATGGACAACAAAGCAATTTGGTTAAGCTGTCTTATTCAATTATTTTCCTTTGGAGTGACTGAAATGAATCATCAAATGACTGCTGGAAGTGACGTGCACACTGTTTCTGTGATTTACTTCATATAAAAGCAGAAAACAATAAAAAAAAAACGCCTCTTGCAACAGTTGATAATTTTCATGCTTTGGTGGTGACAAATGTATTGTGCTTGTACTCTGATGCAAATCTCTTGTACTAATGTAAATGTCCAATGTAATTGTCTGATTGTCACTCACATTAAGACATTCTGTCTGAAAAAAGAAAATGTTTTATGCTCTAAAATACCTTGAAGATCTGTGTGCTGGTGTTTCTGTAACTTTTTTATAAATGCAGCATTATAAATAAATCATTCACAACAGAATGTTTTTAGTTAGATGGCACTGAATAATTTGATTTCATTTGAAAGTTATGTGACTATTTTGTGATACTACATGTGTTTTGTGTCAGTCACTATTTGCTGTGGCTCTGAAAAATGAATCAACATTATATAATGGACGAGTTATATGCCTTAAGGTCCATTCAGACCTTAAGATCTGGCATATAACACTGAATGTGAACAACTGTTTATATTTCTAAAGGTACAGTCACATTTACCGTTGTTTGGCGAATTTTCGTTGGTGAAATCCAGTCATTTCAACAGGAATCCACACAATCTAGAATTTCATGCAAGGGTAAAAATTTGTATTCACCACATTGACCAACAGGAAGCTACATGGTTTGAAAGGGACTTCTATGTGAGCTGTGCTTCATACATTATCACACTATTGAGAATGGACCTTTGTTGCCTGCAGAATTTTGTCGAAATTACTGTGCCTTAATATACAATAACATCTCACATTTTTAAGGTACTGAACTTTTCAATTACACTATTACAGTAGTTGTATTTGGATGAACATATTTCACTTAACAGAACACTTTTTAGTACAAGACAGACCTCCCTAAAAAGAAATAGGTCTACTGCAGTTGTTTTCAGTTATTACCAGAATCTCTTATCTAGTTTGAGACCCATGCCAGCTGTAAGGAGCCAATAATTTGGTTCTGTAATACTTTGAAATCAAATAATCATGGCCTTTGAGCTGCCATTTCAGTCATTTTGTAGCAGAGTTTCCCCCCACATGCAGTCTTGCTGCAACACCCTGGGGAAATTAAGGAACAGAGATCTAGTATGTTCAGGACAGCTCAGCACATAACCTAAGGCGAGAGAAACAGCAGAGCAGACAAGAGGGGGGTGGCAGTCATTCGGGCCATCATTGTGACCTTAGGGTCCAGGATTTTTACAGCAATGCAAGATTGTTTCTTTTCCTTGGCAAATATGTCAAATATTAAACCTAATGAAAAAGATGAAGTCCATTATGTGAAACCAAGGATGAACATTTGCGTTGATTGCTTCATGTATGGTTTTAGTTTTTTTTTTACATCTGCCTCTTTTAATCCTTTCCGCTGGCTTTCATGAGTATAAAATAATTAACGTTTGACATGGATTCTGTAGACTGCAGAGGAAAACCTCTTAAATACTTCTACAAATTGCACCCAAGAGGTAATAAAGATTGTGGCTATAGTAATTGACTCCATTGAATCTGGTCTTATTAATTCTAAAATGGCTCATTGTGTGAAAGAGCTTAAACCCGTTGTTGTTTAATGACTCCATGTGAAGCACACTTTACTTGCCTTTTCAGAAACATTTGAAACGACTGACCATTGTCTCAAAAATAGAGTATTTATACAGTTAATCCTAATATAAAACAAAAGGATTTACTGCCTCCAAGTCAGGTTTCAGCATAATTTAATTACTTGTTGCTAATTTAGAAAAAAATAAAATCAATAAAATTGTGCTTTCCCCTGCAAATTTAAAATTTAATCAATAACAAAGTCGTGGCAACCATAAGAGGGATAGTTTACCCAAAAATGAAAATTCTGTCATCATTAATCACCCTCATATTGTATTTGATCTGTTTTGCCTATATATTAAAAGTCAGTGGGGTCAAAAACAACATCAGGAACAACAGGATAAGTAAATGATGACAGAATTTTCATTTGTGTGTGAACAGAAGAACCATCTCATTGCAATTTGTAACTATTTGACGTTTTGGCGAATTAGTGGCAAATATACAGTTTTCTTACGGTTTTGTACATTTTGCTAATTCCCCACTGAGGTTAAGGTTTAGGGGTATGTATGAATTCATACAAATTCGCCACCAATTTGCCAAAATGTATGGGCATCGGGTATTTGCACTAAGTGCAAATAGCTGTAGATGCTGTTTACACTAAATGAAAATATATTCTATTTACACTTAGTGACAATAGCGGCATTTTCTTAGTGATATGCTATTTACACTAGGTGAAAATAGTGATAGATTCTATTTACACCATGTAAAAGTATCAGTTCTTTGCAATAAGAGTAAACAGTAATTAGATGCCATCTATACTTTATATTGGCAGATACTATTTGCACCTCAGTATTTTTGTACATTAATAGGATGCAATAATATCATAGAGTGTAAATGATTATATTTATTAAAATTATTAAATGGATGCTGCCTTCCCTGAAACCCTCCCTACACCTTCCCCTAACCCTACCCAATAAACACTTTTAATATTATTAAATGCTCGTTCTCAGTTTATTTCCACTTTTAGGATATTACTTTCATTTTTATTAAAAATAAATGCAAGCTCGTCAAAAGGCGGATTCAAATCCACGTCGATCGCATTAAAGGTGCTAAAGAGGATGTTTTGTTTTATACATTTTTGCAATATTACTTGAAACTGTCTTAACTAACTGATAAAATACTATTTATTAGGTGCACTGAAAGTAATAATATTAATATACATCATCTGTGCATGAGGTAGGGCCTTAAAAACATCAGCCAATCGCGTAAACGATTGGCCCTCTGGCTTGTCAATCACTGCTGTGACGTTCCTTGTGAGAGACGAGCGCGGCTGCGCACTCCAGTAACTTTCCACACTCCACAGGCGCCGCATGCAATGTTTTTGTCAGGACACAGGAGTAACAACTGCAGATTATGAGTTACCTGCGGTGAGTCCGACATAATGAATCCACAAACACGACACAGCGAATGGAATAAACACTCGTGTTCCAATACTCGTGCATGAGTTTTGGGAGGCGTTCTCTTGAAATGAGCTGTGAAGGAGGGGGGCTGTTCTTACGCATGCGCTCATTTCAAAAACTCAGTAACAGTCTTTGGATTCTCAGTCGACGAAAAAATCCTCTCTATCACCTTTAAAAGCCAGGTGTGGGAGCCTTACTTGCTACTGCTGCGCCACTGAAGATGACTTGAAACTTGACTGGCCGAAATAGCGTTTGCTAACAAAGGACGCTATTTGCACTTAGTGTAAATAGACACTCCGAAATGGGCGATAGTCACATTGGCGTAAGTCATTTGCAATGCACTGCATTTGGAAAGCACAGATCATTTCTATTTTTCTCAATTATTTTTCCTCTTTTCCTCTGTGGTGTACTGTGCTGCTAAAATTAATGAGGCTGTCAGAAAGCTAAAGACTGGTGATTTTCACATCCTCTACCATATGTCATTATGTTGAAAAACTGTTGACTCTGTGCCATCAGCTACTATTTTTATATGTGCAGTTCTCAGCTATCACATATCCACAGATACACTGACACCTGGCACTATTAAAAGACAAGTGCTCTTACAAGCCTGCACTCCTATCTCTCCTTTCTAAAAAAAAAAAATCACACAATATTTTGGTGATTCATAGAGACAATCATATCAGAATCACTAAGTGTTTTACAGTAGACGACGCGTTATATATACAATAAGAGAGAACACAAATATCCCTGATAGCACACAGAGATGTCTAGTTAATGTTTTCATCTAATGTATTTTTAGACCATTTGCTGATCTGCAATATGTCCCAAAGATGTTTTCTGTCAGAGGTCAACAGAAACTTAAACGGCTTTTTAAAAGATGTTTATCAGATGTTTGCACACAACAGATGCTTTCCAGCCGAAGTGCTCTTTAACAGACATCTTGGAGATGTACATGTGCTGTATGAACCCAGAAAACTGCACTAGACACGTTCTATTTTGCAACTGCTGCATGCTGTCTTTCACTGCTGCTAGTAAGATAAGGGTTTGACCACTGATATTGTAGAAGATGGCAGACTCCATTAGTGACAGATTGTAGATGTTAAGAAAAAATCTGGTTGCAGAAGTGAGATCATTTATGTCATTTCCTCTAAATTACATTAATGAGACCAAACAGAACCCATTCAAGTGGATGATTCCATTTTTGATCACTGAAAATAACAAAGCCTTTGTTTTTTAATGTAGTCAAAATCTGCAGTTTCTTTATCATCATTTTACAAAGAAAATCAGCATATTTTCTTCAAAAAACAATTATAACCATTTATTATGGTTTGGAACATTTGATTCTGACTGGTCAGTCACAGCATTGAGAGGTTCAAATGTTTTATAGTCTATAAAGCGCACCAGTTTGGTTAAATCCCATTCCTTTTCTCCTAGGTGAATCGATTTTTATAAACTTATAAAACTCTAAAGACAGTACTTTGTGCTACAAGGTTGTTAGTATGTGCTTTTGTTGAAGCCATCATGTTTAACAGTGGTATTCCTGGTGAAAAACGTCATTATCCATAATTCTGAAAAAATCTCCCCCATCACACAATCAAAACAACACTTTTTTGCTTCAAATTAAATATTGTTCTGTGATTCACCTCGTACATGGTTGGTTTGGTTCATGGCTTATAACTCTTTAATAAAGCCTTTTATAAAAATAAAAAAAATACCGGTGGGAAGAAATGAAAAAGCTTTTTGAACCAAGGCCTCTGAAAAACACTGTTGGACTGTAACTAACCACCTTACTTTGCAATACGTAGTAGGCTATTTTCTGTGAATGTGACTTACGGGACTTCCGATTCATTAGCTGCTATAGATAACTGCTAAATAACTAAAAGAATAACAAAGTGCAGTAAACGGTAAAAGTATTTGCTCTACAAACCAGTGTGATTATGTTAATAAATTGAAATAATATAACAAATACCAGTTTGCAATATAAAGGAGCATAACGGTAAAATAACTGGAAGCGAATAACGGAAGCCTTGCACATTCAAGTTACAAATGGCCGTGTCTGCTCTTACAATAAAAATAAGGTGGATGATGAACCCTAAAATTGATATTTTGCTGTTGTCCATGGCAACATACCTGTGCTACTTTTATGTTTCTTGTATCACTCTGAGGTCTTTTCATATCAAGGTAAGTTAAAATAGTTGACTTAAAATGGTTACTAAAACTACTGATTATAATAAAAAATTGCCAGCTGGGCAGTATTAATTTTAATGTAGCCTATATGGTGAACATGCAACCTTTGTCAGATAGCTAGAAGCTCAGGAACTGGAGTGTTGGAACGCGCAAAATTATTAAATGTGTTGACGTAATTTCAACTGAAACAGGAAGACAGGGCGATATATTGAACAGCCCCGCCCCTTTTTTAAATAGCCAATAGCGTTTTGTTTATGATACAGCTCGGCCGTTAGACTCAGTAAAACCTCTGTTTCCTTCTAATCTCTAACCGTTTCTCCTCATAATGTCCTTTATATCGCTTATATACAGCATTCTGTGCAGAATTCAATTGGGTCAGATACCTTTTGTAGTCTGTGCCGACTCGCACATACGATCCGCTCTGTGCTCTCGTGTCCCTGTGCCAGAGCAGACTGTGCTCGCCTTGCAGCGGTTCATGTGACACTAACGTGAAAACGGACTTCATTTGCGTCAAAGGAAAGCATATTTACACTGTCTGAATCGTTCCCTATTCTCTATATAGTGCACTATATGCCATTCACCATGTAGAATCGAGTAAATGTGTGAGCAGATGACCGATTTTCAGCCGAGGCTTCAGCGTCTGTTGATAGTGTACGAGGGGGCGGGACTTCAGATTCTAGAGAACATTTGATTGGACCGAAGATTTGACGAGACACTGAAGTGCGATGTGATGTCATGAAAATCCGTGATCCATTTTAGCGGAAGTGAGAGATTTGAATGCTTATCTCCTAAATGTGAATTTTGTCATTGTTTTGGAACACACCAGCTTATTAATAACCTTAAGGCTAACATATTCATACTAAAAGCTAAAAAACGTACATTTTTATTTCAGGGGGACTTTAAAGAAAGAAAATGTAAACTAGATGGAAAGAATAGAAGATTTGTTACATCGTAACCTACTTATGCTAAATAAATATACTACAGAAAAAGTAATGAAAGATAATTTTTTATTATTGTTGAAATGTTCACCCTGTTGCTAGGCTAGATTGTTCCTACCCAGTGACCATTTTATCCTAGTGGAGTCTTTACGATAGTCAAGTAAGATACTAATACAGTATAATTTAAACTTAAATCAATATTTCATGTCCATGTAGCCGTGTAATAAGGAGAATAATCAGCCAGTCGTTATCACAATAATAAACCCCTTCTTCAGAGTGATCAGGACCTACCACTCCTGCGGTTCATCCGAGCGGAACTTTTGTCTACGGCAGTATTTTCCACACCGACAGATATCTGAGTAACTCTTTCCGCTCCTGTTACAGCCTGTTTCCTCGCACAGCAACTGAGCTAACAAACGAGTACAGTTAAAGGATCCATTCATTTACTTTTCTCACATCTTTCTCCGGTTTTTTATCACAGGTAAGTACAATAACAGTATTTGTAAACAATAACCAACGACAGTATTGTGATTTAAGGAGACATTTGATTTGAATGAATGCGATCTGTTCAACTAAACAGCAAATGTACTAAATGTCCACAAAGTAGTACAAGCGGATGGGTTCCATTTGTTTTTCTGTTTTGATTTACGACAAGTCTGAATAACTTTTGCTTTTCGACTGTCCGAGCAACTCTTCATAATGTAAACTATTTCTTAATGTAATTTCTCTTCCTCGAACACACAATCTGCAGTTGTTATTAGTCCCAACCACACTTGTTTTTGTACAACAGTGAATAAGAGAGCCTAATTTCTGAGGGAAAATATTACGAATGTTTTTCGTAACTTGACTTTAATGTGAAAAATAAATCAACTCACATCTTTAGTAAATTGGCAATGTGTTGAAAACAAATACGTATTTCTGAGAAAACCATGAAATATATTATTTGAGTTCTGGTGTGTTGAGGAATAGCAATCGTTTTTATACCTCAGAGGGGGTTTAAGTTAATATTAATTTTCTTTCTTTGTGTCAGAAACACAGACTTTTCTAAAGATGACAGACCGCTACAACATCCACAGTCAGCTGGAGCATCTGCAGTCGAAGTACATCGGCACGGGCCACGCAGACACTAGCAAATGGGAATGGCTGGTTAACCAGCACAGAGACTCATACTGCTCCTACATGGGCCATTTCGATCTTCTCAATTACTTCGCCATCGCTGAGAACGAGAGCAAGGCTCGTGTCCGCTTTAACCTGATGGAGAAGATGCTGCAGCCATGTGGTCCACCAGCCGACAAACCTGAAGATGCTTAGGGCCATTGTGACTGAATCCCTACTGGGTGTTTTATAAGGCTCTGCTTTTGATATGTTCATTGAGAGATGCGCTGAGAGAATATAGAGAGAGCGTGGACATATGGGGGTTGTGGGTGCTCTTTAAATCATCTTGTTTGAGAACCAGCCAATGTTTTCTTTTCTTTTTTTATGCTGATTTTTTTTGTGTGTGTGATATTTTGTATAGGTTGTTGAACTGAAAGTGTGTCTTAAGAAAATAAAGTTGATACCCTAACACACATGCATTGATTTTAATTTTTTTAATATTATTAGATTTTTTTTTTATTATCATTACAAAGGTTTAAGAAATCAATACTTTTATTTAACAAGGATGTATAAAATTGATCAAAAGTGGCAGTAAACACAATTGTGATTTTACAAAAGATGTCTATTTCAAATGAATGCTGTTGTTTTTTTTGTTTTGTTTTTTTTACTTTCAATTTCCTCAAAGAATCCTAAACAAATGTATCATAGTTTTCACAAAAAATATTAACCAGCACAACTGTTTTTAACATTGCTAACAATAAGAAATTATTCGGGAGCAGCAAATCAGCATATTAGAATGATTTCTGAAGGATCATGTGACACTGAAGCCTGGGGTAATGATGCTGAAAATTCAGCTTTACCATCACAGGAATAAATTATATTTTAAAACAGATTATTTTAAATTATAACGATACTTCACAATATTACTGTTTTTACTATATTTTTAATCAAATAAATGCGGGTGAGCACAAGTTTTTAAACCTCTTTTTTGTGCGTGTGTGAATTTTTAACCTGTATTATATAATATAGTAATGCTAACATTCTTAATGAAAGTTATATTGCCAAAAAAATTTAGTTATCTTTATTTTTGGGGTCTCTGTGTTGGTCTGGAAAACTGAGTGGCGGAGTTTAAGTCTGTAAATGATGAAAGCCCCTACTATAGCAGGAAAGTGCATTGTAAGGTTGGTCTAAATTCACTCTCAATGGGAAATCGGATCCATTTACATAGTGCAATTATGAGACTAAAACGTATGGAAAAGTTGCTTTGATTCGCTTTGGTATATTGCCCATTTACAAGTAAATCAAGCGAATAAGGAGTGGATTTTTCCAATGTTTGTCCGATGAATCAGCGCAGAGGAAATTTGGCATCTCCATGACTTCACTGATAAGAGATTTGCAGTCTTTGAGCATGACAGTCAGCGGTTGCCACCAGCATAGCAGGGCAAATCCTCACCAGCTGGCCCCACAGTTTGAGTTATTCTTACAAGAGTCATTTCTGCAGTGTCAGGATCAGGAATAACATACCGGCACAGCGGATCACCGGTTGTGCTCGTGCTGAAGAAAAGACCAGCTATTTTTATTTTAAAATGAGGAATAATGCTGAATTAAGCTGAGTCCAGAAAGTCCTAGAAAGATGCTACACAGAAGGAATTATGTATAAAAATGCTGTAGTTGAGCAGATGGTCAGGTTTTTTTTTTGAGGGCAGTAACAAACAACCCTTTCAGTCAGACATTGCCCTCCTACACTAACAAACTCTTCTTTCAAGCATATCGTTGCTCTGAGAAAATAGCACCTGGGCTGACAACACAAAAAAGCCATTGAGCAAACATTTAATGTCATTCAGTGGTTGATGCTAACCTTGACAGTATGTGTTTAAGGATGTGGCTATTGTTACATTTAGACAACCATAAAGCCATCACCTAAATCCCTAATGGTAAAATCTCAAACAGCCATAATTTTCATCTGAAAGCCATTTATATAAGCAGAGGAAGAGATGTCACATGCTAGCTAAGTCTTAAGTCAGCTTGTTATGTGCGCCAGTGCCTAAATGTGCTTTTACATTAAAGGTCATTTTGCTCCAGCGAATCATTTATGGACAGTTAATTTGAAAATCTGTCTGTCATGCTGTAATTCAATATAAGATCATAAAGGTTTGCATTTAAATCAGTGTCTATGAGTACATAAGCATATCTATAATTAAATATGTAAGAACAGATGCCAGTACCATCTGATTAGAGGCACAAGCAACTGGAGAAGAAAAACAAGTTAAAAGAAGCATGAAATCAAATGGAGTGCACTTGGCGCCAATGACGACAGAGCTAAAAGGGCTTGATGGGAAAGGTGTGACTTGCCGACATATACAATATTTGCTCTGAATGTGTATGGCAGTTTTATTTCTTCTTACAAGATATGAACTATCTATTGTATTTGTAATTTACTGTACTTTTAACATGCTTCAAAGAAGGATGATTTGTGGGGGGGGGGGATCATTACAGATCCACAGTTAGTGTGCAAACACACGTACAATGATACACAATGCACGACTGTGCAGTGCGTCACTGGGAAAACAGTTCAAGAGCACAGCTGACTCCTTTAGTCCTCTTACGCACAAAGATTTCCTGGACAGCATCCAGTATTTACAATAATAGGAAGCGTTTGATTGATCATTTACAATAATGACATGTTAATACAATCATTTTGACTTAATATCGACAATCTGGCCACTGCAGGATAATGTCTCCTACTGTAGGAATCTAACCAGTAAAGATGCATTAAAATGGCTTTATTTGTATGCCAGTGCAGCTACAATAAATTAGCTTATTTTACAGTGCATCTTCACGTTTTATTCTTTCACATACTCTACCTAGTTAGCCTTTCAACTGGTAGAAGTACACTATTGCAGTGATTATTATGTTTCTAGCTTGGGATTATTTCTGTTTGGGATGTGGTGGAGTAGACTTTACAGAGTGCTCACCTCTTGCATTGTCAATACAAGATCTTGACCAAAAATTGATGCACCTCTTGATGGAAATAACATCACAACACACTGTAAAGCAGGGCTGGACTGGGACAAAAAAATGGCCCTGGCATTTTTGCTCAGACCGGCCCACCACAATCGGTCGGACACCACCCACCAGAGTATTACAATTAATTGGTAGAGTTATTAAAAGTACACTTAGTAAGAGTAGGATTTCTAGATAGACAATGTGCTCCATGATATAAAAGCTAGTTAACCCTTAGAACGTGGATGTAGAATACTGATAATTCTATAAAGAATTAAAAAAAAAAACAAATTCCAATGAAACAGACAGCAGAAAAACTATAATTTACAATTACAAATATACTTTGTTTTAAAGAGCACAAACCCCTGTTTAAGTGTCAAACATTTACCTCTCATTGTTTAGATACTCCCCATTAAAAACAATGAAAAAGAAAACTATACTACCAAATTACTCACAAAAAACGTCCTAATAAAATGATATTCATGTTATTCACTTGCCATAAACAACCAAGTGTTCATACCAGAGTAATAGGGTACAAGAGCTACAAAACATAACTTTTTATAGCTGAAAAGTGAGATCTAGTAGACCATCATCACGACTAACAGCTATAAATAGACACCTATAGTCTCGTTGTGAAATAAACACATCGTCAGTAATATTACATTATAATAATAACCTGAATTTTTTTTTTTTTTTTTTGAAAAATCAAATTGCATCATTTCAGGTTTTTCTATGAGAAAGGCCGTTACTGCATAAGTGAACTCTGATAGCTACAAGGGCACTGCTAACTACAAAAAAACAGTGCAAAAGAACTTTTGCTGTGCTATTTGACTTTAGCTGACTGAGTGACCAGTGCAGTAGGTGACAGTCTGACTTTATAATAACGACGGCGATTATGTTGTCTTATAATATTCATTCATTTAAGCATCATCGTCGTCGTCGTCGCATCATGAGTCCCTCGCTGTTAATCATGTAACTACCCTGCTTACCGCTTTTATTATACTCTAATGCTTACTCTGTCCCTCATTGGCTTCACTGTCAGACACCTGCTGCTCCTCTGCCTTACAGGTGTCTCCTCCATGTTCTTCTATGTTCACCTGTTTTTGCACGTCAGGTACTGTAGGTTTGGAAACTGAAGCTACAGTAACCGCACTAAACATGCCAGTAATTTTTGCACGTTGAGGCATCAACCTCTAAATTTTTTGATTTTTTTTGCCCGCAACTTCTCCGCACCCCCCTTGCACTTGCGCTTTTGTTTCTCCATCCTCCTAATCCAAAGATGTTCTGGCGAAACAGAGGGGACGGGCTGGAGTCTGTTAAGAGATGTGATTGGGCCAGCCCAGTGTCAGTATGGAAAATGAACCAATGGGCCGCTGTCCCTGCTTTATGGGCCGGTCGTTGGCCAATTTTTATGTTTATTAAAAAAAATCATATCATATAGCGGCCCCGCCCTCAAGTGCGTCGGCCCACCGGGCATTTGCCCGGTATGCCAGATTACCAGTCCAGGCCTGCTGTAAAGCCTACTCCAGCACATCCCAAAGAAATCATGTGTAAAAATGATTCTTCATGCTCCCAACCATTCACAATTTGAGCCTGATGAATCTTGGCTTTGTCTTTCTGGAATAGGGCCATGATATGTCTTCATACATGGTTGTTTAAAGGGATAGTTCACCCAAAAATGAAAATTTGATGTTTATCTGCTTACCCCCAGAGCATCCAGGATGTAGGTGACTTTGTTTCTTCAGTAGAACACAAATGATGATTTTTAACTGCAACCGCTGCCATCTGTCAGTGGTATAATGCAAGTCAGCGGGAACTTTGACTATAAGAGTAAATAAAACACGACAGACAAGTCCAAATTAAACCCTGTGGCTCGTGACGACACATTGATGTCTTAAGACACGAAACGATCGGTTTGTGCGAGAAACCAAACAGTATTTATATCATTTTTTACCTCTAATACACCACTATGTCCAATGGCATTCATCACTCGATTCGTGAGGTCTGATCGCGGTAAAAAATGATATAAATACATAAATACTAAACATCAAATTTTCATTTTTGAGTGAAGTATCCCTTTAAGAAATGAAAAGCTAAACACTCCAACAATTAGGGTTAGAAGAACTGTTGCCAAACATATAACATGCTAGAAACATAATAATCACTGCAATAATGATCCACTCTTATTTGCCTATTTAAATCCAAACAGCGACTTTTTTTTTTTTTTTTGTAATAAGTAATTGTTTCTAAATTATACAATAATAAATATAAAATTGTACAAAAGCTCTACAAATTATATTTATGCTCTCTACACATAAATAATAAAAGATTATGATCAAGCTGCTTATATTGTTAGTTTTGTTTTGTTTTACTAGAATGAATCACTTTTACAGTTGAATACTGCATGAAATAAAACCAGCCAGATGTCCCATTTCCTTTCATTCACTGCTCAAATATTTTGTAAAACAAATGCACTCATAAAGGTTTCTCAGCTTATTATTTTCATTAAGCACAAAATAAGGCAATAGGGATCTGAGATCATTTAAATGTAATAGAGATATTACATTTTCATACTGTGCAAAAGTCTTAGGCACTTTAGTATTTTGACCAAGAAAAAAGACTGAAAAAATTTGCTGTAGTGTATCAGGAAATATCATTTACATTTCCAAACATTCCTTTTGCCATTAATTGTAATAATCCAGTGAGATTTTTGTATGCACAAGGAGTCTGACAACAGCCGGTATGCTCTATGCAGAGCTCTGATCTCACAATCATTGAGTCTGTCTGTAATTACATGAAGAAACAGAAAAAAAACTGACAGACTAACTCCAAGAAGCTTGAAGAAACCTACCTGGCAAAGGTAGTGCTTAAATTTATTAGTCCACCAACCAATGTAAGGTTTGTGCCTCAGCTGCCCTAAACTAATAATATTGGTGATTACCAAAATCATTTTTATGTTTCTGTAATGGTTAATCCACCATAAGCTCTTTAGTCACAGTAGTGTTTCTAATGCTAAAATATAATTATTGTTGGAATTTAATGGATTCAAAGATAGAGCGCACAAAAGCAAGTCTTTGGGAACAGCTAGAAATTATTTGGAAGTCAATAACAACAGAGACTGTGAAAAAGTACATAAAAACAATGCCAGCAATAATGCAAGCTGTTATCAAGGCCAAATGCCTTTTTCTTTTGGGTTATTATGTGTGAATAAAGACTATTTAGTTGTTTCAGGTTGTTATTTTCCTAATAAATGACAATAAAATTTGAAGTTTTAAACAAGTTTTTGACATTTCTTAAAATATTTGCGTTTTCTCTTTATAATGATGGGCTAATACATTTGTTACATGTTATATATGAACATATACATGGTTTAAAGCTATAAAGTGTCCAAAAAAAAAAAAAAAAAAATCGAAGATCAAAGATCAGTTATCTCTATTACATTTAAATGGACATTTTGTAGTATGTGGTAAAAGAACCGCCACATAATTCTGAAAAAATTGTCTTCAGTGTTGGAATCATTTAATTAAAAAAAATGAAAATATGACCCTATTAGATTTACTGTAAGATTTTGCTTGTTTTGGATACTGCTTTAAAACATTACACAATAAGACAAGATATACAGACAAACTTGAAATATGAATATTTCTCACTATGAAATGCAGATGTGAGGATTTCAAATGTGTACAATAATCTATACTCCACTAATCAATTTAGTAATATATCTTAAATGGTTCTATCATGATTAAATATTGATGAAATCTAAATAAATGTGATCTAAAATTGTCTGGTAGTGATTGAGGCGATTTCTCTGTTCAATCAAAATCTAATTCACAACTAAATAAAACATTTAGAATTTTAATACAAGTTAATGTGTTTTCTCTGCGAAAGAAATCAAGCGAATATACTGCAATATACTGGATGTATTCACATATATCATACACAGACTGTACAATTGATTTGAAATAATTTAAAAGTTTCCCCAATTTCTAACTACACAAACAAAAAAACAAACAAAAAAATAAAAGCTGGACGTAAGTGAACATCCAGCAAATTCTGCATTTGACATACAATCAGATATTATATAGAGCACCAAAATGTGCAATAATGCAATACTGACACATTTTTATAATGGACTAAAATAATGGACTAGAAGCCCTTTCCAAGTTTGAAGTTAAAACTATTGTTTCACTACATTATATTGCTTGCCACATCTTATATACGTTCGGCACCACTGTACTCAATAAAACCCACCACATTTACGTACAACCTAAAAGCCAAATCAATGAGACACTACCTGAAATTTTGGGAAAACTGTGATAATGTTTAGGAGGAAACTAAAATGCAAGGAAAATAAACATGGATTATGTCATAAACTTATGATGATAGTCTATTCCTGAACAGCAGTTATATATAAGATATGTTACAACATGACCACATGTATATCAAGTAATCAGACTTTTTGGAGGAAAACAAAACAACACTGTAAAGGCACAACATTATATCTGATTACATTCTATTATACTGAGGATGGTATTAATCTCGATACAGACGAATAATGGCAGTAATAAACCTGGACATCACAATGGACCTCAATGTCCATGTAATGTACACTGAACTAGATACATGAGTCTTATCAAATGTTTTTCACATGCATTGATATTCATAGATATTACTGCACGAATACAGCAAGAAATATGTAATATATACAACAACAACAAAAAAAAAAAAATCCTCAGGGCTGCACGCAACAATGCGATGAGTCACTGCACGCGCTCAATGTTTTACACTGTTGTGCTGGACCTTGAGAGAATATCAGGGACACTTTAAATTAAAAGAGTGCAAGTCTTGTCCTTAGTGTGTGCAAAAACATATAAAAAAAAAAAAAAAAAAAAAAAAAAAACATGTCAGAACCATTGCATTGCTTTATCTTGTTTGAAGGTCCCTCTCTTTCTCTCTCCGTTTCAGTTTATAATTGCATTCCAGGCCCATCTTTAGCCGCGCTGTAGCCCCCTAGTGGCTGAAAGCGATAACCAAAGTGCAGCCAGTGCCAGAGAAGAGCCGACTGCTGCAGGGAGCCAGTCTGTTAGCCTCTCGGCAGGAAGCATGGCAAAGAGACAGGAAGAGAGAGCCTCGTATCAGCGGCCGTCCAGCATCCCCCTCCACCAGGCACCGCCTCAGGGCCGATGAAACCTGCCACAAAACAGAGACAGCAGACGCTAGTTTAGCAGCCATGCCAGCAGACAGGACTCAGAACAGATCTGAGCAATATTTAGAGGAAACAAGGCATCTACAGTGGAAAGAGCAGCGGATAAGGTCATTTTATTAGCAGCAAGTCTATTAACACGGCACTTGATGAATAAAGAGTCCTGCCAGATACATAGATCATGACTGATGTCTAATGCATCAGATAATTGTGCTTAGTCTATCCATTTCCACAAGTCTGAACCCATTCAGGGTGATTTGCAAAACAAATGTGATGATAGACACAGGATAATTAGCCAATCATAGTGCTATGGAAGCAGCACCTCCCATCATGTGACTTTTCGCTGAACTTCACGGTTACCCCATCATACTCACACCACACTTTAGGACCTTAAAGAGAAACTCTGTCATCATTTATTCACCCTTATGTTGTTTAAAACCTGCATGACTTTCTTTTTGCTTTTGCTGAACACAAAAGAATATATTTTGAAGAATGTTGGTAATCAATGCGTTTCAGTTCCCATTGACTTCTATTGAATGGACAAAAAAAATACAATGGAAGTCAATGGAAAATGAAACTGTTTTGTTATCAACATTCTTCAAAATATCTTCTTCTGTGTTCATTAGAAGAAGAAGAAGAAAAAAAAAAATACAGGTTTGGAACAACATCAGAGCGAGTAAAAGCTGACAATTTTCATTTTTTGGGGTAAACTATCCCTTTGAAGGCAATATGCAAGTTTCGCCACTAGAGGTCGCTTTTTCAAAACAATTACAATGGCATAGCTTAAAAGGTTAGTTCTCACAAAAATTACATTTCTCTCATTAAGTACTCACCCTCATGTCATCTCAAACCTGCAAGACCTTCGTTCATCTTCGGAACACAAATTAAGATATTTTTGATGAAATCCGAGATTTTCTGAACCACACATAGGCATCAACGTCATTGCGCATTTTGAGGTCCAGAAAGGTAGTAAAGACATTGTTAAAATAGTCCATGTGACTACAATGGTTCAACTTTAATATCATGAAGCGAAGAGAATACTTTTTGTGTGCAAAAACAAAAGAAAAATAATGACTTTATTCAACAATCTGAACTGTCTTACGCAGTTAACGTAGTGAATGCAGTGCAGGCTTCTGTGTTTACGTCTGGCACATCCTGATATTGCTGAGTTTGATGTTGATCCTGGAACAACATTCTAGTTTGAAAATTTAGTCTTAACCCTATTCCTACCCCTAAACCTAACCCTACCCATAAGTTATCCCAAAAATCAGAGGGAAATGATAGATGAATAACACTGACGTAGAAGCACCAATTCATGATTTTAAGCCTAAACTTGACATAATCTGTAAAATTGTCCCTCAAATCTGATTGGTTGATTTGAATGTTGTTCCAGGATCAACAAAAATGTTGACCCAGGAACATGTTGAACTCAGCAAAATCAGGTTATGCGTCTGAACGCTGACTCATTATTGGCCGGCTCCTGCGTCAGCATCATACGTATGCGTCGTGCTGCTCACATGTACAGCGTCGGCCAATGCTGAACCGGCGTTCGGACGCAAACACGGAAACCTGCACTGCGTTCATTACGTCAAATGCGTAAGACAGCAGTTCAAATTGTTAAATAAAGTTATTTTTGTTTCGTTTTTGCACACAAAAAGTATTCTCGTCGCTTCATAACATTAACGACTGTAGTCACATGGACTATTCTAACAATGCCTTTACTACCTTTCTGGACCTCAAAAGGTGCAATGATGTTGATGCCTACGTGTGCTTCAGAAACTCTCGGATTTCATCAAAAATATCTTAATTTGTGTTCTGAGGGTGAGTAGTTAATGACAGAAATCTCAGTTTTGGGTGAACTAACCCTTTAATGACGCCAATGAGCGTGAAATCATGTGAGTTGTCTTCATCTCCACAGCCGATGGAAAGCAATCCGATGGGACTCTTTGTGTTCATGGATGAGCTAATGTATTAAAGTTTTATTAACGTTACTGTGGTATTAAGCGGGGCTGGGCTGAGAGCCTGGAACATTTTACGTTGCCGTTTTTATTACGCTAATATATCTCGCAGTCGGCTGCCGCTGCTCCTTTCATTTTGTTCTTTATGCATTTTTTATGATTAATGTTATGATTTACTTTTAAAGTCCACCTCCTTCTTCCCTGAACTTGAACTTTGTTACAGTTACATTTGATCACTTAAATTCAAAATAGCTTAGGTTAAAATAGCTGATGTCTCTGGATTTAAACATTATTGAAAACATTTGGGATAATATAAGTACACAAGTCAACAAAATATAACACTGTTGTAGTGGTTTTTGGATATTTTAATCCAAAAATCTTACATGTTTTGCATGTTTAAGATGACCCTTTTCCTGTGGGAATGGCCACACTCTACCTCAGATTGAGCAGTGGACCGAAGGTCAATGAAAAGGCTGATGTTCAATTATTATGAAAATAAAACAATATACTGACTTCTAAAGAGACTTTCTGTAATGACTATTCTATGCTTCACATCCCACCACATCTTAAATGCCCATATTTACTGATTATTTAATTAATGTCAATTATTTATCATTAAATAAATACATTTGTATAATTTAATTTAAATCTGTATCAATGACAGTTGACTTTCATCCTCCTGATCAGGTTGCTAGTACACAAACATACCTGGTAAACTGTTTGCTTTCTTCATGGACTTCCATTTCTTTGCTTTTAAATTCATTAAGTTCTTTACGTATAGCAGCCTGTGACAAGAAAAAAAGCCATTAGTGATGATGTGATCAGTGTTTAAAATAGTTGTGCTCCTTAATATTTTTTGTGGAAACGGTGATACATTTTTTCAGGATTCTTATTTGAAATAGAAATCTTTTGAAACATTATAAATGTTTTTTACTGTGACTTCTGATCAATTTAATATGTCCTTGCTAAAAAATATTTTCTAAAAAAAAAAAAAAAAAAAAAAAAAAAAGAAAAAGAAAACCTTCAAACTTCTATCCTCAAACTTTTGCTAGGTTGTGTATATTCATAAAAACTGCAATATTCACATTATAATTATATAATAAGCTACTTTAATGTTTTATGTTCACTGAAAAAACAGCACTGTTAATTATAATAAACTATTGACCACATAAGTATTTGTTAATTACCATATTTTAATGCACCAGTCACATGGCCAGTAGATGGCATCAGTGACCATACAAAGGGCAATAGATCTTCCAATATATTTTAAACTATGCATTTAACAATATTATAGACAGGTAATAAATGTGTTTAACATGTTTATTGCTCATAAATCATAATGGAATAGTTGTATAGAATGAAAATGTGTGATTATTTACTTTGGCACACAAAATATAATTTTTTCAAAATTTTCATGTAGATTTTGTCCATAAAACAACAGTTAACATAGATCGGGGCTGTCAAAGTTCCAAAAAAGACAAAATAAGTTCTATAAAAGCACTAAAAATCCATAAAACTGTTCAACAACAACAACGATTACAGCAGATAACAGGTTTAGAATGAGAGTAAATTATTACATATTTTTCCTTTTTTTTTTTTTAGATCAAACTATTTCCATTTTGGGAGAACTATCAAAGCATTTGTAAAAATCAATAAGGTTTCTTTAGATAACGAACTAAAAATTAACTATACTTCTACGCCATTTATTAGTCTTAATGTTAATTTAAACATTACTATACATTATTAAAATCAAAAGTTGTATTTGTTAACATTAGTTAATGCACTGTGAACTACGATTTTAATTAACTAACATTAACAAAGATTTATAAATACTGGAACAAATGTATTGCTCATTGTTAGTTAATACATTAAATAATAGTAACAAATGAGACCTTAATATAAAGCATCACCAAAAGATCTTTAAATATACATGTGTGTATTAGCTCAAGATTCCCATAGTCTTAAAATTTAAGAATACAAATATTTGTTCAGAAAAGAAACATTAAAATATGTTAAATTAAATAGATTATAAGTTAAATTTAAATTTAAAAAGTACTAATTTAGTTGCTTTTTAGCGCAATTACATTTTTTTTTTGTTACCACAAAAAACATTATCTAGGTTTTTTTTTTTTATCCTCTGAACAATTCTTTTTTATATAATGGGAAAAATTATGCTACAACAATTGCCATGGTTCATGTGCATATGTGCCTTTACAATTCTATGCAGCACAGCACAATTTAAAGCAGCAGAAAGAGAGAGGAATGGCTTACTTTGTCTGCAGGGGTCAACCTGGTCCAGGGCTTGTCAGCACGCCGATCATAGTCTTTTGCATCTGTGACCTCCACATATTCATTGAACCGCAAAATTCTACGTGCCACCAGCTCTGCAACTGTGGGCCGGACACTGAGCTACAGACAGAACAATTCCTCAAGTCACCTTTTAATATGTGCGCAGTCGCCTTCAATAGGATTTAAACATATTCCTTCTAGCCTAAGGAATACCTTAAGTGCGTGAAACAATGAATATCATACAAAATGTCATCTTTGATAATGAAGCAGTGGATGTGACTAACTATGCAAGTGAAAATATTTAGAAGTGGTTTCTATACTTGCAGTCATCTGTCTAAAAAGCACTGTCCATTATTGCAGTTTCAGCTAGAACAGGTCCATTTTGAGAAAATCTCTGTAAATGAATATTGATCCAATTTATAGATCTGGTCTATCAGCCCATTTAAATTCTCTGCCCTGATTCTCTCGATTACATAGGGCATTAGAAGCATACTAAATTAGAAGGCCCTAATTAAAATGGCCAGACTTCCAGCCACTTCTGGCCTCCACTTCTACAACACGTCAGGAATATAAATCTCTTTCTTACTCCCTACAACACCTCACACATTGCAATTAAGAGTTAGCAGACATGATCAAATTAACTCATTTCGCAATAGCAGAGGAACATCTGAAAATATTAAATTCGAGCATAAGTACATTGCCAAAATGTCATTAGTCAAATTGATATCCTGTTCTTAAAAGTGATTTTTTTTTTTCATTTTACTTCCATGTAAGGCCATCAGAGGGCGCAATGTCCCACAATCCCCCATTTTCCACTACATGGAAATGATTTAATGATGATTCATAACTTCAAGCAGCATTATGCTGAAGTAACAGGTTGTGTTATTTGTAATTAGAGCAATAAATTAAATGTATACCTGTAATATATTTAAATATCTGACATTTCAATGGAAGCTCATTTCAGCCACATCAGAAAAAAAAAAAATCATGCTTTGGTAAATTACAATTGAAATTATGACATACTAATTCACAATTCTATATTATTAAAAAAGCTGAAATTATTAGTTAGGAAAAAAGGACAGAAAATTGTCATAGTTATGACATCTTTTCTCATAATTTAGAACTTATCCCATAATTATGATTTACCAAAACAAGATTTTATTTCTTATGTGGCGGAAATGGCTCTCCATATATTTCTGATAGATTGAACAAATTATGAGAATTTGACTGTCTCAATCAAAACTAGTCGATTGCAGAAGGATGTACCTTTCGGGACAGTCTTCTTTTAATCTCCTGCTTGGCCTCTTGTTCTTCTTCCTCATTTTTCTCTAAAGGGATATAAGAAAGATTATTTTGTTAGTTTTTATCCTATCCAATGATCCAATATTTACTCTGAAGTTTAAATATTTGACAATTATTGCAAAATGAAGAATATAACTTTCCATTTTAGCACAACCAAGGTTATTTAAGACTAAATGACATGTATCTGACAATGTTGATATTTAGCCCTTCTTGTCAGTAAGTGATCAGAGGGCAGTGAAAACCGGCTTAGCATAACAGCAAATAATGGTCTAGAATGAAACCAAAATGTTTGTGTAACACTGGCCAAATACTGAATATGCCACGGGACCATGAGAATTTCTTGAAGATTCCTTATCTATCCTACGCTGACCGACTGCTTTAAATGGTACGGAAACTTGCTGTTGTTGTTGATGACAAACGTCATATGATTTCCAAAACAATTAAATACCTTCTTCAATTTTTAACCAAGTTAACCTAACAATTCAAAGTGACATTTATACTCTTATGGCATTTTCAGTTATCAATATCTTTTTTAATAATGTAGCTTACTACAGTAAACAATACTAATGACATTTATACATTACA
Organism: Megalobrama amblycephala; assembly: GCF_018812025.1. NCBI lineage: Eukaryota > Metazoa > Chordata > Actinopteri > Cypriniformes > Xenocyprididae > Megalobrama > Megalobrama amblycephala. The sequence goes on from NC_063053.1 coordinate 15,142,731, forward strand.
AGTCAAACTTACAAGATTTGATACATTCAAGCCCTTATATTTGCAGCTAAGATGAATTATATCTCAGGTAAGCAGTGAGCTTTAGGCAACTCTTTGATTAATTGTTTACACCTCCCTGTTAGTCAGCATATAGCTTACAGCTTGTTTAAGCTCCATCGCATTCCTAGTCTTCATCAATTAAATCACACAGGGACAGAGACACACAGGGACGCCTGTGACTCAATGAACGTGTCTCCAACATCAGAGGCGGCAATAAGGAAGAACAAACAGCGGAGCCCAGGGCGTCCCAAACAAAGCAACTGTCTACAAACTATGTAAATGAGAGAGTGACAGGAGACATACGCTTCAGAATATTTCGCTGTTCGAGCTCTTCTGTGGTGGGCCTTTGACTCAGCCGTCTATGGGATGAAGAAAACAAGAGTCAGTCTGAGAGGAACCACAGAGACTATTGATGAATCTTTAGCTTGGGTTTTGTAAAGAAATGAATAGGTGCCCAATTTATACTCGTCTACAAAACAAGATTATGACTAACAAAAATTCAGTCCGAACTTCTGACTGATAGTACGTTAATTATAATAAACTGGCAATGCTAGTATCCAGTATATTAGCAGTACAGATCTGGATAGTTTAATGTACCTCACTAGTTTACAGCCGATCTGCTGCCATAGCTCCTGTCGTTCTGTCTCTGAGGTCCGTGGGAGAATGTTCTTCTCTTCTAACTCCTTCTTGCTGGGCCTGTTACCAAGCTTGATAGCAAGTGTGTCCCTGCGTCGAATTTTGCTGGCAAGGGAGCCTATAAAAAGAAAAATTGACAATTAACTAGGCATGATATATTGGTAGCATATTGTTTATTGACTGATATTAGGTTGTTTTTAAATGCATTATTATAGGTTGATTGGATATATATTGTATATAACCACTGATTTCGATATTCAACTGTGACTTTGATTGTAATTTAAGTTTTACAATTAGATTACCTTTGCTGTCATCTAACACACACACACTTAGGGTGCTTTCACACTTGGTTTGATTGCCTGGTCTGAACCAGAGTTTGATTGCTTGTCAGGAAAGTGAGTGAGAATACGCACAAACACACAGTTTTATCGAATCATACATCATCAATAGCGGTTCAATTTAGTATGACTGTGTTCATATTGGCAGCAAACAACACTGGAGTTCACATTAACCGTACCCTTTTTATGTGGACTCGGGTACGGTTCATGAGTGTGCACCAAGTTCAGAAAACAGTGTTCACATCATCCAAACAAACCGAACTCTGGCGTCAATCGAACCTAGGTTCGCACCAAAAGTAAGTCACCATAAAATCAAAATTGACCATTCTTATTTTTTTTATAGAAAAATGCAGCATTATAAATGATCTTGTCGCAATACACAGTAGGGAAGAAAAGACTATCACAACTTCCATTTCATGCCGACTTTAACGTTTTTCTTTAAAAACACAAAATTTAGTATTAATGTTCAATGTAATCTTTAGCTAATCTCAAAATCACAATTTTTCATATTGTGCATTATAATGAGAATCCTAATTCAATTAAAATATATTTTTTCAACTAAAAATATACAGTACTGTGCAAAAATCGTAGGCCACTAATAGATGTTGTTTTAGCAATGATGTAATGACCCTTTATTAGAATATGTCTTTTTATTAGAATATAACCATAAAACACAGGAAATTTGTATGCAGTATTAAAGGTGCTAAAGAGGATGTTTTGTTTTATACATTTTTGCAATATTACTTGAAACTGTCTTTACTAACTGATAAAAGACTATTTATTAGGTGCACTTAAAGGAATAATATTAACATCAGCCAATCGCGTAAACGATTGGCCCTCTGGCTTGTCAATCACTGCCGTGACGTTCCTTGTGAGAGACGGTGGTAAACACTCGTGTTCCAGTACGAGTGTTTACGTGTTTTGGGAGGCGTTCCTTCGAAGGAGGGGGGTTGTTCTTACGCATGCGCTCATTTCAAAAACTCAGTAACAGTCTTTGGTTTCTCAGTCGACGAAAAGATCCTCTTTAGCACCTTTAAACCTAAATGGGATGGAAAAGGACTGGAAGGCCAAGAAAACTTTCAAAATCTGATGAGATGAAGTCCAGGAGGTCACTGCTTGAAGAAGCTATTTTTTTCTAAATTATTTTGTGTACATATTTCCTATATTTTCTGTTTGTATCTTAATAAAGAGAGTGAAAACTAAACATGGATGGTCATTAAAACATTGCTAAAACAAAGCTGGTGGTGGCCTAAGACTTTTGCACAGTACTGAATATATATTTTGAATTTATTTAGACAAAATGGTAAAGAATTTCAATACTGGCCATTTATCAGTTATCAGCCCTGATATGAACATTCTAATCGGCTCATCTGCATCAGACAGAGCTTTAGTACCAGCGCAACCCTAGAACAAACTTAAGACATTTGCATTGTGACATCAGTGAAGCATCTTCAGATTGCAATGTGAAAAGAACAGAAAATGAGAAACAGGCGTCAGACTTTGCAGGAATGTGCTGTGCATTGTGCACTTGCAGCAAAGTCTGCAGAGTAACCAGCATGTCAGAAAGTAACGCTGACTAGAGACAGCATGTTTTTCCAGTTTGACAAACTAAAAGCTTGGACCACAGCTTTGCCAAAATTCTTTGAAGTTACAAGAGAAACTTCTAAAATGCAGATGCCAAGAATGAAACCTCCAAGAAATGCATTGCCTGTACTTGATCTACGTGCTGTGTTTGTTATACATAAACATCAGGCTGATGACACATAAGAATACTCTACAAGCATATCCAGAAAAGTGGATTATTTAAAGCTTTTCAGTTACATAATTCTAATTTGGCTCAATTTTTTATATTGGACAGATGTAGAGAAATGTGTAGAGAAACAAGGGGTTTAAACAATTAGACTTGAACACGTACTAGAGGTATACTCATCATCTTCATCCTCCTCTTCTTCGTCCTTGTAGAGTATAGGTCCATCTGAATCAGAGTCGCTGGTCTGGTTTTCTCGAATGGAGTCAGGAATGACGGTCACCTCTGGGCTTTCCACATTGACTGTTTGTTGTCTCCCTCCCTCTTCAGTCCCAACACTCCTAAAAAACGCCAAGCAAAACACTCATTTAGCCTACCTAAAATATTCATTAGGATGAGCCGTTATTAAAATCAGTTTACATAATCAAATAAGGGAAAGAGGACAACATATTCAAGATCGAGGTCATACATCATTCATTTTTAATATTTTACCTGAGGTCCATTTATAGTGTTATTAAAGATTTTGTTCCAAGAGAGTCAATGTTTTCCATGACCATTTTCTCTCCCCTCTCTGACTGTTTGAACTAAGTGGTGTATTTTGGCTGCTGTGCCTTTAAGAAACGGCCACAACACATCTGAGAGGATCAAGAGTTGATTGCTGCACTTCAGAGATCACGCTTTTTTTTTACTATACATTTTAAATAGCACAAGGTTGACAAACTGTCCTGTTGATTCATTTTGATATAACACCTTCAGTGCAGCTGTATTGCTGTAGGTCTGGCTAAAAAAAAAAAAAAATTTTGAGATCCAAAAACAAAATCAGAAACAGCCCCACATATAATCATGTGGTAATGTTCCAAACAATATTACTAAAACTTTATCACTAACCACATTTCCTATCACGTAAGTTACAAGATCAGTCTACTTGATGTCTTATGAAATATTGGTTACAAATCCATTTTGGCAAACCACGAAAATACAACACAACTGAAAATGAAGAACAAAGCTTTAGCCTGAAGTTACATTGCAGAAACAGTTGCCCTACCAGTAAAAAGTTTGGAGTCGGTATGTTTTTTTTTTTTTTTCTGAAAGAAATGAATAATATCATTCAGCAAAGACCCATTAATTTGATCAAAAAAGACTGCAAATGCCTTTAAATTGTTACAAAACACGTTTCCAATAAATGCTTTCTATTTATCAAAAAATCCTGGAAAAAAAAAAATCATGCTTTCCACAAAAATATTAAGCAGCACAGCTGTTTTCAATATTGATTATAGGATAAAATGTTTCTTGAGCAACAAATCAGCATATTAGAATGATTTTTAAAGGATCGTGTGACATTAGCTACATTTCCATCCACCTATTTTGGAATATTGCATTAAAAAAAAAAAACATTTAAATGGTAGTGTGCATTATAGTAAGTTAACCCCGATTTCATTAAACATCTGATTGGAGGATGACACAGCATGACTTACCTTTAGGGGAAATATATTGACATGCACATGTGCTATATGAATCAATATTAAAAGCACAACATAAGAAGAATACAGATTTCACAAAGTGATACTAAACATATGCATTAAAAATGACAACGCATGTAAAACTGACCTTTGTGTCTGGTCTGGCCTCTTTTTCTCTTCTTCGCTCTCTGTGCTCACAGGTTCACTTAAAGTGTCTGAGGAAAGTTCATTTGAGGATCCAGTGAAAGACGTTTCCTCTGTGGCTTGGTTAACATGAGGCTGTCTTTTGTCCATCTCGGCAGAGGATTCGGAAAGTTGATCGGCACCTTTCCCATCCTGAGATTTCTCCTCTGCCTTCTCGTTAACATTTGAAGTTAATTCTTTTTTCCTTTGGTCCTTTTTAGAGGAGCTTTCCACAGTCTCGGACGGGGTTTTGGACGGGGGCCGCGGGGACCTGGAGGGTGCGGTTTTCTTGGCAGACTTGGCTTGTGCTGTTGTTAGTTCTGAGTTGTTGTTCTTTGGGGTCTTCGAGCAGGTCGATGAAGATGATTGACCTGAGGCCTGAGTGGAACTCTTAGATGTGCCCGCAGTTTTCTTAGGATTTGTAGCTTTTGCTGTGAAGAAATTCAGGGAAATTAAAAAATTAGAGATCACGAAACGATAAGTTAATTGCTATACCAACAACAATGGTGGTGTTTTAAATGTTTTTTTTTCTGAGAACATAAACTAATTACTTGTACTAAGACATAATGACAGAACTAAAAGATAAAATCAGATGGTTTAAGTTCACATGCAGGTTCTCATGTAAAGGTCACTGCTGACCAAATATAGGAGTTTAGTTTGACATTCACAAGAGCCAGGAAGTTCAAAACACTATTAAAACTATAAAACAAATACTCTGGGGTTCTCACATATAGTTGTGTTTTCAAAAGTAACAAAACAAAATGAATACACGTATAATATTATGAATGAATAACTAATAAATCAAAAAAGTGCTTCAGTTAAAAGAGGAAGCTGTCAATGATGGGACACAATGGACAGGTAAAAGGATAAAGGAACAGCACAGTGTGGAACAATGAGCCCCTATATTTATACACAACTACGTAAGTGTGGTGTACATGCACAAAGTCCAGGTTGCATGCAAAATGCAGCACATTTATTATACCATTGTATTCAGACACAAAGGCAAACATCAATAAAATATTATAATGCGTTTAACGATGAGACAGTAGACATGTAATGCAAGCAGAATAATACAAGAAAACCATACTGGGTGACAAATGAGTCAGGATACCACTTTGCTCAGTACTGGAACACATAAACCCAAACTAGTTATTAAAACATGTAACTAGCAAACTGCCCGTTCTCAAACAAATGCAGATAGATTTTGCTGACTTTTTTTTTTTTTTGCGAAGACCAAGTTGGTTCCCAGCGTGACTGGTCAGGGGGAAAGAGATGCAAACAGGACCCCTCCATGCAGAGCTTGTTCCCCACACATGCAATCACGATGCTCTATTCACACCACTGACACGTGTACTCACCATTGCCACGAGTGGCAGTTCGGGTGGTTTGTTTGGGTGGAGGAGCGGAGACCTGCTTATTGGTGGTCTTGGTTACCTTTTTACCCCCTGCTTGGCCCCCTTTCTTCACGCCTGAGTTTGTGGCCTCACCAGAGGGTTTTGGGAGTGTGGTCTGGTGTTTTTTAGTAGGGGTTTTTGGAGCGGCTGACTCACTGGCCTTTGGGCTGCGCTTGCTGTCATTCCCCTCTACAGGAGCACAGAGGAGCAGAGCACCCTAAACTGTTACTGAATCAGAGGGCCCTCATAACACAGCTATGAGATCATGTCAGCACATAGTCAAACAGAAGAAATAGAGCATTTAGCTTTAAGGTCTAATAGGATAAGCTACATTCTAAGCCATTTTTAAATCACACACATTCTATAATATTGCATCAAGTAGTGACAGTGAAGAGCCTACTGTAAGGCTTATGAACTATATTAACTGGCTGACAAATGATATATATTGTCTGTCATATATAATGACAATTTTATTCAGCAAGGATGCAATAAATTGATCAAAAGTGACAGTAAAGACTTTTACGTTGTTACAAAAGTTTTCTTTTTCAAATAAATGCTGTTCTTTTGAACTTGAACTTTGATATAAATATTAAGCAGTACTACTGTTTTCAACATTGATAATAAGAAATGTTTCTTGAGCACCAAATCAAAATATTAGAATGATTTCTGAAGGATCATGTGACACTGAGGACTGGAGTAATGATGCTGAATATTCAGCTTTGCCATCAAAGGAATATATTACATTTTAGATATATTAAAATAGAGTTATTTTAAATTAAAAATAAATGCAGTCTTGGTGAGCATAAGAATGTATGTGAGTGTGTGTGTTATAATCAATAATTTAACTAATTTATTAAACTATTTATTAAACATTGGTCTAATGCTGTTGGTGCAGTTTTAAAAAAGCATTTTATAATGGGTGTTCTTCCACAGAGCAGAAACGCCTCAAGTGGCTTAATGCTTTACTGCATCTATTCCCCACAGCCCCTCCAAAATTAACCTATTGGTGGGAGAAAAAGTCTTGGAAACAATTACAGAATTATTGTAGAACATTAAAGAAGGCAGAAATTATAAAAATATAATAGTGCTGACGTTTCTCTTGCACATCTCATGACTGTACCCACAACTTCTGCCCACAGCTTATGATAAAAAAAAAAAAATCCAAAATGATGTCAGTCTAAATGGCATATTACCCATTAAAGGATGTTCTCAATACACAGCACATCATGTTATTATTAAAAAAGTTTTTAAATATAGCTTCAAAACCAAATCTGCTGAACTATACAGCACATTAGACACTCGTGGGCATCTCGCCTCCTAAGAAGTTCAGACAATCAAGAGATGTTCATTAAAAACATATTAGATGAACAAACTACAACAGAAACATAAATAACCTTCTCAGAAAATGTCCTTGTTCTACAAATAACTTGACCGCATTTTCACTGAACAAGATAAAACTGTTGCTCCAAAGCTGCTCACACTTCCTCTAAACAACACAGTTCATTTTATATTATGACCGACAGACTGTGACAGTCTTTATCAACCCATTTTGATACGTTGCTCTTTGTACACGCGTTGATTTCACTAATGTTCAGCCACAATGACAAATGAAATGATATGGATGGTGTGATGTGCAGAAATTAAACTGCAACAAAATACTGTGAAGAAATTTCACAAAACAACAACATATAAGCATGCTGCAAAATCTACGAAAGGACCCTCCAGTTAGACTACTCCTTAGTGGCTTGAACTTAAAACATAAAAAAAACATTATTGGTACAGTTAGACATGTTGAAGATTCAACCATCTTTATTTTGCCCAGTTTTGCTGGATTAAACAGAAAACTGTACCTTCTGGGTCCTCTGCCACTGCAGCCAAGTCAGCTTTTTCTTCAGGGACCAGTTCTGGTGTTTCAATGTCCACTTTGACCTTTTCAGTAACTCCACTGGGCACTGCATGACCATTCAAGGTCTCTGTGTTCAAAGGATCATCTAAAGATAGGCAAACATGGCTCAGTTATCACGGAACCAAGACGTCATGCCTGTTATTCAGTAAAAACACAATTTACATTCAAGTCATTCTGCAGATGTTTTTACAAAACGTGCTTTGGGTTCCCCACGCAAGACTGAGAGCTCAATAGATCAAACTGTGATTTTCTGAAAAGCACTACATATAAAAGTATTTGTGAAAGACTTTACTCTGAGCCTGAAGATTTGGAAGGATTCTGCTGTTCTCACATGTAGAGGAAGTCAATTTCATTATTTTGGATGTGTGTGAACAGCAAGTCCAGGAAGTTCTTAGTTTTTATTATAAGGATGGATAATATCAATGACAGCTATTTAATGGAAAAGATTCCTGGGTGGTAGAACAAATTAATCATCTTTAATTGCTAAAGCCCCGTGTGCTTCTCATTGGTTTATGGTAACTGTGGCTTTGATAATGAATTTTTGTCCTACTCTAGGTGGTGGTACAATAGTGGTTTAAGATTATCCGATAACCCACCAGCACCACTTCACACGTGCTCATTTCACCATTTAACCTCATTTACACATGGGTTGCTGCAGGGAACTGCCTTTACAGTGTATTACAAATCAATTTAGACAATAAATAATCTAATAATTCTAATGAGTCATCCCTTTAATATCACAGAAAACAGCTCAGTAGCATCACATTCGCTTCATTTATTTAAAATCTCACCTTGGTCTGGAATAAGGACACCTTTTCTTATAAGCTCTTCTCGAGTTTGCCTGGTGGATATTTTCCTCTCCAGAACTATAAAGATGAATGACATATTAAGATATCATTATATCAAGACACCTTTATGGTTACTATGGTTCACAGAGTTCAGTTAAAGTTCAAGCAGCTGCCAGCTGTAAAATGTTGTGTGTAATAAATTTTATGATCCACGTCTACCGTATCCATCCAACATAATCACCATTTGAATGTCATGCTGGATAATGTACATCCTGAATATACATAGTTGGATGTATTGTCCCAAGCATAAACATTCACAACAATTAATAAATAGGAATTTTTACCTTTGGAGAGGTCCTGAAACTTATCACTGGTCCTCTTCTTTCTCCATTTCCAAGGTTTAAAGATCTTGCCCAGAGAAGAGAGCTTTCCTCCCTTTCCTTTCAGCTGAGGAGACTGCGAGCTTCCCACCACCACATCGCAGTTGGCCAGAGAAGATTTTTCCAGACCATCCACTAAAAGTGAATCAAAGAAAGAAGGAATGAGAACATTGAATGAAATGAATAATAAAAACTCAGCTGACCCTTAAACAATGGAAAATATCCAACAGGTTTTTACAACAGGAAATACTTGTGTGAATGAATGTTTTTGACCATAACAACAGACATTAAGGCACCCTTAAGCAGCAACAACTAGCTGTCTCTTTCCATGAATAGCATACAAAAGCAGGGTATACAAGAGCCTGAAAGGTTGGGGTAATTTTTTAAAAGAAATCAATTCTTTTATTCAAGCAAGAACACATTAAATTGTTCAAAAGTGACGTTTCCATTTCCATTTCAAATAAATGCTGTTCATTTGAACTTTCTATTCATTAAAGTATCCTGTAAAATGTATCACAGGTTCCACAAAATATATTTAGCAGCACTAACTGTTTTCAACATTAATTATAAGAAATGTTTCCTGATCACAAAATCAGCATATTAGAATGATTTCTGAAGGATCGTGTGACTGAAAATTTAGCACAGGAATAAATTACATTTAGAAATAGATGCCATAGTTTAAACTGTATTTTGCGATATTAATGCTTTTACATTTTTTATCGTCAAATAAATGCAGCCTTGGTGAGCATAAGAGACAAAAATATCTTCTTCTGAATGGTAGTGTACTGCACATGCATTTAAAAATCCTGTATTTATATTGCAACACTGTTACCAAAATTTTAGATGAATGGGTAAAGGGGTTGCAATATATATTAACAGTAAATAAGACCTAAATTAAGCCGTCACTCAGTAGTTTGGTGGTTTGTAGTTACTGAAAAAGATCTATTTCCCATAAACTTCCCATACATTTCTTCGATCCTTTTTTTTCTTACAATAACTTAGTTTTATGTTACATAATGTAAAATTTATTTAATAGTTAAGAAACTTGGGATTTGTGCTTCTAAATCTTTAAAAGAGGCATGGAACATGAAAAAGTATTTGTAGAAAGTGCCTACTACAATTATATGCCAATAAGTCAACCAAGACCCTTAAATCACAGAACAGATCGATTATTTTAGGTCGGGTGCTCACTTGAAGTGTAACTTGGTTTGCGATTGTGATTCAGCCAGAAACTGAACTCTCTTCCACCCCACCCTGACCCCTACATCAATTCTTCTTAGCTTGCAAAAAGAATAGATTCTGACAGAGAATCTATTTCCACAAGGCCAACGCGAGAGATATTAAACCCGTTCATCAAATCCAACAGAACAGCGGACCTAAAGTCATAGGCACACCTCACCAGATGAAGTGTAAAATGATCACAAGAGCATTTCCACATGGCTAAATGAGATCAAAGAACTGAGAACAATAAACAAAGAGTCAGGCTCCAAAGCAGTGACACCATTTATCATTTCAAGAAATGCATACACATTTACATTGTTCTCTGCAGAATTACAGCAGAGACCTGGGTCAATGAGTGTATGTGTCATTGTTATGAGACCTGGAGTATTAAAGAAATCTATAAAACGACAAGGGAGTCAGTCACCCTCCAAGGGACAGTTCACAAAAAAACTGTACATTGAAAGCCAGTGGTGTCCAATGTTGTTTGGACTCCCAATATTTCTCAAAATCTTTTGTGTTTCACAGAAGAAAGTCATAAAGCACTGTAAAAATAAACAAATAAATAAATAACCTTTTCGTAGTTGTAAAACATACACCAATAATCTTTGTTTTTATTTACAAGACAATACTTTTCAAGACCTTTTACTACAAGACGTTTTACTGGTACTTGACGTTTCTTCAAGTAGATTTGCTGTCGCAGTGCAGAAAACAGTGTCTTCTCGGCATGTCGACAACACAAACCAAACTCTTCCAGACTTCAACTATAACTACAGTGTTTGAGAACGGGTCAAAGTAGACATTGTTCTGAAGACCATAGGCTGACATCATGCAAATCTACGTAGCTTGGTGCAGGAAGTAAGACTGGAATTACTGATGACTTCTCTAGAATCAGTTCATTCTTTTAGGAGACATTAAAGAGTTAGATTACCCAAAAATGAAATTTCTGTCATTAAATACTCATACCGAGTTGGCGTTCTGACGTAAAACCTGGAGGCACTGAATGTAAACAGCGTAGGAGAATGACAGGGAGGAGAAGGAATTGTTAAATAAAGTCATTATTTTGGTTTTGTTTTTGCGCACAAAAAGTAATCTCACAAGGGTGAGTACTTAATGACATGAAATTTCATTTTTGGGTGAACTAACCCTTTAAATCCATTTATCGTGCACTTTGTAAGGATGTCACTGTGAGGGAATTTTCACACCTGTATTACCGATAACATTAAAATCACTTTGGAATGCTCGCTCGCTTTTCACTTTCGCAATCATCACGCGTAATCTTTGTATAGGGAGTGGTGGTAATGACCACACATTTTACAAGATATTTGTCAATGATGCTCAGGATCTGTTGCGCACCAAATCTATTTGTCCTGTCAGTCACTTCTCCTTACTCTCGTCACATAATAAGTGAAATCTGATTCCTACTGCACTTCGCTACAACTCTGCAGATCGTGCTGACAGCAGACACGCTTTCAGTTTATATTGTAGTGTCTGTTGTCCAACTGGACTAAGTGGTTTTTATATTTCTATAGAAAAGCAAATGACTGTGGGGGCAGTGCCGCGGTGGCCAAGTAATGTAATCGGTGTGTGGCCGAACATGCAGCAAGCCTAACACTTTGCTCTTTGAATCTTTGCCAATGTTTTACATTCACAAACAACTATATTACACAAATAGATGTATTACAAAGGTAATATTCGAAAAAAAGCATAATAGGGGTACCATAGCAAAAACAGACTTACAAAAAGGAATACAATCCTAAAGTCCAAAAATTGACCAGCAACCAGGATATTTTTTTTTACACAGAAATGGTTGAGCCCCAAACATGAAGCCTGTTTTTCACACTGCATGGAGGGATTTCATTAGCAGACAAATGCGACAGGAATGTGCTAGATAGCATGTCTGTGGTCTTTTCACCACCATCATGAAGATGCCAAAGCGCCTCTTCACTAATCAATTCTCCCTAAGGAGCCACTGACCCAAAACTTCATTGGCCTGTCAACAGCCAGTTGGCCTCTGATTGGATTATTAATAGAATGTGTTATTCCCAGAGCTCCCAGTGATGAGCGCAGCCCCTGAGATCAAACCTCAGAGGATCAAGCACATTGAAAACAATGACACTGGTTCACAACTGAGCAAGTAGAATTCATCTGAAGGGTGTGGATGCTGTAAACAATTGTAGAGCTACAGTTCACTGTTGAAATCATTTATGATGTTAGTTTGATACTATAGCACTGACATGAGGTCATAGTCGCATGGATTGTTTTAAATAAATGGGTTAGTTCAACCAAAAATCAAAATTCTTTCATAATTTACTCACCCTCATGTCGTTCCAAACCTGACTTTCGTTCATCTTTGAAATACAAATTAAGATATTTTAATGAAATTTGAGAGATTTCTGTCCCTCCATTGACAGTCTACACAACTACCACTTTGATACCTCAAAAAGTTCTTAAAGAGATCTGAAAACTAATACGTATAAATTGAGTGGTTTAGTCCAAATTTTCTGAAAAGACACGATCCCTATGATGAACAGATTGAAGTTAGGTTTATATTCACATAAATGTTCATCAACTCACACATCAGATATGGTAAACGGAAGCTCAAGCCTGCTTGCATGATGTGTGAGAACCAATGAGGTTCATTCTTGTGTGTTTAGCAGTACGTTCGAGCTTCTGCAAGAACCAATGAGGTTTGTTCTTGCACATCAAGCAAGCACGGTTAAGCGTCTTTTTTTATTCACTGATCAATGTTTATATGTAAATAAAAGCCTAAATTCAATCTGTTCATCATATAAAGAGATCCAGTCTCATCAGAAAATTTGGACAAAATTGTCAATTCCTGTGGATTAGTTTTACGATTTCTTTGTAAACTTTTTGAGGTGTCAAAGTGGTAGTTGTGTGGACTATCAATGGAGTGACAAAAAGCTCTCAGATTCCATTAAAATATCTTCATTTGTGGTTCAAAGATAAACAAAAGTCTTATGGGTTTGGAACAATGTTTTGTTGGAACAACACTTTTGGGTGAACTAACCCTTTAAGATGTTTTAGTAGTCTCTGATATAAACTTAAATTTCTAAGTTCTAATTCAGTCTGTGAATCAGTTGTCCAAAAAAGAGGGGAAAAAATAAAGAAAAAAGAATCAATTCAAACTTCAATTCAACATATATTTTGTTTTAGCAAAAATATTATATCTGTTCATTAATATGTATTTTTTTATTGGTGCATATAATTGAAAATGACAAAATATTCTTTCTTGTGTTCATTTATTGAAAAAAGGGGTTAAAACAAGCCTTGATTTTGAGTATTGGCCAAATTTGTAGTTTGAATGAAATGATCATTGCATAGCAAATACATGATATAAGATACAGCCTATTATTGAATATCACCAAAATGCTGAAAAATATGGAGAAATTGGTAACACTTTACAATAAGGTTCGTTAGTTAACCTTATTATAAAGTATATGAACCTTATTGTAAAGTGTTACCGAGAAAATTTTAGCCATATTATTCAGATATATTTTGTGGCAAATATTGTTTTATGTTTCACATTTTAGTTTGTACAGCTGACTGAATTTCTCACTTCCTCTTTTATATGGTGAGGCCACTGAAAATGCATCAAACCTGACAAATAATCATGAGGACCTGAAAACAAAAGACATCAGCTTTTAAACTTCTAAGGCTTCCAAAAGAGGCATGTGAGACTTAACAGTTAAAAAGTTCACGGGAGTCAAATTTGAGTGCAGCTCATACCAACATCCCTGACAGCATATTTCTTACAGAACAATCACACATTTGACTTGCCTTATGCTTCTAAAAATAAATACAAAGCAGCTGTAAAGAGTGATCTGGGGGTAAGTGATGGCTAAAAAAGCCACTCTGCCTGAAAATGAGTTCATTGTCTCAATGCTTTTTAAAAAAGTCTCAAACTCTATAATGCAGAAGAGGGTATGTTAGTCAACAAATGAGCAGAGGACGGTTATAAGAGAGTTCAAGTTACAGCCTATTTTTGACAACATGTAAGTTCATTAAGGCATCAATGAATGCTAAATCTAGCTTTGTATTAAAATTTGATAGCAGTATATGCATCACAGCCCTAGTTCCTCATAATACCAAAGAAAAAACAAAAGGCCAATTTCAGTCAACACTTTGTTCCCCTACTGACAGAAAGGAAATGCCTACGTTTGCAATGGGCTTTCCTATAAAATTATTCAAAAGAACTAGACCAAAGACAAAAACGGCACTGATGATTTCTGGATCTAATTAATAGAGAAGTACAGATCATTCAGTGCCATAAAACCAAATCTTCACTTCATCAAAATTACATTCCGTTTTCATTTCTGTGATCTTACACATCCATTAGTTTCTATACATTTCAGACCCCATCAAAACCATTTAAAGCATGATTCAGTCTTATTTAAAGCATCATATGCATGCTGTTCATGGAAACACAATAACATCTGATCACCATTCTTTTGAGAGCTGGTAAATTAATAGCAAAAGAAGCTATATCACTCTGGCAATAATGGAAATTATGGGGAAATGAAGGTAGTGGCAAATCCCGTGATTCAACATTTGGTGCAGAAAGAAGCTTAAGATTACAATCACAGTGCATTGTTAAGTACTTGCTTGAAAATGTTGCTATATAAAATCAACAGTCAGAGGAGCTGAACATGCACCTGTATTAAAAAAAAAATTTAGACTTGGGTTTTGATAATGACTAACAAAATTACACTGTGCTTCTTTTTACATTACTATAAAAATACAGTGGTTATAAGATTTTTTTTTTTTTTTGCCTATTCTAATATAAATCATTCAATCATAAATTATAAGATAATACATACTTAAAATAGTTGTCTTCAAATGTTTTTTTCCACTGTAAGGTAACATTCAGCTAAATAATATAATTTTACCTTTTTTTCCCGTTAAAAGTACCCACATTTTTTACAGTGCACCCTGACTTGACCCGAATTAGGAAGTACATTTTCCAACAGCACAAAGCTTTGACAGCACATATTGACGACAAACGAGAGCAAAAGAAGAAAGTGACAAAAGCATTTCCTGAATGCAGGAGCAAGTAAATTTATGTTTCTTCGTCATCTTCAAGTGAGGATGTTATGGTTAACTAATACAACAACACAAACACCTCAATTCGCCGAAAGATGCGCGTGACAAAGTCCCACTTGTTGATCGTATACATTGCACGCTACAAGAGCCACGCGACACACCAAAATCCACGCGCTTGCTTCGAATATTATAATGGGAGCGTTTTGTTTCGTCGCGTCGCGTAGATAGCAGATTAGGTCAAAGCCAACTGATTTGAAAATGAACATGGTTTTCCGCGGACACTGAAAAGTCACGTCTTCCCTCCTTGGGCGTTTATTGAGATAGCGGTGTGGGTGAGTAAACAGCGAGTCACTGAACAAGCCCTTCAGACACTTACCGCTCGTTCTCTGAGACAAGCTGGACACAGATGTCTGGCCCATGTCGATCTTCAATGGGCCGCTAACCAATGATCATACGACGCCCCAAGAACTTGTGCAACAAAGCCCACTCGATCGACATAACAGGACACTCATTTCCCTACTCCAACTCTGAGATCCACTTCTTAAACGAGCTTTTCCATACTTTGTGAACTCGCAAGAAACGCAATCGAACTCCGAGTCTCCGGATTGAAATGCCTGTCATTCCTTTTTTGCAGATTGTAAGCAGTCAGAGGTCATAAGGAGGAAGTTTCAAGCCCCTCCTTGCTTCAGCCCTGCTTAAAGCATGGAAATGTATGTTGGTAATATCATGTGTTAGCCAAAAGTGACATCATTAGAAAATACTGTAATGCGCGTGCTATTTTTGACTACAGCTTCTTTACTGTATAAAAACATGGTTTATTCTGTCGATAATGTATTTTGCTAACTCAAAAAGACGTTTTATCTGTCTTTTTTGGTCAAGAAATGACTGTAAAAGTTTTACATCCACTTATTAATGAAAATCTAACTATAAATCTGTATAAGATATTTATACTAAAGATCATCCATTATTGATGGTTTCAAGACCTGATCATTTAAATTCAAGTTTATAAAATGTTTTATATAAAAAGGAGCCCGGCTATGTTTTATTTCAAGTTCAGTTTCAGAAACATACCTTAACACTGAATTTAAATAGCAGGGCATGTTGTCACACTGGAACTGACCATTAAATAGACTGTCAAATGCTTTCAACAAAATTTGTACTATAAAAATAAGAAAGATTACAACATTTATGAAGCAGCAAAAAGTAAACCGTAACATACAAAAATAACACTGGCAATTGTGTTTCAAATAGCAAATTATATACATTCCTAACATTTAAAGCCACTAACAACTTGCCTCAACCTGACTTAAATAAAAAATACCCTCGTCTTGAGACACTTTTCTTCCTAAAATGTACCTTCATCATACAGATGACTCTTGAGTGAATGTCATTGTGGTTTTATTGTTCACAATAGACCATTTTAAGTGTGAAACCAACATCTAAAACAAGTGCTTGAGAAACCATTTAATAGTTACTAAGATACAACCTTGTGACAACTTCCATTTCTCTTTTACGTCCCATGAGAATAAATATGCACTTTTTAATAACAAAACAATAGGTTTTATTGTGCCAAATGCTAACACTGCTATAATCTTTAAGTTTGCTTGCGGCTATTGCTTTGCTTCTGCAAAAGAGGCCAAAAGCCCCACTCCCTCCCACAGCCCCCTCTCCCAAATCAGAAATGGTGTGTGGGATTCAGAGCAGGAAGTCTTACGGAAACAAGCCAACTCTAAAGATCTGAGCTATTGTTTTGCGCACAGCTAAGTTGAATGTTCTCATCAAGTATGAGCTCTCCACCCCTTCCCCTCCTTCCTGAAGGTCCTCCTTACCATCATAACACCATGGCCCTGAGTACATGAAGCTGTAAATAGTGTGATTTGTTGATGTAATCTTTGTTGCTGTAATCTTTGCATTATTTGATTTTAATTTTGTTATTGAAATTAATTTTTTTATTCAAGAGGGGTGAAATAGCAGTTCAGAGGTTTGGTATAAAAGGGCACAAATAGGGGATACCAATAACTGCAAAGCTACTTGAGTGAACCCTGTCACCACTGTACAGCTAGACACATAAAACTAGTTAATCTAAAGCAGTGGTTGTCAACCAGAGAGCCAGGGCCCACTAGGGGGCCTCAGGATGATGTAAAAGTACACTGCCTGGCCAAAAAAAAGGTTGCTGTTTGGGTTTAAATAGGCATATGCTTAAGAGTCAATGACTAGATCATTATTGCAGTGATTATTATGTTTCTATCATGTTCTATGTTTGGCAACAGTTCTTTTAACCCTAATTGGTAGAGTGTGTAGCTTTTAATTTCTTAAACAACCATGTATTAAGATGTATCATGGCCAAATTCCAAGATGACAAAGCCAAGATTCATCAGGCTCAAATTGTGAAAGAATGGTTCAGAGAGCATGAAGAATCATTTTCACATATGAATTGGCACCTCTGAGTCCAGACCTTAAATTCAATGAAAGTCTTTGGGATGTGCTGGAGGAGACTTTACAGAGTGCTCACCTCTTACATTGCCTATTCTAATCCAAACAGTGATCTTTTATTGATATATCTTTTATTAATATATTAATACTGTGCTGTCAAACGATTAATCACGATAAATATGCATATATAAGTCGCATTTGTATTTAACAAAAATATATAATATCTACATATAAAATATTTATATATAATATAAATTATATATATATATATATATATATATATATATATATATATATATATATATAAGTATACATGTAAATATTTCTTAAATGTATGTTGTATGTATTTATCTATACATAAATATACACAGTACACACATATTATGTAAAACTTTTTTTGGATGCGATTAATTGTGATTAATTGTTTGACAGCACTAATATATAATATAATATAATATAATAAAGAAGAATACCTCTGAAAAATTATTTGACCGATTTGACCAAATGCAGGGCCTTTGCTGGGGTTAGCAGATGCCCTGAATTGCTTGTAAGTGGTCAGAGTGGCATGTCAGTCTGATATCACGGTCTGTCTGCATCTGTTCAGTTAACACTGACAGGGAACCTTCTGTACTCTGATAACCGCTTTCATGCACATCACACATTAAACACATAAGACAGACACACATAGACTCCAAAGAATCCACTTAAACCAAAACAATATTATAAGGGCACATTCATTTTAAAATCACCTTTGATTTTCCATGTGTTCTGCAGATGGTCATGGCAAACAAACGGTTTATTTTTAGTCATGGAAGAATAATAGTGAAAAGAATATCTCCATGCTAAAAAATATCTCAGGAAAAATATTACAGACAGCTACATTAGTATGCATACAAAAGAACTTAATCACGGTATTCTATAATTGGTTCCTGACATGCATCGATTATGGCCTTGGCCCAGGTTTAAAAATAGAAGGGGCGTATGGTGAGTCACCAAATCACAACACACCTCCTCATATCCTGACAGTATTCCAGAGAATGCTGCCATCTATTGACAAAATCCGTGCACTTTGCATGCAAATATCTCATTTGGTTGAAAAATACATTTCTTTTTACTGTTTAGGATTGGTATACGGCTTATGAATATGTTTGCAATTGAATGTATTTTGTTGCTATTTGATATATCTCAGAATTTCAGGAACTTTCATCACAAATTGTAATAAGTAAATCGGTTCAATTAATTAAATGAAGTGAATTGTTGGTCCACATGCATGCCATACAGATGCTCTGGACTCTTTTGAGAACACCTTAATCTGATTTCCAATGTAGTCAGATATCCCAAGAGACACATGTCTGGACTTACTGTGGAGAAAAAAAATCTGTCCATTTGCTCTAAAGTGCAGCCTAAGTGCATATGGGAAGACAATAATGGCATACAGCTAATAAGGCTAAAGCGGATCTCTTTGCATCCCATCAAAACAAACACAACCCTCAAATGTATATACAATGTCTATGCATTAGTCTTTAATACACTGTTCATCAGCTCATGATCTACTGCTAGCTCTGCCCCTTGTATTGTTAAATATGGGCATTGGTATGATGCAATTCATGCTCATAGAAGATATTTTTGACAATGACGAACGAATTAATCACTTCATGCCTTTGCAGTTCACCCACAATCCACTAAAAGGGTGCAAGGACCAAAACTTAAATGCAGCATCACTGGAAAAGATGTAGGAAAAGCTCATCAATTATTAACTGCCAATCTCAGCACAAAATAGCAGCTAATTATTGTTTAAGTGATGCCATTTAGTTCTTTCCTCTGCTCAGATGATTTATTTATTAACTCTAAATCCAGAGAAAAGTTCTAGTGTGCTAGAAAACAAGATACTTGCACCTCATCATGGTATGCAAATATTATAAACCACAGAATCAACTCTGCAAATTTAAGAGAGTTGCCAAGATCTAAAGATAACTATCTCATGCATGTTTTCATAACTACAGTATGATGCATAAAACATAAGCAGTTTTGTTAACCAAGCGTCACCTAAACATAAAACATTTCGGATACAAACAGCACAAATAAACAGATGATGTATTGCTGGAAATGTTTCTGTAGACTACTGGCTCCTGTTGGGCCGTTTACCCAATGATGGAGCACAACAAGGTATGGCAAACCTTGTCGATCAATACTTGACATCCTGCCTGTAAGTGTTTTTCCCCAGCACGGATGGCTCTTATTTGGAAATCTGGGACATTTAATAATAGTACATCGCGGGGGGGGAGTGGAGAGCATTAAGTTTCACTAATCAGGGAAACAGACGCTGATGATGCTCACAACATTGGGAGGACCAACACTGTTCACAAGCACATTGATAAGAGGCATTACCACGACACTAAACATAAGCAAACACTCATTATGTTTAATGAAGGGGTGTAATACCATATAATTGAGTTTAACACATAGTTACTTCAGATTTATGTGTCAGGATACAGGTATACAGAGGTAAGTGAACTGATTCATGCCCACTTTAAACTATCAACTAGCATTTTGAATAGAAAGCAAGTTCATTTTCAAAGCTACTAACTACTGCATCACAATGTAGAGAAAAAGATGCATTTTTGTTTTCGCAGGCTGATATAGCAGTCATCTTGGGCTTTTACTAAAAACTAGCAACAAGAAATGTAGCATCATGCAAAAAAAATTTTAACTACCAATGTCATGGAAGGCTCTATAAAGTCAGTCATGACTCATTTATGAATTTATGTGAGTAAAAGTATTCAATAACAGGCATTACTGAGGGAATGGGAGTAGTATTTATGTGATCTCAATATGGCTGCCCCCATGAGGAGACCTCTTCATGTAAAATAAGAGACCTTCTATTATACTATTAATATTTAGTGTGATCATTTTAATGTATTTTTCAAAAATACCCATTCATTTAATTTGATTTAAAACATTTTAATGAGGAAAAAAAATAAAAAATACACACTGCACATTTTAAAACTGCACTTTAACAGCCATTTTCACAGCATCTCTGGAGTTCAAAAACACCTTAGTTTTATTCAGAGGCCCAAACTGAGCAAAAATATGCAATTTGGAGCAGTTGCTGATATTTATATGGCCAAAAGGTATGAGGAAAATATGATAGCTTATAATGTAAATCATTGATATCTTTCTTTATAACAGTACAGCAGACATAAAATGCATATAAATATAGTATTATCACTCTATATCGCCCAATAATATGTCTTAGTAAGCTTTAAATGCTTAGTTTTATGATCAAACCTCTGTAGTTGTTATTGTGGGGGCAAAATATATAGTGCAATGCAACACAGTGATGATGGAGAGATAAATGTTCTTCTTTAAAAGCCTAATGTATCATCTTAAAGTATACATGTATATAGATAATCAAGCGAACCTAAGTTGATTCAGTCCAGTAAGCATTCATCTTGAAATACTACTAGTACTAACAATATATAATTTATCCTTGCGTTAACTTTATAAAAATCAGTAAAGATTTCACAGCAAAAAAAGACATGTTTGTGTTCAACAACCTGAAGGTGGACAGTTTTACAATAATACTAAAAGGCCTTTTACTTGCTAAATAATTAAACTATCAATCAGAAGGAATGTAGTAGATTGTGTAAAACAGCTTTTTCAGCAAAGTTTTGGTCGTGTTGATAATTTAGAGACCATATGAATTTCCACATCAAAAAATACAGTAGCTTTATGGAGTTAAAAATCTATACACCACACGTATCATGAATCTCACCTCTAACAGATCATAAACAGTAAGTCACATGCCTCTTTCATTTTAACAACAGGTTATACCACATTTCCTGTGCATTTCCACTGATACAGCAGATTCATTCAGGAACTCTGTGACTAACTTTTTCAAAGCATCAATGACCTCCTCTCCATTCCTGCTTTGAAATAATAACCCAGATGTATGTAAATATGTAAGTGGCCACGTAAAAACCCCAAACTTGAAAGCTTATGCAAACCACTCCCAAACAAATATGAATTTCCTTTGCAAAATATCCAGAGGGAGGTTCCCCTCTGTAGTTTGTGTCAAAGGCATTATCACAGCAAGCCAAACACATGCACATAGACTTTGAAATGTATTTTTGGCAGAAAAACAGGATATCAATGCCATTAACAGAAAAAAACTTCTGCTCTGTTTTGAGATACACGACACCTGTGATGTTACAATAAGTAACACCATAGTTCCTGTCAGGTTTTCACTTTACTATACATTGAGTCACAGGCAAATGATTTCTGCTTCAGATTTCCTCTTTACTGTCAAAAATAAATGACAGAATGAGAGACCGCATTTTCATGCAATGACACACAAAAAGCATTGCAAATCCAATGGAACATCATATGACACTATAACCAAAAATAGGGCAGTAATACACAGCACCAGAGCTTAGCCTATGTGTGTTTATTCAATGATTAAACACCGCGCTAGCTGGATTCCCAGAATATAAACCGATAATGAAAACATCAATACAATGCGAGGCATGTTAAAGAGCATACAAGAGTGCATGTGTCAACAGATCATCGATATCACACGAGACTTCTCAACAACATGACAAAACTCTTCTTTAGACCAAAATATCTAGAATTTTAACCTAATAAACTAATAAGAATGAAGCCTAATAAAAATGTTAGAAACTTTCTAATCTCATTTAAGCAGAGTACTGTATATATCCACATGCACACACACACACACACACACACACTTCACACACATGCTGTACAAGTGTCAAAAAGTTGAGGACTTACAGGCATGTTCCATGACTGGAAGGTTATAAAAAAAAAAAAAAACCTGACTGCTCCAGTGAGATGGTCTTCAGTTTCCTTTCTCACTCTATCTGTTTGACTCCCTCTCTCTCTTGCTCTCTCTCTCTCTCTCACTCACTCACTCTCTCTCTCCTCACTTCCTGTGGTGCTCTCGCAGCCTTCTTCTCTGCAGTGGTGCGCAGCAGGAAGAGCGGCGAAGGCTGGAGGATGACAAACAGCCATTACCTCCATTAAAGTGAGCTGACTGAGCCAGTCTGAGCCCATCAAGTGGAACCTCCCAGTCCACTGGGGCTTTCAGCTATCGCCTTTGGCTACGGGGAATGGGTTTGGGGAGGAGGGGTGAGTTGATGTAGCGTGAGACAGCTTTGTAGCCTTCATTAAATTACACACGTCCAGCTGAAACAGATGACTCTAGTCTTATCGCCGGCGTTAAGTTGTTTTACACGCTATACATGGTGAAGCACATAAGCGAAGCGCTTGCCGGTGCGCGCGATGTGCTATATTCCCAAGGAAAGTAAGCCGTGTCGGGGTCAAATGCCGGGCTTGGCCTCGCAGAAGTGGGCTTGATGGGCGCAACACCTGTGGGTGGGAATCTGTAATAATTACTTCCAAATCTATTTTCATGTTGCAACCTGACGTTGAGAATTGGCTGAAGTGCAGAGAGGATGAATCACTGCTTGAGATGTTCGGGAAATAAGAGAGTAGGTTTTCAAAGCTCACCCTTGTGGGCTGAGTACTCACATGAACATAAACATTTTCTTTGCATTGGTCAAAGCAACTGTAGAAGCACTGCTCACAGGGTACATGGGTGCACTGGTTGATATTTTATAAGTGAACACTGAGATGCTGCAAAATTTACACTACAAAGGTGTCACAGAAGCGCTTTTGAAGTGGCATTTAGGTGTCTTTACATGATTACTGCTGCTTAAAGGTGGCATAAATGCATTTACGCAGCAATTACAGCTGTATACTTTGATACTAGAAACTGAGGTGATTCACAGCAGCATAATTTAGTCTGCATTATGTCTATACAGAATTTTAAGCAGTCATAGAGCAGCCTTAACTGTGTTAAGAGAGGCATTCTACTACACCTTTTCATCTTTTTTGCAATTAAAAACTCTAAGTATTCTAAATAGATTAATACTTTGCTTAACAGAAAGTTCTGGGTTCTGTTGAAATTTGACATAAAGAATGTAATTTTTTTATGTTAAAATATTTTCTCTTATCCCGGTATAACATGCAAAGATAACTATATGCAAGACATTAGTAGCTAGATTCCGAAAAACTGTTGAAACATTGCTCTGTTTGTGAGCATCCTGACTAGTTTATAATTTAAACTTTTTATAAATCCATTTGCTGACAGTAATTGTGAAGAAATTACACGCTTCACCTTTAAGATCTTTTTAACAGCAACTGTGAGAAGCTTTCAACTCAGTCTGTACAATCTGCATTTACAGTAATGCACTTCCAGCAGCCTGTAGGGTATTGGAAATATCATGCAAAAGGGTTTACCGGTGCATATAATTTTGCAAAGGAAAGGTTAAGTAAGTGATTTTACCGCACTAGTTTCATGTTAAAGAATTAGTTCACTTCAGAATTAAAACTTCCTGATAATTTACCCACCCCATTGTCATCTAATATGTTTATGTCTTTCTTTCTTCAGTCAAAAAGAAATTAAGGTTTTTGAGGAAAACATTCCAGGATCCCAGGATTTTTCTCCATATAGTGGACTTCACCGGGAAATTGCAATTTTAGCACAGCTTCAAAGGGTTCTACAAGATCCCAGCCGAGGAATAAGGGTCTCATCTAGCGAAATGATCGGTCATTTTCTAAAAAAAAAATAATAATAATAATAATAATATTTTATATACTTTTTAACCACAAATGCTCATTGTGCCATAGGTGGAAGTACCACGGTAGGGTGAGAAACTCCATCTCATTTTCTCCTCCAACTTCAAAATCGTCCGACATCGTTTTACCTTTTTTTGTAAAGGCTGTTTGGCTTAGTTTTTGCACGTTCGCTTTGTAGACGCTGGATCGGTACTTTCGCCTACGTCACACGTGACCTTTCCATCGTGATTACGTAACATGTGGCGCATTGCAGAGCTAGTGCAAGACGATCATTTGTGGTTAAAAAGTATATATA
Organism: Megalobrama amblycephala; assembly: GCF_018812025.1. Lineage (NCBI taxonomy): Eukaryota > Metazoa > Chordata > Actinopteri > Cypriniformes > Xenocyprididae > Megalobrama > Megalobrama amblycephala. Next base: position 15,167,272 of record NC_063053.1, read on the forward strand.
TTTTCATTTATTTATTTTTTTAGAAAATGACTGATCGTTTCTCAGGATAAGACCCTTAATCCTCGGCTGGGATCGTGTAGAGCGCTTTGAAGCTGCATTGAAACTGCAGTTTGGACCTTCAACCTGCTGTACCATGGTGAAGGTTACTATGGAGAAAAATCCTGGAATGTTTTCCTCAAAAACCTTAATTTCTTTTCGACTGAAGAAAGAAAGACGAACATCTTGGATGACATGGATAGTTCATAGTTTAGAGGTCTAAGTAGCAGTTATAGCTAGTAATCTCAACTAAGCATAAAGCACATCAATGGGGATATTTGTTTAAAAAAAAAAAAAGTGATGTCAAAGTCCAATGAGCAATTAATTAGTGTTCCCTGTGTTGTTGAAACAGCACTATTGCAAGATCATAGCAACATACTGAGATAGTCCTGTGTGCTTTTGTGATATTGTGAAACTAGTCTGTGATATTTTAACCAAGTCAGGTTACCTTTTGCTTTTTAAGTTAACCAGTACTGAGAGAAAAGCACATAGTGTGATGGAAATATTTGAGCCTTTCAAGTAACTCAGTGGCGTCACTGATTTACACTCTACAAAAGCAGGTTACGTTATCACCCGAGCCATACCTCGCACAATTACTTTTTTAACCGTAACCATATCAAGACTCAGAGTACGAAGAGATACTGTATTGCCCAGCTGGGTTGACTCATCATGGGATATGTTGTGTGTCTCAGCTCGAAATGGTCATAAAGCATGCAGTAAATAAACATCCTTTCGTTAAAATGTTGAATAAATGCAGATGCCATCCTCTCAGCTCTAAAAATACAACAGAGCATAGCAATTACAGATGAAAGGCATGATGGCCCATCTTCACATGTGCCCTTTGTGTGTCTGCCGAGAACGCCCACACTGTCTGACGCATAGAGCTGCTTCACGCTCCTACCAAAGACGAAGCTGAACATGAAGAACGAGAAACGGAGGATGGGAGAGGGAGAGAAGGAGACAGACGTACTGGTGGACATAAAGGGATCTTGTCAGGAACCACAGATATGCTAGGAATAGCTGCCTTGCAAGAGTATTTATGCCCCTACGGGGAAAAACAACTACATAAACCTACAGTGATCTACTCTACAGTCAACATTCATGACAACAACATTTACATGCACATCATTTTTAGATTAAAGGGTTAGTTCACCCAAAAATAAAAATTCTGTCACCCTCATGTCGTTCCACACCCGTAAGACCTTCGTTCATCTTTTGAACAAACATTAAGGTATTTTTGATAAAAATCTGATGGCTCAGTGAGGCCTACATTGACAGCAAGATAATTAACACTTTCAAATGCCAAGAAAGGTTTTTTAAAACAATTCATGTGGTACAGTACAGTGGTTCAACCTTAATGTTAGCCGTAGTTCACGGAGAAGCCACGCAAAATCGCGTTCAGTATCGAAGATGAATCGACTTCGATAATGAACCCGATTTTGCGTGGCTTATCAGTGAACTACGGTTCTGTCTATTAAAAGGCGCTCCATTTGAAAGCAGGTGATGGCGATTTAGAGGTAATCAGGGAACCGGCTTTACTGACGAAATGCGCGTGAGAATCGCATGCGATATATCGCCCAGCCCTATTATGAAGCGATGAGAATACTTTTTGTGCGCTAAAAAAACAAAATAATGACTTTATTCAACAATATCTTGTGATGGACGATTTCAAAACACTGCTTTATGAAGCTTTGGAGCATATCAAACTGGCAAAGTTACATGAACCACTGAAATTTCGAAACATTTTGAAACACTTATGACGTAACAAAGCCTCGCTTACTGAAATCACGTGACTTTGGCAGTTTGATACGCGCTCCGAAATACCAATTCGAAACAAAAGATTTGTAAAGCTTCGAAACTTCATGAAGCAGTGTTTTGAAATCGCCCATCACTAGATATTGCTGAATAAAGTCGTTATTTTGTTTTTTTGGCGCACAAAAAGTATTCTCGTCGCTTTATAACATTAAGGTTGAACCACTGTAGTCACATTAACTGTTTTAAATATGTTTTTCTGGGCATCTGAAAGTGTTCATTGTCTTGCTGGCAATGCAGGCCTCACTGAGCCATCGGATTTTATCAAAAATATCTTAATTTGTGTTCCGAAGATGAACCAAGGTCTTACGGGTGTGGAACGACATGAGGGTGAGTAATTAATGACAGAATTTACATTTTTTGAGTGAACTAACCCTTTAATATCTAAACTCTGGTTAAAGCCGCGGTCACACTAGACTTTGAACGTACGAAATTTCTTCGGATGTTGTAACGGTCATGATATGACGTCACGGACTACAGCGTCTTTTTTAATAAATTAATTCAACATATAACAAAGTAATATATTCAAAATGTAAAAATATAGAACCTAGAAAAAAATAAATATGTTGCTCCATTAGCTATTGGAATATGATGGTGTTTAGCATATTCCAAATAAGGTAAAACAAGGACATTCTTCTCCAAAAGCTGGCCATTTATTATGCTGCCATTAGCATCTTATACAGTCAATAAATATGTATTATGCATATGTAAATATTAATATTAATTGGAATTTTCTGCTTAATTATTTTACTTTTTGCTCAAATGTAACAAAAAAAAAACTAAAGTATTTTAAAAAAGCAAAGAACATACACTACAAAAGTTCAGTAATGTGTCAGTTGGATTTTTTAATGTTTTAAAGTCTCTTATGCTCACCAAGGCTGCATTTGGTCAATAATTGTGAAATATTATTACTTATTTTCCTATTCATTTTCCTGTTCATTACTGTGAAACTGCTTTGAAACAATCTGTATTGTATAATGTACTATTTAAATAAAGGTGACTTGAATTGACAAACACATTACCGATCAAAAGTTTTGGGTCAGTGCAGTAAAAATAGTAATGTTGTGAAATATTATTACAACAATTTAAAATAACTGTTTTCTATGTGATTATATTTGAAATCGTCATTTATTCCTGTGATGGCAAAGTTGAATTACTCCAGATCATACTGATCTAAATGACATCATTACAAACCATTAAAAGCATTAATTTACACTCATTCGCATCTACTTCAATCAAACACTTCAATGTCTTTCCATTTTTTTTTTTTTTATGTTGGAGTAGGTATGCAAGCCTTTCACTTTCTTGATCTTCTATTTGAAACCATTTATCTTTAGTAGGTGGGTTGTCCTAGTACCATTTGCAAGTTACAACCTTGTCAACAATATTTTAAACTGATATGCGTCAGCTTTTTCTAAATCTTTATTTCTATACTCCTACATGAAGGCATTTGAAAGATCAAATTTTCATGTTCATGTAAAAGCAGCTTGCTTCGAAAAAAAGCAACTATCATAAAAGTTAGTTCATCAACTCTATATCACACAGCTCAAATAACAAGTCGTGTGTTGACACTCTATCTGCTATGAAACTCTAAGACTGTTTACAATTCATCCAGAGGTGAGAGGAACAAGCTTTTAAGAGGGTAAAGAACAGAAAAGTGTGTTTAATGAGTTCTGTCTCCAGCGCATTGTTAGAAAAGGGCAACCACTCTCAGCAGCTCCTCTCCACCGGCCTCAATCTCTGTCATTACGTGACTAATTGTGTGCAGAAAAGGACGGCACATATCCTCACACCAGCATCGAAGGAGGCAAAACCTACAAATTAATCCAAACAAACAGAGAGCACAGAGGCTTTCTCTCAGTGCCTTTTCACCACGTTGCACAATGTGAAAGATAAAGTGCCGGTTGCGTTGAACGCAAACCACTGTTGAATGTATATTTAAATGTGTCCCCTTCTCGAAACGCATTGATAGGATCTTTGCAAAGACTGGATATAGATCATGAAGTGATGGCGGGCAGAGAGGATGTACACTAAGTTGCATTAAGTGGTTGCAGGAACACAAGCAAGACATTATGAATTATTAATGTAAGGCTTTGTGAAAAACAGTCATGGGGTTATACTTAAAACATTTCAGCACAGAATGATTCTTAGACATTAGGCAGGTTTCAGAGCATTACTGACAAGGACAGATACTAAGCATTGAAAGAAATCTGAAGGAACACACACCCTGGTGGACACACAGTGAAACTACAGTACTAAAACAAAAAAGTACTGAATTCCTACAGATGTCAACCACAGGCGCAAATAAACAATTCAACTGTTGACACTGTGGCATATTTAAAAGAATTTCCAGGTCAAAATAAGTTTTAGCAACAGGCAAAATGTGTTTACAGTGTTACAGTATTGCAAAAAATGACACGGTTACAGTATTGTAAATGGGACCAGATTTCTGGGGGGTTTACATTAAAGGGTTAGCTCACCCAAAAATGAAAATAATGTCATTTATTACTCACCCTCATGTCGTTCTACACCTGTAAGACCTTTGTTCATCTTCAGAACACAAATTAAGATATTTTTGATAAAATCCGATGCCTCTAAAGCTCAAAAGCAGTGTTCTGAAATCAGCCATCACGAGATATTATTGAAAAGTTGTTATTTTGTTTTTTTTTGGCGCACAAAAAGTATTCTCGTCACTTTATAATATTAAGGTAGAACCACTGAACTCACATGAACGGTTTTAAATATGTTTTTAGTAGCTTTATGGATCTTGAGAGGTTTGGTGGCTTTGCTCTTAATAGAGGCCTCACTGAGCCATCAGATTTGATCAAAAATATCTTAATTTTGTGTTCCGAAGATGAACGAAGGTGTAGAACGACATGAGGGTGAGTAATAAATGACATAATATTCATTTTTGGGTGAACTAACCCTTTAAAGGTCCCGTTCTTCGTGATCCCATGTTTCAAACTTTAGTTAGTGTGTAATGTTGTTGTTAGAGTATAAATAAAATCTGTAAAATTTTAAAGCTCAAAGTTCAATGCCAAGCGAGATATTTTATTTAACAGAAGTCGCCTACATCGAACGGCCAGTTTGGACTACATCCTTCTACTTCCTTCTTTAATGACGTCACTAAAACAGTTTTTTGACTAACCTCCGCCCACAGGAATACACAAGAGTTGCGTTTGTAGAGTGTGTTTGTCGCCATGTCGTCGAAACGCTGTTATTTTCATCCCGCAGTCCAATCACCGGGTCTGATTCCGGCTCAAATTGATAGGGTAAAATTAAAGACATGTTTACAATAACACTGAGCGCGTGCATCTCCACGTTATGGTAAGAGGCGTGACTTTTCCGGGCAAGGAGCGCTAAACTGCTGTCGAATCACAACACAGGAACCGCTGGCACAATCAGAACTCGTTACGTATTTCTGAAGGAGGGACTTCGTAGAACAAGGAAGTCATCAGCCCGTTTTTATGACAGTGGAAACAGCGGTATACAGAAAGTAAATTATGTGAAAAATACTGTGTTTTTTTACATGCGAAACATGAACACATGTTATATTGCACACTATAAACACAATCAAAGCTTCAAAAAAACACGAAAAACGGGACCTTTAATTATTCAGTAAAATTCTCCTTATAATTTGAGTTTAATCAATGTTTTCTAAATTGTCCATTACAGTTGGGACTACTTCTCTAGGTGGATGAACCTCTGGTTATGTGTTACTGAAGTAGATGGAGTTTGCTGATGTAAACAACAGTCATTTACAGACTGTACAATATGTCACGTCTATTTATGGTATCATTGAGTGTTTTTTGAGAAAGTTACTTACTGGGGTTACATCGGCATGACAAAGCTTGAAAGTTATTACATTACACACACACAAGAGTGTATAGTCCCAAATCAACATGACTCTAATGCCTTTAATTTTAAAAGAATTATATATTTTTTTTTTATATCAAATTTTTTTAACTGAAACATGAGTCAAATGCCTTTGATTTGCGTTTGACTTTAAGGCCAATGTCTAAAAACAAAACAATGAAATCTTTAACTGTTCACAGACACATTATGCACCTTAACTGAATTCATTTGACATATAAACAGACCTCTGAGACAATATTTAATTTTGAACTGTTTTTCTGTGAATATGCGACCCATATACAGAGTTCACTGCACTCCAAAAATAATAAACGACTCAATTTAAATCTAGAACATTGATAGAACAAAAAAAGCTTGAGCATGGTTAACTGAAAGGTGAGCTGTCAGGAAGTGGTTTAAACTGTCATTTCCATAGATATCTCACTCAGCTCACCAAAGATGTGGCTCATGTCATACAAAGGATGATGATTTATAAATATATATTATATATAATATAGTATATATACAGTATATATTATGAACAGCATCATTAATGAGACAATTAGCTGCAAGTTGAGGATTGAGCAAAGAGGCCATTTGAAAACAGACATGCATGACATCTTTCTAATTGCCCTGGACATCTGAACTATAAATTGTTCGTATATGAATCAGAACTATTAGTTTACACTAAACTCAACAATACTGTAAGCTTTTGCACTGTTAGTACTTCTTACAAAGTTTTCCACATGAGATTACCCCTCATTTTGATATACTTAGTTACAAAGTTGGTGGTTAAAAAAATGTGTCAGACAACTGGGTTTAACTTAAAGGTTACAGAACAATGTGGGTGCTAACATTTAAACCAGACTTTCTCTGAACGTGTTTACTAATTACAGTCGTTGTAGAAATGATATCTCTGTTGCGTGGTAGGACAAGAAACCACAGAACAAAACACAGGCCTACATTAAACTTTACACTAATTAAAGTGTTTAACAGCCACAAAGGACTTCAACCATGAACTGGATAAATCAAAAACAAACAAAAGGAACATAAATGATTGCAATTCATGCTGTTTATAGGTTTATTTAAAGGGTTAGTTCACCCAAAAATGAAAATTCTGTCATTTATTACTTACCCTCATGCCGTTCCACACCCGTAAGACCTTCGATAATCTTCTGAACACAAATTAAGATATTTTAGTTGAAATACGATGGCTCAGTGAGGCCTCCATAGGGAGCAATGACATTTCCTCTCTCAAGATCCATAAAGGTACTAAAAACATATTTAAATCGTTTCATGTGAGTACAGTGGTTCAATATTAATATTATAAAGCGACGAGAATTTTTTTGGAGCGCCAAAAAAAAAAAAAAAAAAAAAAAAAAAAACTTATTTAGTGATGGCCGATTTCAAAACACTGCTTCATGAAGCATCGGAGCACAAATGAATCAGTGTATCGAATCTTCTGTTCGGAGCGCCAAAGTCACGTGATTTCAGCCGTTGGCAGTTTGACACGCGATCTGAATCATGATTCGAATCGTTTTTTTGGCGCACCAAAAATATTCTCGTCGCTTTATACTATTAATATTGAACCGCTGTAGGCTACTCACATGAACCGATTTAAATATGTTTTTAGTACCTTTATGGATTTTGAGAGAGGAAGTGTCATTGCTCCCTATGGAGGCCTCACAGAGCTATCGGATTTCAACTGAAATATCTTAATTTGTGTTCAGAAGATTAACGAATGTTTTACGGGTGTGGAACGGCATAAGGGTAAGTAATAATGACAGAATTTTCATTTTTGGATGAACTAACCCTTTAAGCCCTTGTTATTTGACTGAACTAGCTGATCTTTACCATAAATTCAAGAAAATTCATACAAGAGATATTTCTTGCAGTTACACTGCTGTATTTAGTTTTATTTCATTCCAAATATTTAGACCTCAAATGACAGCACATGTTTAGGACATTAAGATTGATTGTGTGTTAATCATTTTATCTTTTGCGAGAGGAAAACCATCAACCCGCATGCGTTATTTGTTAATATCCTGTTTGGGTTTAATGCTGGCTTCACGTGCTATAGGAAATTTGATAAGTTTTCTTACTTCTGAAGTCTTGAGTACGAGCTTATTGTATTCTAGTTTCATCATGAGAGGGCGTTCGTGCAATTTTTTACATAGGAAACTCGTTTTTACGATAATTCCGAGAATAGGAATAGTGCAAGGTCTTGAATTGAAACCAATGCTTGGACATATACTGCATATATAGGCCCACCGGATGTAATCTGCATGCAGTCTAAATATCAACATATTCTCATCAGATTCAGACAATGTTACACCATTTGGGATCACATACACATAGGCTAATAAAACGCTGGAAACATAAAGAAGCAAATAAAAGAAATCAATAAAACTAAGTAAAGAGCAATAATATAAAAGCAGCATCATTTAGCTCTTAAAATATTCCTTCTGAAAACAGGTCAATAAATGAAGTTAGTTAACCAAACATCACTGAGAAGGGCATTACATCACCAGCACAATGTGATACCAAAAGACATTGATTATAAAATTAAATTAAAATATAAATAAACAATAATAAAAGATCATCCTACCTGAGCAGGCTGAGCGTAGTCTGGTCAATATTCTGGATTTAAAAGCAGAAGTGTCACTTAAAGAACGAACTCGAAACACAGGAAACACCTGAGGAAATGTCTTTAAGTATGAAAAACTGTCTTCCTCCGCCATTCCTCAGTTTTGTGTGGATTTTTATTTCTAGAAAAGTTCAGTTCGCTTCAGTATCCTGTAATCTCGTTGTCAAGGTAACGCTGATAAAATCTGATGCTAAATTCTGTTTGAAGAGCTTCAAGCGTCTGTCAGTCGGTTGTAATGGGGAACTCTGTTCACCTGTTTAAAGGAACTCAACTTTTTTTAAAACACGAAGTCGCCTACTTCTCTCTGAGTCTCATGAAATGTTTTGCATGTCTTTCCTCTGCAAATAATCCTCTGCGTTATAACAGCAAATGAGAGAGAAACGGAAACACCTCCATCAAAAAGATAATCATCTACAAGACTTTTTATCCGGAGGAAGGCTGAGGTCACGCAGCTCCTTACAGCTGCGGTTCCGAATCGTTCCTCTGGGAGGCGTTAATACGGAGATAAAAACATGTAGCCTACTTCAAGTGTTTAAATAATAAAACACAAAACGGTATAATGTTCAAATTAGACATATAAATAAAATTACACAATAGTAGCCATTATTTGTTGCGCATACGTTTTAAACATTTATAAAAACACAAGTAATACTCTGCATACTCAGATCATCTTAAGAACAGCTAAGTGTACTCAACTGTGCTATTGTGAGACAGTATGAAATATGAACTATAATGTGCTTTTAATATACTATCTCTGTATTTAAAAAAATGTATTTGGATACCATAGTGCATTTGAACCCATAGTGGTAGCTAAATACATTTTTTAAAATACAGAAATAGTATATTAAAAGCACATTTTAGTTCATATTTCATACTGTCTCAAAATAGCACAGTTGAGTACACTTAGATGTTCTTAAGAATTTGTATATTAAGTACAAAATTAGTGTACAAAAAATAGAGCACTTTAAGTACATTATAGAAGTGTACTTTTTTTTCACCTGGGTAGCCTACAGGCCAAAATCTTATTATTAAAAAGACTTTTTCTTCTGTTGTGAAATAGGATATTTAAAAACTGTTTACAAGAACAAGGACGTTCTTTGAGCAATTTCATATAAGGGGTTCAAAGATGACTCACCCAGTTTCCTGTTTATCATCTTATGAACATCACCTCCATATAGTGTTCTCTCTCCACCCACCGTTCTGACATCATGCTTTAGGTAAATATGGCTGTGTGTGGTCATATCTGACTGAGGTGTTTATCAACACGCAGAAGCCGGTTTGAAGCTGAACATTGGAGAAATCTGAGTGTCTCAATATTGGGTTAATGTGTAACTAAGGGGACTGGTCATCATGCAGTATATGTTATTTAAATACCCGTTAGACCATCAGTCCAGCATAGTCCAGCTCTAGAATCAGCAAAGCATCTGAAGGTAAACAGGAGCTGTCTTTTATCTCTTTCACACTTTATGACTGATTATCTATATCTATGTAGAATTGCATTAAATGATCCGGATAAGATTTTTGGCTTATAATTATGCTTGACAGTGATAACTGATCCAGACATATTACTGCATATCAGTTTTGTTCTGGGACTTTGGACTGTAAATTTCAGAATGAATTTTCATGCCTAATTATTATTATTATTATTATTTTTTACTATATTTTAAAATATACTTTTGTCCTGTGATGGCGAAGCTGAATTTTCAGCAGTCTTGAGTGTCACATGATTCTTCAGAAATCATTCTAATATGCTGATTTGGTGCTCAAGATATATTCCATATTATTACCAATGTTTTTCAATGTTTTACCAAATTTTTTTGTAAACCATTTTTTTTTTCTTCAGGATTCTTTGATGAATAGAATGTTCAAAGTAACAGCGTTTTTTTTAAATTTATTTTTTATAAATAGAAACCTTTTGTAACATTAGGCTATTTTGATATTTTCAGTCATTTTTGATCAATTTAATGCATTCTTGCTGAATGAAAGTTTTAATTTCTTAAAAAAATCTTTTAATAATCTTATATATTTATATACTTATACATTTTCATCTTAATACTATCCGAAAAAAAGTTGTGCACTGAGATAAAGCTGGACTGAATGTACTCATTTCACTCTTTGCTCCTTTATCTGAGTCATGTGTTCTCTTGCTCTCTAGTTCAGTAGGGTTATTGCCCTCAAATGCAGCTCAGTACAGCTGCTGTAAGACAGAAACTGGTCAATTAATTCTGTGAAAATGTGGGTGGAAGAGCAGAGATCAATCAGCCATAGCAGACATATCACTGAAATCACTGAAATGCAAAAAACAAAACTGTTGTCTATGATTTCATGTAATGTGCAGTAAGTTTTGTTAGTATTCTCATGCAATACCAAGTCCATGTCATAATCAAATCAATTTGAAATCCCATAGGTCCACTTTGAGGATTTCCCAGCAAGATGTTCCTCACTATTTTAATAGTCTCCTGCTTTGCAATGGGAACGGCCAATCGAGTGTATGTCCACCCCTT